>NC_066585.1:53424678-54027595 GCF_024323335.1 Lathyrus oleraceus
GTTTAGATATTTCTCCTTTTAAAATAAAAAAATCAATTGAATTTTAAATTTAAATTTATCGAATAAAATATATAATTAAATTGAATATAATTTTAGTCATTATTTTACATATTATTGTTAGTGCTTGAGGCACTTTTAGTGAGAAGAGAAAGAGAGAATAAGGAAATAAGGATTGTATTATTGAACTGAATTATATAACTGAATTACAAAATGTCTATTTATATACACCTAAGTGACTTGATTACTTAGTAAAATAACAAACTAAGTAACAAACCCTAAACCCTAAAAAGCGTTGGGCTTGGGCCACATAACTCAACTTGGATTATATCCAATATCTTAACATACCCCCATATAATTCAAGTTGTCGAAACACACTAATCATTCTCAACCTAATCTATTCCTAATTACTTTATCAACGTTAGGAACCTGTCGATCTTCAATCCTTTGGTGAAAATATCGGCCAATTGTGCTTCACTTAAAGAAGTCCTTCCTTCAAGTTCACCTTGATTTACCTTCTCCCTTAAGAAGTGAAATCTAGTTTCTATATGCTTACTTCTTCCATGCAAAACAGGATTCTTTGTAAGATTTATGGTGAACTTGTTTTCAAGCTATAGTACCAGAGGTTTCTTCTCTTATACATCGATCTCTCCCAGCACATATTTGATCCAAATTGCTTGACACGCAGCATATGATCCTGCTATATATTCAGCCTCACACGATGACAATGCCCCCACTGGTTGCTTTCTCGAGCACCATGATATTGCGGCACCAAATACTTGAAAGAAATACCTAGTAGTTCTTATTCGGTCTTCCATATCTCCACACCAATTAACATCTGAATAACAAGTAACCATAGCTTCTTTGCTTTCAGAGTCTCATCAAAATAAAATTTCATAGTTTGCCAATCCTTTTAAGTATCTCAGGATTCTTGTAGCAGCCATCATGTGTGACACCCTTGGTTCACTCTTATATCTGCTCACTAATCCGACTGAGAAACATATATCAGGATGACTATTGCACACATATCTCAGAGATCTGACAATTAATTTGAACAAAGTTGCATAGACTTTGTCTTTCTCTTCATGCTTCTCCAACTTCAAATTTGGTTCGATAGGAGAAGATGCACGAGTCGATTCATCCATCATGAATCTCTTGAGTATCTCCTTAACATACTTTCTTTGATGTAGCACCATACCTTTCTTCGAAATTTTAAATTCCATGCCTAGGAAGTATGACAACTTTCACATATCTGACATTTCAAATTCCTTCTTCATCAGCTCTTTAAACTTTGACAAGTTCTATAAGTTATTTCCAGTTACTAGCAAACATATAAGTAAATGATTGTTATATCTTGTGCCACAACTTGAACATAGACACCATGCTCAGATTTGCATTTGATTAAACCCAATTCGACCAAGTATGAGTCGACCTTCTTGTTACATGCCCTAGGTTCCTGCTTGAGACCATAAAATGCTCTTTGCAACTTGTATACTTTCCTTTCTTCCTCATGAATAACAAAATCAGGACTTTGTGTGACATACACATCTTCATCTAAAGTTCCATTCAAAAATGCCAATTTCACATTTAAGTGAAATATCGACCAGCCTTGCTTACATGCCAAGGCTACACTAGTAGAACAGTTTCCAATATTGCGACAGGTGCAAAGACTTTAGAGTAGTCGAGTCCTGCTTGCTGAAGAATTCCTCAAGCTACCAATCTCGCCTTATGTCTCTCTATCGACCCATAAACATTGTGCTTCAACTTGAACAACCACTTCACTTTGATAGCTTTTGTATGTGCTGGCAATTCGACCAACTCCCATGTGTTGTTTCTTTCAATTACTTGTACCTCTTTGACCATAGTAGACTTCCACTTCATATTCTTTAAAACATCGCTGTATTCGATTGGTTCAACACCTGCAAGTAAAGTAAAATGATTTAGTTTTCCATCTGTTGTGACTTCATCATCACCAACCACTTCATAGTCTTGAAGTCTTATTGGACGAGCTCTAGTTCTTCGAGGTATTTGACTTGTGTTAGACATAACCTCTGTGACTTTGATTATGTTAAGTATGTAAACTAATCATAATCTTCTGATTAATTGGATGAACTACTTGTATGCGTCGGTCTTATGATATCCTACTAGAATCATAAGTTCACTCATGTCGTCAAGCTTCCTTCTTCTTGCATCAGGAGCATGCTTGTAACACATAGAGCCAAACACCTTCATATTACTCACTAATGGTCATTTTCCACTCTACGCTTCTTCAGGAACATTGTTCTTCAACTTCTTGGTATGGCATTTGTTCAGTATATAAACAATAGTCGAAACAGTTTCACCCCATAAGGATTTTGGAAAATTCTTCTTCTTCAACATGCATCTCGCCATGTCCAATATAGTCATGTTTCTTCTTTCTGATTTTCCATTAAGTTGAGGAGTATAAGGAGCAGTTTCCTTATGATCAACATTGTGTTATGCATAGTATTCTTCAAATATCTTGGATGTCTATTTGCCACCTTCATCTGTTCGCAGAAACTTGATCTTCTTTTCTCTCTGGTTTTCGAAAAGCATCTTGAATCTCTTAAAGATTTCAAATACTTCATACTTTCTCTTGATCACATAGATCCACAGATTTCAACTAAACTCATCAACAAATGAAACAAAATACTTGTTTCCACCAATGGTATGCTCCTCAAAAGGATCACATATGTCTGAATGTAAAACTTTGAGTATGCGGGAGGATCTCATTGGCATAGCCGAAACGAATGACTTCCCGAACTACTTTTCGACTAGACATCCTTCATAAAGTTTGTTGGAATCTCAAGAATTTGTATACCAGTTATCATATCTTGAGTGATCAGTTGATTGAGCGACCTAAAATTCAGATGGCCAAACCTCAGATGCCACAACCAACTATTTTTATGGTCAACAATTGTTTTCAGACATTGTACCTCAGTCGAACTGATCATGGTCTTAAATGTTCTATTCTTCGATAGAGGAGATTTCAAGACCAAGCTATTATGGATGTTGAAATTTCTAAGGCTCCATATTTCATAACCATTAAGAACCCCTTTTCGACCAGTTGTCCAACACTTAGCAGATTGTACTTCATTCAAGGGACATAGAGTACATCTTTGATCAAAGATTTCGCTCCATTACTCCTTTGAATAAATATGTTGCCAGTACCTTCAGCTTGCAACGAGCTATTATTAGTAATTTTGACCTTGCTCTTCTTCGACTCGTCGAAATCTACTAACCATACTTTTCGACCAGTCATGTGATTCGAGCAGCCTAAGTCGAGGAACCAGATCTTGAATTCGACATGGTAATCTGCAACTGCAGTCATAACGACCATATCATATGAATCATTTGAATCTTGATGTGAAAGGTCCGTTCCTCTGTCCTTGCCTTTTTTCGATCCCGTGTATTTCCTGTAGAAACAATGCTTGGCCAAATGACCCTATTTTTCACAGTTATAGCATTACACACCTTTTTTATCTTCTTTGTCTTTTTTATAGGAATTTCATTCTCCTCTTTTCGGGGGTTCAGAAGCTCTATCATCGACCTTATACTTGTGACTATTCGACCAAGACTTCTTACTCGGAGTCTTGTCGATGTTGCCTTTGAACTTGTCGGAACCAACATTATTCTTCTATGACTGAGCATGTAGTGCTTGTATTGAGTCTTGAACTCCTTTCCTTTCGATAATCCTAATCTAATGCGCCTCCAAGGAACTAACTAAATCTTCCAGTTTTAGGGTTTCAAGATTGTTGGATTCTTGAGTAGCTACGATAACAAGATCAAAGTGAAAGGTAAACTTACGCATTACCTTCTCAACTATCATCTTATCATTTAGGGTTTCACCATAACCCTTCATGAGATGGACGATTTTCTGCACCTTCGACACATAGTCTGCAATCTTTTTGTCTTCTCCCATCGACAACAATTCATATTGTCATTGTAAAGTTTGAAACTTGCCAATGTTGACTTTCTCGCCTCCTTCATAGTACTTGAAAAGAATATTCCATGCCTCCTTCGCCGATTCATTATGAGTGATTTTGTCGAAATTAGGCACATCAACTTCCGATTGGATGTAAAATGTCGCCTTGCAATCCTTCTTCTTGGCATCCTTGAGAGCGGTTTCTCTGTGCGTAGGTTGCATCTTCACCAACCGGATGAACACCATTAGTAACCATTTATAGGGTTTCATGAAAAACAAATAGAGATTGCATTTGTTTTCTCTGTCAAAGCCATTTCTTGTCATTAAGAGTTGGAAGGAAGTTTGGTAAATTTATGTTACCATTCATCTTTGCAGTGATTGATCAACAATAACCCACGATCCCGAAAACATGATCTTTGGTGTGTGGTTCTTGAAAACACGATGAAGAATCTAACCGGAGCTCTAGATACCAATTTGTTAGTGCTTGAGGAACTTTTAGTAAGGAGAGAAAGAGAGAATAAGGAAATAAGGATTGTATTATTGAATTGAATTATATAACTGAATTATAAAGTGTCTATTTATATACACCTAAGTGACTTGACTACTAAGTAAAATAACAACTTAGGTAACAGATCCTAAACCATATAGCTTTGGGTTTGGGTCACACAACTCAACTTGTATTATATCTAATATCTCAACAATCATAAAGACTATTTTAGGATAAAACGTGTCCATTTTATGTAGTAAAAAGTTCAAAAAATAAATTATTGTTACAAGTTGTAATATTATAGATGATTTAAATTCCATTTAAATTTAAATTTATTATGAAAATATTAAAAAATTTATAATTTTTTAAGAATTTAAAATACATTAAACTTGTAGAAGTATGCTTTAAAACCTTTAAGTGATGAAGAGAAACAAAATGTGTTTTGAGATTGTCAGAAAGTCGAAAGACAGTTTGATCTTGACAGTTCACGGGTATCAGAAAGGCAAGGGTTGAATTCCATAGAGTTATTGGAATTTGAGAAACCTTTGTAGGTATCTAAGATGATTGAGAAACATTTTTAATCAACTTAGACTTTAGTGCTTCATATGTTGAGAGTTAGAGAATTGGGAAACACTTTTGTAGAAAGAGGATTTGGTTTGTGAGAATTCCAAAAAAAGAATCTGGTAACCATTTGTAATCTCATGTGACCATTTTTGAAAGTATAGTGAATCAGAGAACTGCTCTCTTTCTCATAATTGATTATTTAATCGAATTGGTTAAATAAGCAGGAGTGTTCTTGTATTTTATGTCCTTATGTCTTGGTGTGACTTTGCTTTCACTTTTGACAAGTTATTATGTTACTTTATGCCATTTATTTTACTTGTCATTGTTCTTTGTACCCACATATCAATTTTTTTATGTATTTGAACTCTGAATAATTCTTCTAAATTTGTTTGAGTTATTCTACCAGTTTTTCAAACCAAGTGGTGTCCACCATGGGGCAAAGGTTTATTATTTACAAGTGATCACCATGGAAAAATGAGAGATCGAGAGTTTTTTCAGAGACAATGATTTTAGATTGTGGAAAGTGAAGATCCAAACAATCTTAACTCAAGAGAATTGTATATAAGAAATGAAGGGTGAAGGATTGATGCTTGCACACTTAACATAAGCAGAGAAGACTAAGATGGTGGATAAGATCAAAAGTGTCATTATCATATGTCTCAGGGAGAAAGTTCTAAGGAAAGTCCTTAGAGAAAGGGTTGCAACTTTGATGTCGTAAAATTTGAATCATTGTATATGACCAAGGCTTTAGCTCACATGTTGTGTCTAAAACAACAACTCTACTCATTTCAAATAGTTGAGAATAAATCCATATTGGAGCAGTTGACATAATTTCACAAGATTATTGATGATCTTTAAAATATTGAAGTTAAAATTGAAGATGAGGACAATGTTATACTCTTTTTTATCTCTTTACCAGATTATTTGAGCACTTAAGGATTTCCTTCTTTATGGTAAGGAAAGTACTATTACTTTGGATGAAGTCTAAACGGCAGTGAGATCCAAATAGTTTTCAAAGGTGAAATATTTGAAGAATGATAATATTGGTGAAGTTTTGAGTGTTTCGAGAGGAGGAAGTGAGCGTAGAGAGATGTCCAAATCAAAGAGGTTTAACATGTCAAAGATAAAATGATTTACTTGTTAGAAATCAGGTCTCTTCATGAGGGATTGTCCCGAGAAGAGGGACAATGATTATTATGTTTAGATTGTAATTTTCTCAGATGAGGATAGTTATGAGAGTACTTGTACATTAGTGGTGCCGAGTTTGGAGACTGAAAACTATATTCTTTGTAATATTTATGGCGAACTTGTTTTCAAGCTATGGTACCAGAGGTTTCTTCTCTTCAACATCGATCTCTTCCAACACATATTTGTTCCAAATTTCTTGACACGCAGCATATGATCCTGCTATATATTCAGCCTCACACGATGACAATGCCGCCACAAGTTACTTTCTCGAGCACCATGATATTCCGACACGAAATACTTGAAAGAAATACCTAGTAGTTCTTATTCGGTCTTCCATATCTCCACACCAATCAACATCTGAATAACAAGTAACCATAGCTTCTTTGCTTTCAGAGTCTCGTCAACATAAAATTCCATAGTTTGCCAATCTTTTTAAGTATATCAGGATTCTTCTAGCAACCTTCATGTGTGAAACCCTTGGTTCACTCATATATCTGCCTAATAATCCGACTAAGAAACATATATCAGTTCGACTATTGCACACATATCTCAGAGATCCGACAATTAATTTGAACAAAGTTGCATAGACTTTGGCTTCCTGTCCATGCTTCTCTAACTTCAAATTTGGTTCGATAGGAGAAGATGCAGGAGTCGAATCATCCATCATGAATATCTTGAGTATCTCCTTGACATACGTTCTTTGATGTAGCACCATACCTTGCTTAGAAATTTTAAATTCCATACCTAGGAAGTATGACAACTTTCCCATATATGACATTTCAAATTCCTTCTTCATTAGCTCTTTAAATTTTGACAAGTTCTACAAGTTATTTCCAGTAACTAGCAAGTCATCGACATATAAGTAAATGATTGTTATATCTTGTGACACAACTTGAACATAGACACCATACTCAGATTTGCATTTGATGAAACCCAATTCGACCAAGTATGAGTCGATCTTCTTGTTCCATGCCCTAGGTTCCTGCTTGAGACCATAAAGTGCTCTTTGCAGCTTGTATACTTTGCTTTCTTCCTCATGAATCAAAAAATCAGGAGTTTATGTTACATACACCTCTTCATCTAAAGTTCCATTCAAAATTGCTAATTTCACATATAAGTGAAATATCTACCAGCCTTGCTTACATGCCAAGGCTACACTAGTCAAACAGTTTCCAATATTGCGACAGGTGCAAAGACTTCAGAGTAGTCGAGTCCTGCTCGCTGAAGAATTCCTCAAGCTACCAATATCGCCTTATGTCTCTCTATCGACCCATAAACATTGTGCTTCAACTTGAACACCCACTTCACTTTGATAACTTTTGTATGTGCTGGCAATTCGACCAACTCCCATGTGTTGTTTCTTTCAATTGCTTGTACCTCTTTGACCATAGTAGACTTCCACTTCATATTCTTTAAAGCATTTCTATATTCGATTGGTTCAGCACCTTCAAATAAAGAAAAATGAACTAGTTTTCCATCTGTTGTGACTTCATCATCACCAACCACTTCATAGTCTTGAAGTCTTGTTGGACGAGCTCTAGTTCTTCGAGGTATTTGACTTGTGCTAGACATAACCTCTGACTTTGATTATGTTAGGTATGTAAACTAATCATAATGTTCTGATTAATTAGATGAATAACTTGTATGCTTCAGTCTTATGATATCCTACTAGAATCATAGGTTCACTCTTGTCGTCAAGCTTCCTTCTTCTTGCATCAGGAACATACTTGTAACACATAGAGCCAAACACCTTCATATGACTCACTAATGTTCGTTTTCGACTCTACGCTTCTTCAGGAACCTTGTTCTTCATCTTCTTGGTAGGACATTTGTTCAGTATATAAACAACAGTCGAAACAGTTTCACCCCATAAGGATTTTGGAAAATTCTTCTTCTTCGACATGCATCTCGCCAGGTCCAATATTGTCGTGTTCTTCGTTCTGATTTTCCATTAAGTTGAGGAGTATAAGGAGAAGTTACCTCATGATCAACACCATTCTATGCATAGTATGCTTCAAATATCTTGGATGTCTATTTGCCACCTTCATATGTTCGCAAAAACTTGATCTTTTTTTCTCTCTGGTTTTCGAAAAGCATCTTGAATCTCTTAAAGATTTCGAATACTTTGTCCTTTCTCTTGATCACATAGATCCACAGTTTTCAACTAAACTCATCGACAAATGAAACAAAATACTTGTTACCACCAATGGTATGCTCCTCAAAAGGATCACATAAGTCTGAATGTAAAACTTTGAGTATGCGGGAGGATCTCATTGGCATAGTCGAAACGAATGACTTCCCGAACTACTTTTCGACTAGACATCCTTCATAAAGTTTGTTGGAATCTCAAGACTTTGTATACCAGTTATCATATCTTGAGTGATCAGTTGATTGAGCGACCTAAAATTCAGATGGCCAAACCTCAGATGCCACAACCAACTATTTTTTATGGTCAATAATTATTTTCAGACATTGTACCTCAGTCGAACTGATCATGGTCTTAAATGTAATATTCTTTGATAGAGGAAATTTCAAGACCAAGCTATTATGGATGTTGAAAATTTCTAAGGCTGCATATTTCATAACAACTAAGAACCCATTTTCAACCAGTTGTCCAACACTTAGCAGATTGTACTTCATTCCAGGGACATAGAGTACATATTTGATCAGAGATTTCGCTCCATTACTCCTTTGAATAAATATGTTGCAAGTACTTTCAGCTTGCAACGAGCTATTATTAGTAATTTTGACCTTGCTCTTCTTCGACTCGTCGAAATCTACTAACCATACTTTTCGAACAGTCATGTGATTCGAGCAGTCTAAGTCGAGGAACCAGATCTTGGATTCGACATGGTCATCTGCAACTGTAGTCATAACCACCATATCATTGGAATCATTTGAATCTTGACGTGAAAGGTTTGTTCCTCTGTCCCTGCCTTTTTTCGATCCCTTGTATTTCCTATACTAACAATGCTTGGCCAAATGACCCTATTTTTCACAGTTATAGCATTGCACACCTTTTTTTTATCTTCTTTGTCTTTTTTATAGGAATTTCATTCTCCTCTTTTCGTGGATTCAGAAGCTCTATCATCGACCTTATTCTTGTGACGATTCGACCAAGACTTCTTACTCAGAGTCTTGTCGATTTTGCCTTTGAACTTGTTGGAACCAACATTATTCTTCCATGACTGAGCATGTAGTGCTTGTATCGAGTCTTGAACTCCTTTCCTTTCAACAATCCTAATCTAATGCGCCTTCAAGGAACCAACAAAATCTTCCAGTTTTAGGGTTTCAAGATTGTTGGATTCTTGAGTAGCTATGATAACAAGATCAAAGTGAAAGGTCAACGTTCGCATTACCTTCTCAACTATCATCTTATCATTTAGGGTTTCACCACAACCCTTCATGAGATCGACGAGTTTCTGCACCTTCGACACATAGCCTGCAATCTTTTTGTCCTCTCCCAACGACAACAATTCATATTGTCATTGTAAAGTTTGCAACTTGCCAACATTGACTTTCTCGCCTCCTTCATAGTATATGACAAGAATATCCCATGCCTCCTTCGCTGATTCATTATGAGAGATTCTGTCGAAATTAGGCACATCAACTTCCGATTGGATGTAAAATTTCGCCTTGCAATCCTTCTTCTTGACATCCTTGTGAGCGGTTATATGTGTGTAGGTTACTTCTTCACCAACCGGATGAACATCATTAGTAACCATTTATAGGGTTTCATGAAAGCCAAATAGAGATTGCATTTGTTTTCTCCGTTAAAGCCAATTCTTGTCGTCAAGAGTTGGAAGGAAGTTTGGTAAATTTCTGTTACCATTCATCTTTGCAGCGATTGATCAACAATAACCCACGATCCCGAAAACATGATCTTGGGTGTGTGTGGTTCTTGAAAACACGGTGAAGAATCTAACCAGAGCTCTAGATACCAATTTGTTAGTGCTTGAGGAACTTTTAGTGAGGAGAGAAATAGAGAATAAGGAAATAAGGATTGTATTATTGAATTGAATTATATAACTGAATTATAAAATGTCTATTTATATACACCTAAGTGACTTGACTACTAAGTAAAATAACAAATTCAATAACAAATCCTAAACCATATATCTTTGGGTTTGGGTCACACAACTCAACTTGTATTATATCTAATATCTCAACAATCATAAAGACTACTTTATGATAAAACGTGTCCATTTTATGTAGTAAAGAATTCAAAATAGAAATTATTGTTACAAGTTGTAATATTATAGATGATTTAAATTCCGTTTAAATTTAAATTTATTATGAAAATATTAAAAAAATTATAATTTTGTAAGAATTTAAAATACATTAAACTTGTAGAAGTATGCTTTAAAACCTTTAAGTGATGAAGAAAAAGAAAATGTGTTTTGAGATTGTCAGAAATCAGAAAGTCGAAAGACAGCTTGATCTTGACAGTTTACGGGTATCAGAATTGGTCAGTTCGGTTTGTGGACATGTTTATTGATTTTAGAGTATTTTATATTAATTTAGAGAAACTCTAAATTAATATAAAATATATTATAAGATACTTATAATATTTTAAATTAATATAAAGTATTTATAACATTCTTTTTTAATTTAAAATATATTATAAGATATTTATAATATTTTAAATTAATATAAAATATATTATAAAATATATTATAAAATATTTAAAATATTTTTGTTCTAACAATTAATGGGTTATATTTTGGGCATCTTGAGGATCGTTGGATTTTAGCAATTATAAATATACATTTCTATCATTCTTGTCTTTACACCCTTCATAAATTTATCAGCTTAAGACACAATTAAGGGTTAAGAATACTCGAACAACTTAGAAAGGCAAGGGTTGAATTCCATAGAGTTATTGGAATTTGAGAAACCTTTGTAGGTATCTAAGATGATTGAGATACACTTTTAATCAACTTAGACTTTAGTGCTTCATATGTTGAGAGTTAGAGAATTGGGAAACACTTTTATAGAAAGAGGATTTGGTTTGTGAGAATTCCAAAAAAAAAATCTTGTAACCATTTGTAATCTCATGTGACCATTTTTGAAAGTAAAGTGAATCGGAGAACTGCTCTCTTTCTCATAATTGATTATTTGATCAAATTGGGTAAAAAAGCAGGAGTGTTCTTGTATTTTATGTCCTTATGTCTTGTTGTGATTTTGCTTTCACTTTTGACAAGTTATTGTGTTACTTTATCCCATTTATTTTACTTGTCATTGTTCTTTGTCCCCACACATCAAATTTTTTGATGTATTTGAACTCGGAATAATTCTTCTTAATTTCTTTGAGTTGTTCTACCAGTTTTTGACAACAAGTGGTGTCCACCATGGGGCAAAGGTGTATTATTTACAAGTGATCACCATGGATAAATGAGAGATCGAGAATTTTTTCAGAGACAATGATTTTAGATTGTGGAAAGTGAAGATCCAAAAAATCATAACTCAAGAGAAGTGTATAGAAGAAATGAAGGGTGAAGGATTGATGTTTGCACACTTAACATAAGCAGAGAAGACTAAGATGGTGGATAAGATCAAAAGTGTCATTATCATATGTCTTAGGGAGAAAGTTCTAAGGAAAGTCCTTAGAGAAAGGGTTGCATCTTTGATGTGGTAAAATTTGAATCATTGTATATGACCAAGTCTTTAACTCACATATTATTTCTAAAACAATAACTATACTCATTTCAAATAGTAGAGAATAAATCCCTATTGGAGCAGTTGACATGATTTCACAAGATTATTGATGATCTTTAAAATATTGAAGTTAAAATTGAAGATGAGGACAATGTTATACTCTTTTTTATCTCTTTACCAGATTATTTGAGCACTTAAGGATTTCCTTCTTTATGGTAAGAAAAGTACTATAACTTTGGATGAAGTCTAAACGGCTGTGAGATCCAAATAATTTTCAAAGGTGAAAGATTTGAAGAATGATAATATTGGTGAAGTTTTGAGTGTCTCGAGAGGAGGAAGTGAGCGTAGAGAGATGTCCAAATCAAAGAGGTTTAACATGTCAAATATAAAATGATATACTTGTTAGAAATCAGGTCTCTTCATGAGGGATTGTCCCGTGAAGAGGGACAATGATTATTATGTTTAGATTGCAATTTTCTAAGATGAGGATAGTTATAAGAGTACTTGTACATTAGTGGTGCCGAGTTTGGAGACTGAAAACTGGATTCTTTATAAGATTTATGGCGAACTTGTTTTCAAGGTATGGTACCAGAGGTTTCTTCTCTTCAACATCGATCTCTTCCAACACATATTTGATCCAAATTGCTTGACACCCAACATATGATCCTGCTATATATTCAGCCTCACACGATGATAATGCCGCCACAGGTTACTTTCTCAAGCACCATGAGATTCCGACACGAAATACTTGAAAGAAATACCTAGTAGTTCTTATTAGGTCTTCCATATCTCCACACCAACCAACATCTGAATAACAAGTAACCATAGCTTTTTTTCTTTCAGAGTCTCGTCAAAATAAAATTCCATAGTTTGCCAATCTTTTTAAGTTTATCAGGATTCTTCTAGCAACCTTCATGTGTGATACCCTTGGTTCACTCATATATCCGATCAATAATCCAACTGAGAAACATATACCAGGTCGACTATTGCACACATATCTCATAGATCCGACAATTAATTTGAACAAAGTTGGATTGACTTTGTCTTCCTCTCCATGCTTCTCCAACTTTAAATTTGGTTCGATAGGAGAAGATGCAGGAGTCGAATCATCCATCATGAATCTCTTGAGTATCTCCTTAACATACTTTCTTTGATGTAGCACCATACCTTGCTTCGAAATTTTAAATTCCATACCTAGGAAGTATGACAACTTTCCCATATCTGACATTTCAAATTCCTTCTTCATCAGCTCTTTAAACTTTGACAAGTTCTACAACTTATTTCTAGTTACTAGCAAGTCATCGACATATAAGTAAATGATTGTTATATCTTGTGCCACAACTTGAACATACACACCATACTCAGATTTTCATTTGATGAAACCGAATTCGACCAAGTATGAGTCGATCTTCTTGTTCCATGCCCTAGGTTCCTGCTTGAGACCATAAAGTGCTCTTTGCAGCTTGTATAATTTCCTTTCTTCCTCATGAATCACAAAATCAGGAGTTTGTGTGACATACACCTCTTCATCTAAAGTTCCATTTAAAAATGCCAATTTCACATTTAAGTGAAATATCGACCAACCTTTCTTACATGCCAATGTAACACTAGTCGAACAGTTTCCAATATTGTGACAGGTACAAAGACTTTAGAGTAGTCGAGTCCTGCTCACTGAAGAATTCCTCAAGCTACCAATCTCGCCTTATGTCTCTCTATCGACCCATAAAAATTGTGCTTCAACTTGAACACCCACTTCACTTTGATAGCTTTTGTATGTGTTGGCAATTCGACCAACTCCCATGTGTTGTTTCTTTCAATTGCTTGTACCTCTTTGACCATAGTATACTTCCACTTCATATTCTTTAAATAATCGCTATATTCGATTGGTTCAACACCTGCAAATAAAGAAAAATGAACTAGTTTTCCATCTGTTGTGACTTCATCATCACCAACCACTTCATAGTCTTGAAGTCTTGTCGGACGAGCTCTAGTTCTTCGAGGTATTTGACTTGTGCTAGACATAACCTCTCTGACTTCGATCATGTTAGGTATGTAAACTAATCATAATCTTCTGATTAATTTGATGAACAACTTATATGCTTCAGTCTTATGATATCCTACTAGAATCATAGGTTCACTCTTGTCGTCAAGCTTCCTTCTTCTTGCGTCAGGAACATACTTGTAACACATAGAGCCAAACACCTTCATATGAATCACTAATGGTCGTTTTCCACTCTACGCTTCTTCAGGAACCTTGTTCTTCAACTTCTTGGTAGGAGATTTGTTCAGTATATAAACAACAGCCGAAACAGTTTCACCCCATAAGGATTTTGGAAAATTCTTCTTCTTCAACATGCATCTCGCCATGTCCAATATAGTCATGTTTCTTCTTCTTGCTCTTCCATTATTTTAAGGAGTATAAGGAGCAGTTTCCTCATGATCAACACCATGTTAGGCATAGTATGCTTCAAATATCTTGGATGTCTATTTGCCACCTTCATCTGTTCGCAGAAACTTGATCTTCTTTTCACTCTGGTTTTCGAAAAGCATCTTGAATCTCTTAAAGATTTCGAATACTTTGTCCTTTATCTTGATCACATAGATCCATAGTTTTTAACTAAACTCATCGACAAATGAAACAAAATACTTGTTTCCACCAATGGTATGCTCCTCAAAAAGATCACATGTGTCTGAATGTAAAAATTCGAGTATGCTGTAGGATCTCATTGGCATAATCGAAACGAATGACTTCCCGAACTACTTTTCGACTAGACAACCTTCATAAAGTTGGTTGGGCATCTCAAGAATTGGTATACCAGTTATCATATCTTGAGTGATGAGTTGATTGAGCGACCTAAAATTCAGATGGCCAAACCTCAGATGCCACAACCAACTATTTTTATGGTCAACAATTGTTTTCAGACATTGTACCTCAGTCGAACTGATCATGGTCTTAAATGTTCTATTCTTCGACAGAGGAGATTTCAAAACCAAGCTATTATGGATGTTGAAAATTTCTAAGGCTCCATATTTCATAACCACTAAGAACCCCATTTTCAACCAGTTGTCCAACACTTAGCAGATTGCACTTCATTCCAGGGACATATAGTACATTTTTGATCAAAGATTTCGCTCCATTACTCCTTTGAATATATATGTTGTCAGTACCTTCAGCTTGCAACGAGCTATTATTAGTAATTTTGACCTTGCTCTTCTTCGACTCGTCGAAATCTACTAACCATACTTTTCGACCAATCATGTAATTTGAGTAGCCTGAGTCGAGGAACCAGATCTTGGATTCGACAAGGTCATCTGCAATTGTAGTCATGACCACCATATCATATGAATCATTTGAATCTTGACGTGAAAGGTTCGTTCCTCTGTCCTTGCCTTTTTTGGATCCCTTGTATTTCTTGTACTGACAATGCTTGGCCAAATGACCCTATTTTTCACAGTTATAGCATTGAACACCTTTTTTATCTTCTTTGTCTTTTTGATAGAAATTTCATTCTCCTCTTTTCGAGGGTTCAGAAGCTCTATCATCGACCTTATTCTTGTGACGATTCAACCAAGACTTCTTACTCGGAGTCTTGTCGATTTTGCCTTTGAACTTGTTGGAACCAACATTATTCTTCCATAACTGAGCATGTAGTTCTTGTATCGAGTCTTGAACTCCTTTCATTTCGACAATCCTAATCTAATGCGCCTCCAAGGAACCAACGAAATCTTCCAGTTTTAGGGTTTCAAGATTGTTGGATTCTTGAGTAGCTACGATAACAAGATCAAAGTGAAAGGTCAACGTACGCATTACCTTCTCAACTACATCTTATCATTTAGGGTTTCACTACAACCCTTCATGAGATGGATGAGTTTCTGCACCTTCGACACATAGCTTGCAATCTTTTTGTCTTCTCCCATCGACAACAATTCATAGTGTCGTTGTAGAGTTTGTAACTTGCCAACGTTGACTTTCTCGCCTCCTTCATAGTACTTGACAAAAATATCCCATGCCTCTTTCACTGATTCATCGTGAGCGATTCTGTCGAAATTAGCCACATCAACCTCCAATTGGATGTAAAATGTCGCCTTGCAATCCTTCTTCTTGGCATCCTTGTGAGCGGTTCTCTGTGCGTAGGTTGCATCTTCACCAACCGCATGAACACCATTAGTAACTATTTATAGGGTTTCATAAAAGCCAAATAGAGATTGCATTTGTTTTCTCCGTCAAAGCCAATTCTTGTCGTCAAGAGTTGGAAGGAAGTTTGGTAAATTTCTGTTACCATTCATCTTTGTAGTGATTGATCAACAACAACCCACGATCCCGAAAACATGATCTTGGGTGTGTGGTTCTTGGAAACACGATGAAGAATCTAACTGAAGCTCTAGATACCAATTTGTTAGTGCTTGAGAAACTTTTAGTGAGGAGAGAAAGAGAGAATAAGGAAATAAGGATTGTATTATTGAATTGAATTATATAACTAAATTATAAAGTGTCTATTTATATACACCTAAGTGACTTGACTACTAATTAAAATAACAAATTAAGTAACAAATCCTAAACCCTATAGCTTTGGGCTTGGATCACACCACTCAACTTGTATTATATCTAATATCTCAACAATCATAAAGACTATTTTAGGATAAAACGTGTCCATTTTATGTAGTAAAGAATTCAAAATAGAAATTATTGTTACAAGTTGTAATATTATAGATGATTTAAATTCCATTTAAATTTAAATTTAAATTTATTATGAAAATATTAAAAAAGTTATAATTTTGTAAGAATTTAAAATACATTAAACTTGTAGAAGTATGCTTTAAAACCTTTAAGTGATGAAGAGAAAGAAAATGTGTTTTGAGATTGTCAAAAATCAGAAAGTCAAAAGACAGTTTTATCCTAACAGTTCACGGGTATCAGAATTGGTCAGTTCTGTTTGTGGATATGTTTATTGATTTTAGAGTATTTTATATTAATTTAGAGAAACTCTAAATTAATATAAAATATATTATAAGATATTTATAATATTTTAAATTAATATAAAATATTTATAATATTCTTTTTTAATTTTAATTATATTATAAGATATTTATAATATTTTAAATTAATATAAAATATATTATAAAATATATTATGAAATATTTAAAATATTTTTGTTCTAACAATTAATGGGTTATATTTTGGGCATCTTGAGGATCTGTTGGATTTTAGCAATTATAAATATGCATTTCTATTATTCTTGTCTTTACGGCCTTCATAAATTTATCAGCTTAAGACATAATTAAGGGTTAAGAATACACGAACAACTTAGAAAGGCAAGGGTTGGATTCCATAGAGTTATTGGAATTTGAGAAACATTTGTAGTTATCTAAGAAGATTGAGAAACACTTTTAATCAACTTTGACTTTAGTGCTTCATATGTTGAGAGTTAGAGAATTGGGAAACACTTTTGTAGAAATAGGATTTGGTTTGTGAGAATTCCAATTTTTTTTCTTGTAACCATTTGTTATCTCATGTGACCATTTTTGAAAGTATAGTGAATCGGAGATCATCTCTCTTTCTCATAATAGATTATTTGATCGAATTGGGTAAATAAGCAAGAGGGTTCTTGTATTTTATCTCCTTATGTCTTGTTGTGATTTTGCTTTCACTTTTGATAAGTTATTGTGTTGCTCTACGCCATTTATTTTACTTGTCATTGTTCTTTGTCCCCACACATCAAATTTTTTGATGTATTTGAACTCTGAATAATTCTTCTTAATTTCTTTGAGTTATTCTACCAATTTTTCACAACAAGTGATGTCCACCATGGGGCAAAGGTGTATTATTTACAAGTGAGAACCATGGATAAATGAGAGATCGGGAACTTTTTTAGAGACAACGATTTTAGATTGTGGAAAGTGAAGATCCAAACAATCTTAACTCAAGAGAAGTGTATAGAAGAAATGAAGGGTGAAGGATTGATGCTTGCACACTTAACATAAGCAGAGAAGACTAAGATGGTGGATAAGATCAAAAGTGTCATTATCATATGTCTTAGGGAGAAAGTTCTAAGGAAAGTCCTTAGAGAAAGGGTTGCAACTTTGATGTGGTAAAATTTGAATCATTGTATATGACCAAGTCTTTAGTTCACATATTGTGTCTAAAACAACAAATATACTCATTTTAAATAGTAGAGAATAAATCCATATTGGAGCAGTTGACATAATTTCACAAGATTATTTATGATATTTAAAGTATTGAAGTTAAATTTGAAGATGAGGACAATGTTATACTCTTTTTTATCTCTTTACCAGATCATTTGAGCACTTAAGGATTTCCTTCATTATGGTAAGGAAAGTATTACTTTGGATGAAGTGTAAACGGCTGTGAGATTCAAATAATTTTCAAAGGTGAAAGATTTGAAGATTGATAATATTGGTGAAGTTTTGAGTGTTTCGAGAGGAGGAAGTGAGCGTAGAGAGATGTCCAAATCAAAGAGGTTTAACATGTCAAAGATGAAATGATTTATTTGTTAGAAATCAGGTCTCTTCGTGAGGGATTGTCCCGAGAAGAGGGACAATGATTATTATGTTTAGATTGTAATTTTCTCAGATGAGGATAGTTATGAGAGTACTTGTACATTAGTGGTGCCGAGTTTGGAGACTGAAAAGGATTGACTCATGGACTGAGGTTGCTCTTATCACATGTGTTCAAGAAAAGAATACTTTGAGACTTTGAAATTGGAGTAAGGTGGAGAAGTTTTTCTTTGGTAAAAAAACTTATTGTGTTCTTGTATTTTATTTTACTCTGGTTTGTTATGGTTTTGCTTTTACTTTTGGCATGTTATTGTGTTGTTTAGTTTATTTATTTTGGTTGTCATTGTTGTTTGTTCCCACACATCAATTTTTTAATTCTCAATATATTTGAGCTATGAATAATTCTTCTTAATTGTTGAGTTATTCTACTAATTTTTTATAAATGTAATGAATTATAGATTAATTTTTTAAATTGTAGACAAATTGGTACATATCGTCATAAAACTCACATGCATAAAGTAAAAGATAGTATCTGCAAGTCTTATTTCAACCCTCAAAATTTGATATCAGTAGATTGATAAGTTCTCTCACATATAAATACTCAAATTTTTATTTTTATTTTAATTATATGCAACTTTCTAACACTTTATTTCTCAAAATTTTCAACTCATACCTATTATTCTCAATAATTTTTAATAGTTATTACCAATATTAAAGATAACAAATTCTATCGTAATTAAATTCATTTTTAATTTTCGGTTAAATCGTGTGACTAAGTTGAACTCTTTAGGTAAACCTCTCATAACAAAGCCTTGTCTCTTCCCCATCGTCTAATTACATTGGTTTCTTCTAAATTACAAGCAACCTCTAAAATAATATTATGCCAATTGGCAATGGTATTTAAAGGTCCCCATCAGCAGCACCTGGTTTAGCGAACAAATTTTATACTACAAGTTAATATTTCAATTCAATCTCCCTAAAATATTCATCCTTTTGTGTGTGACAATAACATCAACATTTTGTATTCATTCATAACGTCATATATATATATATATATATATATATATATATATATATATATATATATATATATATATATATATATATTTTGCATCAATTCAATCTTATCGAGGACAAATGCTACAGTCATCCATAGTATATATCTAGTTTGTCTTTGGACTATTAATTAAAATTTATAATTATTTTAATATAAATTTTTTGTTTTAGAATATTTTAACATATATTCTTAAGATACAAGTTAGTGTGACCCTTTAACAAATTACATTGCAGAGAGACAAACTAAATCCTAAATAAGAAGTGTGTTAATTTAAAGGATATTTTTAGAATTCCTTTTTTTTTTCAAGATTTAATTAATGTTTCAAAGTCAAATATAGAATTTGAACTACATTTTTATTTGGACAAAAAGAAAATGAACCACTTGACCAATTTCAATTTCACTAGATACTATATTTATACTTTTTAAATTTTATTTAGGACATCACATAAATTTATGTGAAGCTTAGCTACTTTGGATAGGGAAGTTTCATTTTTGATGACTCTTGGTGCATGTTATATCACCATGGATAATCTTTGGACGTATATTGGGTTAAAGTTCAATCTTTTGAGAACAAGTTTATGAGGACTGTGATTTCAAGAGAAGAAGTTTATGAGGACTGTGATTGAAATGTTAAATTGTAAATTAAATTTAAAAGATGTTAGTTAAGTTACTTGTAAAATAAGTAACTAATTAACAAAGTTAGTTAGATTATTGGTTCTTGTTAGTGTTTGTAGGACCAATTGTAGTGTATAAATAATCAGCATTGGTTCATTAGTGAAAAACAATCACGACTGAATGTGTAAATTGCAATCCACACATTGATTTTTGCTTTCTCTATTTCTCGTATATGTGTAGTTCTAACAAGTTTTTAAATATTCAAGATTTGATGTTGATTTTACTTGTTCATTAAGTAAACAATGACAAGTTCTTTGGAGAATCTTGAAAATAATTTTAATGGGAAAGTCCTTGTTCTTGATAACAAGAATTGGGAAAGATAAAGTAAGAAAATAAATATTATCTTTGACTTCCAAGATATGATGGGAATTGTTCCGGTTACAAAATATAGGTGTGTGTTCTTCCTGTATGGGTAGGGGGACTCAGATGTCTTAGTAGGTTTATAACAACTGTATGTGGTTAGGACTTGTCTACGACGGCGAAAAACCCTGTATGGTATTTTACAGTGGTTTATGTCCAACTCACGTCAGGTGAGAGACCTTGCTGATGGACATTGTGCTTAAGTATAAACTTTTGTGCGGTGTGGTCATGCTAAAGATGATCATTGATAAGTGTTATGATTTAGGGTGTAGTGGTATGTATGGCTTAAGATCTGTCATTTCTCCTAGATATGAGATGTATTTATAGAAGCATTTAAGACCTAGGATTCTCTTGGGAAAGGTCACTGACTGCTCAGTCAATGGTGGACCGTTGAATCCTTATTTCTAAGAAAGTCGTGGATCAATTATTGACTCTGAGTTATCGCTGCCCTAGAAATGTCTTACCCCATGTTTCCCGCTATCGGGCAAAAGGAAAGTCCTGGGGTGAGGCGATACCTCCCTTTGGGCGACGTTCAAACGTCTCCTATTATGGAGCGGTCTAAAGGCATCACCTTATGTGAGGTCCATTACAATTATAACACTACATAGTCGCTCAAGCACGAGATCTTTGATAGAATACAAAGTGTTTTTAGATCGCATATTTAGGGAAGCATCCCGAGAACCTGTATTTCCTCAAGTGAAGACTAAGTTATCCTGGGAAGTATGGGCTCTTTAGTCATAACAATGTATATTCTGGCTGAAGGGAAACTAAGTCCCTCAGACGAGGGTTTAGTTAACCTAGAGAGTCTAAGTCTTTCAGATAGAATTGTATATAGCATGGTTGATGAGACTATAAGTCCCTCAGACAATGTGTTCGAGTTACTTAGGCAGGACTTTTATCAAGCCCTCAAGCAAGACATGTGATCAAATCTCTCAATCTAGATGTTTGGCACTCCTCTTAGGCGTGATTGTTGAGTCTTGTCCCTCCAGAGGAGATATTAAGTCACTCAAGCGAGAGTTTATTTTTCTTGGAGAATCTAAGTCTTTCAGGATGAATTATGTACGTTCTAGCCGATGAGACTATAAGTCCCTCAAGCAGAACATTTGACCTACTTGGGTGGGACTTCCATTGTGTCCTCAGAAAAGACTTATAATCAAGTCTCTCAAACTGGATATATGTCTCTTAGGCGTGGTTCTTGAGTCTTGTATTACCCGAGGAGACAATAAGTCTCTCAAACGAGAGTTTAATTAGCCTAGAGAATCTAAGTCTTTCAAGCAAAATTATATATAGCTTGGCTGATGAGACTATAAGTCTCTCAGGTGAGGCGTTCAACCTACTTGGGTTGGACTTCTATCGAGCCCTCGGGAAGGATTTATGATCAAGTCTCTCAAGCTGGATAAATGACATGCCTCTTAGGCGTCATTCTTAAGTCTTTCCCACCCGAAGAGACATTAAGTCCCTCAGGCAAGAGTTTAGTTAGCCTAGAGAATCTATGTCTTTCAGGATGAATTGTATATAGCCTGGATGATAAGACTATAAGTCTCTCAGGCGAGGAGTTTGACCTACTCGGATGGGAATTTTATTGAGCCCTCATGCAAGACTTATGATCAAGTCTCTCTAACTGGATATTTGTCGCGCCTCTTAGGAGTGATTCTTAAGTCATGTCCTACAAGAAGAAACATTAAGTTCCTTAGGTGAGATGTCGGGTAACTTATTTGTATTTCCCTATAGGACGATAAAGATATTTTTCATGAAGTCTAGCTAAGAAATATTGCCTTAGGGGCGGCAAGGATCTTCACCATGAAGTCCAACAGATAAAATATTTCCTCAAGTGGCGGCAATGATCTTCACCATGAAATCCATCATATAAAATGTTGCCTCGAGGCGCGGAAAGGATCTTTACCATGAAGTCTAACATATAAAATATTGTCTCGAAGGGCGACAAGGATCTTCACCATGAAGTCCAACATAAGGTTGTCCGACATGGATGCTTGAAAGAACTAAAAGACGAGTGACATACCAGGTTGTGCAGGATCGTTCATCCAAGAAAGGTGGTGGTTTAAAGTGGAAGTGAAAAAGAGATCTCAACAAGATAACTCTAAAAATATTATTAACCTGGATATTTTTCACAAAACAATAGTTTTCTCCAAATCGAAAGGGAAAGAAACCAATGAAAAAGAAGAATGTTCAATGTTATAATTGCTAAAGATTTGCACATCTTGCAAATGACTGTAAAACAAACGGTTTTCCCAAAGGCATAGGTAAAGTAGCGAGTGAGGCACACATGACTCATGGTGAGAGTGACTCTAAATCAGACCTTCTTCTTCTGATGGAAACAACAAATGGTGAACTTATACACATAGAATGGTGGTATTTCGACATAGGTTGTTCAAATCACATGACATTTCATCAAAAATTGCTAGTCAATTTTGATGATTCAAGAAAGAAAAGATAAGATTTGTTAATAATAGAATCGTTCCATCAGAGGGAGTTGGTGATTTTTTAATCAAAGAAAAGCAAATGAATCAAGCATTCATCACCGATGTGTCTATCTAATAAAGACCAAAGATGAGGTTCTTTCAATTCTTAAGAAGTGTAAAGCGATAGAATAAAAACAAGAGGGAAGACAAATCAAGATCCCCCAGAGTCATGGAGGTTGTTAATAAACTTCAAGAGAATTTAAAACCTTTTATAAAGAGATTAGAATTCATCATGATATCACAATAATATACACCCCTCAACATAATGGTTGTGCTGAGAGGGGGAACATGAATATCATGAACATGATCAGATGCATGCCAGAAAGAAAAACGAAACTTCCACATGATTTTGGAGTGAACTTATCACAACTTCCTATTATGTGCTAAGATGAAGTCAAAACTATATATTATACATGGTTTTAGAGGCAAAATGGTAAGGTCACACTCCAGCTGTCAAGCACTTAAGGATCTTTGGGTATTTATGTTTCAAACACATCGCAAACCAAAGAAGGAAGAAGCTTGGAGATAAGAGTGAAGTGATGATTCTTGTAGGCTATCACACTGCAAGTTCCTACATGTTATACAATCTGATGACCTGGAGGATTGTTGCATGCAGAGTTGTTACAATCAATGAGTGTGAATGTTGGAATAGGAAAGGTCAAGATGTTGAATCGTCTTCAAGTGTGTCAGTTTTTTCCATGATGACTAGAGGGAACCTCATATGCTTGAAAAAGGTATTCCGCAAGTAATGCAATCAAAAAGATCCCATATAATTATATGTCCATCTAAAAACATCCAAGAAAATCATAATAGAGGGGAACTTAGTTCTTCTAGCCTTATTTATTGATGTGTAGCCTTATTATGCAAAAGAAGCTACATCTTGTATGTTGATTATTATTATGGAGGAAGAAATTAAGGCACTAGAAAAGAATTAAACATAGAATTTAGCCTCGTTACCATCATAGAAGAGACATATTATAGTCAAATGAGTCTACAAAGTGAAACACTTTCTAGATGGTTCCATTGTGAAACATAAGACCATGCTTGTTGTAAAGGGATTCCTACAAAATTCTAGCATAAACTTCATAAAAAAATTTGAACCAATTGCAAGAATTGAGACAATCAAATAAGTGGTGGTTATGGTTAACTCCCTGCAGTATAATCTTCTCCAACTAATGGTATATATACATTTCTCAATGGTTGGCAAGAGGAGGAAGTTTATGTTGAACAACCTCAATGATTTATTGTGAAAAGGTGAATAAGATAAGGTTGTGAAACTTAAAAAGGCTATATATGGCTTGGAACAAGCTTTAAGAGTTGGAATAAGAGGATTTGAAGCTTATGACACATTGTAAGTGTGAAATTTATGCAAGAAACTAAATTTTCACATATGTAAGTAGTTAAGAGGATCGTGAGATATCCTAAGGGCCCAATAAACAATAACATCTTATTTCATAAACCTTATAGCCATAGGGATAAATTGAGAGATTTTTGTAACTTAGATTGGTGTTGAGATAGAGTGAAAATAAGAAGAAGAATGAAATATGTATTCAAGTTGTTCAATTCTCCAATTTTATGGTACTCAAAGAAGAAAATAATGGTAACTTTATCTTTTTATAAAGTTGAGTATATTTCAACCTACATTACATGTTTTCAAGTAATTTCATTGTAATCTCTTTTGATTGAGATGAAAATAAGCAAATAGGAGAAAGTCGGACTAATGGTAGATAACAAATCAATAATTACCCTTGTAAAAAATTGTATAGCTTATAAGGAGCAAGTACATTAAAACTAAATTTTATTTTATTAGAGATTAAGTAAAAGAATGACAATATCACTTACATACTACATATAAGAGGATCAGATAGTATATGTGCTGACAAAGTCACTCAAAATTGAAAGATTCAAAGATATGAGAAAAATATTCGATATAATTAATACGTATAAATAAGCCTTATTGTATCATTAATGAATAAAAACAACCGCAAAATTACTTTTGCTTTATCTCTTTCTCTTCTAGAATTCTTTACAAAAATAACCCACTTTTTCATGGAAATTCCCAAAATACCCCTGGTTTCAAAAAAAATCCCAAACTACCCCACTTTTAGGAGGAGGCACCAATTCAATTGGTGATTCCTCTTAAATGCTTGAATGGAGGCGCCAATTGGATTGGTTAGGGCATGTGCCCTAGCCAATTGGATTGGCGCCCATGTGTATAAGTTGATAGGAGGCGCCAATTGGATTGACACCTCAGTGTAAAATGCAATTTTTTTTGGTAAATGGTATACGTGATAGATAAATTTGAAATATGACCAATTGATATTAATAAAAAATTTCGTTTACACAAAAATGCCGAATGGTGATGACCGGGATCACCTAACCGACCTCCGGTCCCACATCCTCTAGCTACCCTAACCCGTGGCCTTAACCCACGTTGATGATTTAGTACCGGTGTTTGAGCATCTGAGGGGCTAGGAGCGTCACTACCAACTATAGGAGAAGGCATGTTGAGGTAGTCAGACAAGTCGGCATAGTCTTCAGTATGCATCGATGGTGTACCGTTGTAGCTTAGTTCATGACCCATGCTAGAGAAGTTGGGTTGCGGTTGACTCATTGATGGGCGACCGGGACGGTTGAAGGGAGACATGGGTGTGAATGATGCGTCGAGGAAAGGTTGGAAAGGTTGTTGGGGTGTTTGGTAGAGATAGGGTTGTTGGATGTTTTGGTTTTGTGAGGTTTGGGCTTCTTGGCTATGGTAGGAGGAGGGGCAGTTGGTGTTGAATGATCGTTGGGTGTTCTGGCTAAGGCGAATTTGGTAGGGTGATGGGGTAGGCACGAAGGATGTTGGGTCTCAAGTTGATGGTCAATTTGTTGGTGGTGGTATGGGGTATGCTCTTGGTATTGGGGTTGGGTGTATGGCATGTTTTGGTTGTATGTTTGTGTGTTGGTTGAACGGAACGTTTGATGGACAGGGGGTTGTGTGTATCCGGTCTGACATTGTTGTTAGGGGTTTGATATTAAGGTGTCAGGTGTGTAAGTCATCTGGTGTGGGTCGTACAGGTACATATCCTCGACGATGAACTGAAAACCAACCGATTTGTACCAAGCCATATAAGTACGACTTGGTTTTTCTTCAGTTGGCATGACTGCGTCAGTTAAGACATGGTCATGGTGGTGCTTCCATTTGAGACACTTCGATCTTGCGAAGCTTTGCCATGGATTGAAGTTCCATTGGTCGTTAACTTTGCGCATATGCCATTCTCCTAGGCTAGCTGGGGGATCTGGGATGTTTTGGGGCATACCATACTGCAACTTCACACGATCACTGTTGTGCATCTCCATGGTTGTGAACCGTATTATCGGTGTGCATACAGTCCATACGGCCGCGTCTTCAGCATTGGCCTCATGGTCATGATCCAAATAAAGGTATGTACGCCAAATGAATTGAAATGTGAAAGAAGATAGAATTATAATCTAGGTAGAAGAAGTTAACAAATTATAACGAAATAATTAAGTTATTATCCTTACATCTGTCGGTCGAAGGGATCCAACAGATTGCGATACTGAGTAATACAGTGTCTTGGACATCTGTTGTAACTCATACCACGTGCAGACCATCTACACCAACAAGGTAAAAATATTAGTTAGAGATAATAATATTTAAAGAAGTAAGTAAAGATATAACAATTTAAACAACTTACTTTTGTGCATACGGAAATGTGAAAGGGTTGTTGTTGACGGGTGCTAGGGACGGTAGTCTTGACCCATGCTTGTAGCAAAACAGCACATCCAGAAAATGTAGATGTGTCTTTGTGTGAGCTTTTGTACAAGGAGCTAGAGATAGGCTAGACAAGCAGATCCTCAACTGTAACTTCCTATTCTATCTATATATCTAAGTAAAGGTAAATACATAATATGCATGTTAGAAGCACTACCTTCGGGAAATAAAAACGAACCAATTAACAGCATAATGTAACACCTAATTTTTATTATTCGAGCATCTTCGGTAGAATGCTCATCTAAGTATAAACTATTATAGTACGACTTAAGGCGTGAAAGTAGTATACCTTGACCTCTTGCATTATCATCTAACAAATCAGTCTCTAAGAGATCCATGCAAATTGAATTTGTATTGTTGGTTTTACCATTAACAGCCTTACCTTCAACGGGCAGTCCCAAAAGCAGGTAGACGTCTTCTAACGTCACGGTACACTCACCAGTTGGGAACCAAAATGTGTATGTCTCTGGTCGCCATCTTTCGCATAAAGCTAGAATGAATTTGTTATCTACGTACCAAGACAAAATCTTGCTTATATGACCAAAACTGGCGAGTTCAACATACGGTTGAATCATCGGGTCCATATGGACATATTCGTGGACCCGAGTCTGGAACCTTGGTACATCCCTTAAAAGAAAGAACAAAAAACTTGACTAAGTTGGTATGTTAAAATAAAAGGGGGTTGGTGAAGATGAAACTACAAGAAGTTGTTGCAGATGAAATAAAAAAAGTTAACAAAAGAAAAAACTTACATATGTTGCGATGTTTGCAACCGTTCCTCTATGTGATTCGCCCATTGTAAGGATAGACATTTTGTCGGGGGGTTGGGGCAGATGAAACTACAAGAAGTTGTTGCAGATGAAATTGTAGAAGAAGTAATGAGAGTGATGGTGTGGAAGAAGTGTTGATGGAGTGGATGTATTTATAGGCAAATGAATGGGAGCATGAAAAGTTGTGCTTGCATGGTGTCTCCAATTGAATTGGCGCCCATGTATAACTTGTACATGGTGTCGCCATTCAAATTGGCGCCTCCATAGGGGACATGCATGCAAGACCTAGGTCTGATTGCTTGGTTTCGAGGTCTGCATGCATGCTTTGACAAGGTGTCACCAAATGGATTGACGCCCATGTGCAAGGAATGAATGGGGGCGCCAATTCATTTGGAGTGTGTGTCTGCATGTCTGACACGTGGTTGTCCTCTCTCTTGCATGCTAAATGTGTCACTTCTTAGTAGCTTGCATGGTTGACACATCATTTCGGACTAGCTTGCATGTGCGACACGTTATTTCGAACTAGCTAGCATGTGAGACACTTCACTCCCTTATTTAAGTGTCTTACTATCAACATCCAAGACACTTCACTCACATTCATCTGCAGCAAGAAAATAGTTTTCATCTGCATAATGTCATATTCACCAAAATACAGTGTCAACGTTCACTGCAACGGTGAAACATAGGAGTCTGAGTTATATGGTTTTTGTTTTTGAAACACTGATACCATTAGACTCACGATCAAGAGAAATGCAACCTTCTTGCATTTGAAAAAAAGAATACAATCATGTATAGGATCGGGTATTGTGTCAAAGATCACGTATCAAAATCCAATATTTTTTTAGAATAGTCAATGCAAGTTTTTCCCGCTTAAGGTACGAGACGATGAAGATGTTGAGTACATGTTTGTTAGTCATGAACATTCAGGCTGCAACTATATTGAGTTGTACATTACTCTTCAACCATGTATACTGTCTCAGCAGTCTCAAATAACCAGTCAGGATGAATCTGGTGAGTTTAATCCACAATGGTCAGATGACGTCAACCTAGAAGCAGAAGTAGAAGTTGACGTCGTTGATGAAGAAGAAGAGGAGACTGAGATACAGGTTGATCAGATGCTGAACAATGACATTGAAGGTGAAACGGCTGGTGTATGGGGTTTCTTTCTTCGACATCTCAGAACGCATGTGGCTCCACAAGCCAATCTCTGTTTGATTTATGATATACATGCTGCCATTGAGAGTGCCTACAACAACCATGACAACGGATGGCATGATCCTCCTTCTACCCATGTCTATTGCATCGGACACATTGCATAAAACTTCATGCGTGCTATAAAAGATAAGAATCTTCGCAAGAAGGTGGTAAATGTTGGGTATGCTTTAACTCAACCGTCATTTCAATGTTATCCTGATGAAATTAGACTGTTTAATGAAGACGCAGGGAGATGGCTAAATAACATACCAGTAGAGCAGTGGACAAGGGCATTTGACAGAGGTTGTCGATGGGGCCACATGACAACAAACCTTGTGGAATGCATGAACGGGGTATTCAAAGGAATTCGAAATATGTCGATAACCGCCTTGGTAAGATCGACCTATTATAGGTTGGCTTCTACGTTCGCAACCAGAGGTGAAAGATGAAGTGCGGTGTTAATGTCCGGGAAAGTATTCAGTGAGTGTTGCATGAAGGTCATGAAAGAGGAGAGCATCAAAGCTAGCACACACGTTGTAACAGTCTTTGATCGTCATAGGCAAAATTTCAGCGTCCAGGAAACAATGGACCACAACGAGGGGAGACCAAATTTAGCCTATGTTGTTAGACTAAACAGATGTTGGTGCGATTGTGGAAAATTCCAGGCCTTCCGCATTCCTTTCTCCCATGTCATTGCAGCATGCGCTTATACTCGTCAAGATGCTTACAGCCATTTATCTTATGTGTACAAGGTCGTCACCGTCATGAATGTATATAATCAAAGCTTCTCGGTACTACCAATTGAGGAATACTAGCCTCCATATGAAGGTGATATAGTTTGGCACAACGACGATATGCGTAGAAAGAAAAAAGGAAGTCCAAACAGCACACGTATCAGGACAGAAATGGATTCCACAGATAAAATGATAAGATTATGTAGTATTTGTCGTCAACTAGGACACAACAAGAACAATTGTGCCAATCGAGGAGCATCATCTGGGTCTTAAGCTTTTTGTAACATTGTATTTTTGTAACCTTCAATCATTATATATCATTAACTTTTTGTTACAACGAGGTTCACAACAAACATTAGTACAAAATAAGCTATCTGAAAACAGAAATATTTCTAACTGATTACAACAATCAAATTGATGTCATCTCGACCGAACATCATTTCCCTAGCATCCTTATCAGTCTTCATTCGCACCCAACCAAAGATACTGCCAAGTCTCTCAATACTTCTAATTTTTTCCCCTTCTGGTATTTTCCCATCTAACCAACGAACCAGCTCCCTCTTCAGTTGATCGAACGTGAAATTCTAGTAACAGACTATCGATGTCACACTGGATGTTATGACATCCAATTCTGCACAGACAGGTAATGTCTGCAAAAAGTAAATGTAAAAAGCAGTAAATGACACAGAGAATTGTTTACCCAGTTCGGTGACAAACACACCTACATCTGGGGGCTACCAAGCCAGGGAGGAAATCCACTATAAGAGGTATTAATTCAGGACTTAAACCACCAGTTTAATCCTATCACTTAAGACATATCCAATGCAATTTCAATCTAAACTAAGACCTGAGTACCTACTCACTCCCCCTCAATCACAACAGTGATTACAACCATTAAGAGTTTTAAATTCAGTGGTGAAGATATACTTCAAACAACTCTTGATTGTGCTTAAAAGCTTTAATCAAGAAACACAGCACTCACGCTTAAAAGCTTAGAGTGACACAACAATTACAACTCAATAAACACCCTAGTCCAATGCAATCATCTAGGTGATAATTGCTTGGCTCACAAGTAAAACCTAATTCAAGATACAATGAAAGTACAACAAGGATATACAATGATATATTTAATTCTTCACTCTTCAAATCCCTGAGTTGCTGAAAGTAGGATTGCCATCCTTTTATAATGCAGTACTTGGGCCTTGTACTTGAATTTCCTAAAATTAAGGTTAAGCAAGTTAACCTAATTTCACACATTCGGGTGCTAACAAATAGGCTATATGTTAGGTCTCTTAATTTTAGCACAGCTGTTAGTTTACTTGAATTTCCTAAAATTAAGGTTAAGCAAGTTAACCTAATTTCCACACATTCGGGTGCTAACAAATAGGCTATACGTTAGGCCTCTTAATTTTAGCACAGCCGTTAGTTTCCTGAAAATCAGCCTGAGATAAATACTGAAACATAACAGAAAAATTAGCCTATACTTCAGCATCTGCTGTCAGGGATGAATGTCATAACACTCGGTTTGACATCCAGAAAATGTTGTCATGAATGAATGTCATAACATTCAGTTTGACATCCAGTAAATCCTATATTAGTTAATCCTGCAGCATACTACTTAAGCATGTCATGACATCAGTCAAGACATCTAAGTATAGTAAGTGTTTTAACATAAAATGCAGCCAATCAAAAACATCTACAAACTCCCCCTTTGGCAAATTTTTGGCTAAAACAACTTGGCATCACAACAGAGTTCACAGCAACAGAAAGCACACATCCAAGCAGAGAATCAAATTAGCTAATACACTTAGCAAACATAGAAGTTAAACTTCAAACAGCAGCAGCACAAGAGAAGGTCAAACAGAGAGCAAACAATAACATAACAGCAACATAACCTCTTGTTTAGAGGACCTTCAACTTCAAAGTCTGTTGTCCTGGGGTACAAGTGTTACTCCCCCTTTTTGTCAAAAATGTTGCCAAAGCAACACTTAATATTACATACCAAAAAAATACAAGCAATTATCAGAAACACACTCTTGATTTTACTTCACAGTTTCAATCAAGAAGACACACTCTTGATCTTGCTTTACAGATTTGATCAAGACGACACACACTTGATCTTGCTTCACAGCTTTGATCAAGTAGACACACACTCTTGCTTAACAGCTTTAGAGTGACAAATTACAACCACAAATCAGTCCAATTCAATCATCAAAAGATGACTTGAATGACTTACAAGACTTACGACTAAACAGACACAAACCCTAGCTCTCTCTTTATATTTCGCTCAGTATTGGTTGTGTTGTAAAACAGGTTTTCTAAGTCCCTTTTTATAGAAGCTTTCAACTGGGGTTGGACATCTTGTAAACCCTAAATCTATTTTCCAATTAAATCTTTTTATAACTGCCGGTTAGATCTCTTTGAAAAATAAGTAAATCAGGTTGTAATCCATGATTGAATGTGCCTGCAAATCAGATCTTCAATCATACATAGATTGCCATTAATTTTGCAATCACAAAACACCAGACATTCACACTGAATGTTCTGTGTACAGGATGTCATGACATCGGGTCTGACATCCTGGAAAAATCCTACATAATTCCATAATTCCTTTTATAACTTCCAGCAGGTACAACCATATCAGATGCCATGACCTTGTGTATGACATCTTGAAACAATCCTACATGATCATGTCTTTCATTTTAAGCTCCAGCAGGTACACATATATCAGATGCCATGACCTTGTGTATGACATTTTGAAACAATCCTGCATGAACATGTTCTTGAACTCCAGCAGGTACATAGGATATCTCATGTTAAGACATCACACATAACATCTTGTGAACACTCTTTGTTTTACCAAAATTGCTGCCAACACTAAGAATCAACAAACTCCCCCTTTGGCAAATTTTGGCTAAAACATATATCTGTCATTTTTGTTCACAAGGTAAACTATCAGCAGTTAAACAACATAACAATAGTTTAAACAGCAGCAGAAGTAACACAATTACTAGCTTTATAGTTACTAGTAATACACACATGCACAAGGGTACTTCTCCTCCCCCTAAATCTGTGCAACAAAAACAGAATTACTAGTTATGGATGCAACTAGCAAGACACACAAATGCACAAGGGTACTCCTTCTCCCCCTAAATCTGTGCATACATCAAATAACAATTACTGTAACTCCAGCACCTGTACCAGCCAGAATGTCATTCTGACATCTACTTCAACATCAACACATGTGCACCATATCAGACATCCTCTTTGACATCTGTAAACAGAACAACATTCTTGTTTTAACACCTGTGCGCTTCCTTCAATAATAGTTGTCCTTCAGCTCAGCTACATACCCAACTGCTTCCACATTCCACATCAACACTTATCAACACTTTTCCCCCATCATCATACACAGCTGTGATAGCTAAGATAATGAACAAATCCAAGCTATAGGTTCTCATGAACACAAATCCCCAACTTCCCCCTTAAACATTCAAATTTATTGGCATCCAAAGCTTTTGTAAATATGTCAGCAAGTTGTAGTTCAGTTGCCACATGTTCCAAGGTAATCACTTTGTCTTCCACCAGATCTCTTATGAAGTGATGTCTAATGTCAATACGTTTGGCCCTGGTGTGTTGGATAGGATTATTTGAAATGTTGATGGCACTGAGATTGCCACAGAACAATGTCATGACATTCTGAGTGACATTGTACTCAGTCAGCATCTGTTTCATCCATACCAGTTGGGAACAACTGCTTCCAGCTGCTATGTACTCAGCTTCTGCAGTGGATAATGATACACAGTTCTGTTTCTTCCTTTCAACTACTCCATTTTGCTGAGGAGTAATAGGTGAGGACAAGTCATGACTTATTCCTTCAGATGAGCAGAAATCATCAAACTTGGAATTTTTAAACTCCTTTCCATGGTCACTTCTTATTCTGACAACACTACTATCCTTTTCTCTTTGGAGTCTTATGCATAGATCTTTGAAGACATGAAATGCATCTGATTTTTCTCTGATGAAGCTTATCCATGTGTATCTGGAATGGTCATCAACAACCACATAAGCATATCTCTTCCCACCAAGACTTTCAACCTGCATAGGTCCCATTAAGTCAATGTGCAAAAGTTCCAGAGTTTTGGATGTTGTAGGATGTGCAAGCTTAGGATGTGACATCTTGGTTTGCTTGCCAACCTGACATTCTCCACAGACTTTTCCTTCATCAATAAGCAGCTTTGGGATTCCTCTAACTGCTTCCTTGGATATGATCTTCTTCATTCCTCTTAAATCAAGATGTCCAAGTCTTATATGCCACAGCTTCACTTCCTTTTCTCCCTTGGCTAAGAAGCACATTGAGGAGTCGTTTGAGACTTTAGGTTCCCATAGATAGCAGTTATCTTTGGATCTGGATCCTCTCATAACTTCCTTATTTTCTCCATTTGTCACAACACATTCTTCCTTAGTGAACTGTACATTGAAGCCTTGATCACATAGCTAGCTTATGCTGATGAGATTAGCAGTTAGTCCTTTTACTAGCAACACATTATTCAGTTCTGGAACTCCAGGACTGTCCAGCTTACCAACACCTTTGATTTTTCATTTAGCTCCATCACCAAAGGTCACATAACTGGTAGTGTGAGGTTGTATATCTACCAATAAGTTATTCATCCCAATCATATGTCTTGAGCACCCACTATCAAAATACCAGTCTTCTTTAGTAGATGCCCTTAGAGATGTGTGAGCTATTCTAGCAACCCATTGTTGTTTCTTGATAGGGGCATTATGCTTAGGTGCCTTCTGCTTAGGTCTGACTTGAGGGGTCTGGTTAGGATAACCATGCAACCTGTAGCAGAAGGGTTTTATGTGACCAAATCTTCCACAGTAGTGGCATCTCCATCTTTGAAATTTCTTCTTTTGATGGTTAATCCTCTTGTTTCCATGATGTTGTGACATTGGTTGTGACTTCTGCTTGATTTTCTGAACTTCAGCCTTTGAGCTTTTGAATTCAGATGAGGATTCCTTAACAAAGCCTAAACCAGACATGGTTCCTGATTTCTGTCCCACCTTTAGAATTTCTTCCAAAGTGTCAGTTCCTTTATTCAGCATTCTGATGGATTTTGTCATTTGATCTAGCTTAGAGGTCAACAAGGTTATCTCACCATTTAGATCATCTATGACTGTCAGATGCTTCTTCTTCTCAGCTTCCAGCTCCTTGATAAGGTTCTTCTGCTTTTCTCCTTGTAGACACACTTCTGCACTTTTGACACATACCTCTTTATATGAAGCAGCAAATTCATCAAATGTAAGTTCATCTCCACTTGAGTCATCATCAGAGGCACAGACACTAGTTAGTGCAGTGACATGTTTTGCAGATTCTCCTTCTGATTCACTCTCAGAGTCTCCCTCAGACCAGGTGCCAGATAGTCCCTTCTTTTGCATCTTGAGGAAGGTAGGACATTCAGCTCTAATGTGTCCAAAACCTTCACATCCATGACACTGGATTCCCTTGCCTTGGTTGGACTTTTCTTCAGATTTTGATCTTCTACTGATTGCAGATGAAGTGTTCTCAATCTTCTTTATGAACTTGTTGAACTGTCTTCCAAGCATGGCTATAGCTTCTGATATGCTTTCATCACCTCCAATATTTCCTTCTTCTGAATCCTCTTCAGTATTTGATACCAAAGCTATGCTTTTGTTTTTCTTTTCAACATTCTCACACAATCCCATTTCAAAAGTTTGGAGAGAACCAATAAGCTCATCAACCTTCATATTGCAGATATCTTGAGCCTCTTCTATAGCAGTAACCTTCATGGAAAATCTCTTGGGCAATGATCTGAGAATCTTTCTTACAAGTTTTTCTTCAGACATTTTCTCTCCTAAGCCTCCAGAAGTGTTGGCAATTTCAAGAATACTCATGTGGAAGTCATGAATAGTCTCATCCTTTTTCATCCTCATATTTTCAAACTTAGTAGTCAGCATCTGGAGTTTAGACATCCTTACCTTGGAGGTACCTTCATGAGTTGTTTTGAGAGTATCCCAAACTTCTTTAGCCAGTTCACAATGATGCACCAGTCTGAAAATGTTCTTATTTATCCCATTGAACAATGCATTCAAAGCCTTCGAGTTTCCAAGAGCTAATGCCTCTTGCTCTTTGTCCCACTCTTCTTCAGGAATTTGCATAATGATTCCATCTTTACGTGTCTTTGTTGGATGTTCCCATCCTTTGTTGACAGCTCTCCAGACCTTGCTATCCAGAGACCTCAAGAAGGTTATCGTACGAGGTTTCCAGTCATCATAGTTAGAACCATCCAGCATGGATGGTCTATTTGAGAATCCTACATTCTTGTCCATGGTACTAAAAAGTAACGTCCCTAGATCTCACCTAGAAATTAACAGGCAGGGTGCCTGCTCTGATGCCAATTGAAATTCTAGTAACAGACTATCGATGTCACACTGGATGTTATGACATCCAATTCTGCGCAGACAGGTAATGTATGTAGAAAGTAAATGTAAAAAACAGTAAATGACACAGAGAATTGTTTACCCAGTTCGGTGACAAACACACCTACATCTGGGGGCTACCAAGCCATGGAGGAAATCCACTATAAGAGGTATTAATTCAGGACTTAAACCACCAGTTTAATCATATCACTTAAGACCTATCCAATGCAATTTCAATCTAAACTAAGACCTGAGTACCTACTCATTCCCCCTCAATCACAACAGTGATTACAACCATTAAGAGTTTTAAATTCAGTGGTGAAGATATACTTCAAACAACTCTTGATTGTGCTTAAAAGCTTTAATCAAGAAACACAACACTCACGCTTAAAAGCTTAGAGTGACACAACAATTACAACTCAATAAACACCCTAGTCCAATGCAATCATCTAGGTGATAATTGCTTGGCTCGCAAGTAAAACCTAATTCAAGACACAATGAAAGTATAGCAAGGATATACAATGATATATTTAATTCTTCACGCTTCAAATCCCTGAGTTGCTGAAAGTAGGATTGTCATCCTTTTATAATGCAGTACTTGGGCCTTGTACTTGAATTTCCTAAAATTAAGGTTAAGCAAGTTAACCTAATTTCCACACATTTGGGTGTTAACAAATAGGCTATATGTTAGGTCTCTTAATTTTAACACAGATGTTAGTTTACTTGAATTTCCTAAAATTAAGGTTAAGCAAGTTAACCTAATTTCTACACATTTGGGTGCTAACAAATAGGTTATATGTTAGGTCTCTTAATTTTAGCACAGCTGTTAGTTTTCTGAAAATCAGCCTGAGATAAATACTGAAACATAACAGAAAAATTAGCCTATACTTCAGCATCTGCTGTCAGGGATGAATGTCATAACATTCAGTTTGACATCCAGAAAATGTTGTCATGAATGAATGTCATAACATTCAGTTTGACATCCAGTAAATCCTGTATTAGCTAATCCTACAACATACTACTTAAGCATGTCATGACATCAGTCAAGACATCTAAGTACAGTAAGTGTTTTAACATAAAATGCAGCCAATCAAAAACATCTACAGAACGTATTGATGTTTCAGAACAGCATCAGCATCTGAGGTTTGTCTCTCGCATAAATCACATTTCCGTATCGGCGACGAACATCAAACATGATTGTCAAATGATTAAATGAGATGTGGAACAATGACTCACACGACGCATCTATTTATAACAAAAAAATTGCATTTTACACTGAGGCGTCAATCCAATTGGCGCCTCCTCTCAAGTTATACACAGGGGCGCCAATCCAATTGGCGCCTGCATTCAATTTTTAAGAGAAATCGCCAATTGAATTGGCGCCTTCTCCTAAAAGTGGGGTAGTTTGGGAAATTTTTTTGAAATCAGGAATATTTTGGGAATTTTTTTTAAAAAGTGGATTATTTTTGTAAAAAATTCTCTCTTCTATGTGTGTATAGTTTTAACATGAATTGAATTCTGTAACCGTGTTTTTTTTCTTCTTTGAAAGGATGTGGTTGGGGTCATATTTGCTATCATCTCATCGCTCTAATTTAAGAGTTACAAAGTTCAACATGTCTACCATGAAGCTAATCATGAAATTGTGGATGCTTTCACAAAATTAAATGTAAGACATATGTCATTTGAATTGTGGATGCATTTGTCAAGTACTATAGCTAAGTTTCTCATTAGAAATAGCATTATGATAACACAACTTGTCAAAAAAAAGTGTGATAACACACATCAAAACCTTCATAGCCTAATACACCATTAATCCTCTTTATGTCTCAATCTCATAAAAATTATAATAATAATACATCAACCAAATTCATAATTTACAAGCAAACATTCCTGACTTTTTCCAACTCAATTCCATGTCTCTCTCAAACCATTATAATACTCAACAAATAACACAAGCATTTGGATTCTCTTCAACACTCTGAACATGATAATATGTCGTCATGTAAGGATTATATGCTCTATATTGCTTCACAAGCTCAGCAATCTGTTCATTTGGATCTTTCTTCTTCTCGTCTTCTTTCTTCTTGTTATCATCTTTTTTTCCATCGTCTTTTTTCTTCTCCGCCTCCTTCGCCGGCCCCACTGTTAAAATTTCAGTGTGCCATTTTCTCAATTTGCTCACAACTTCCACAGGGTCTATGTCACCAACTACTGTCAGCTTCTTCTCTTTCATGTCCATGGCGATTGAATCAATGCCTGCACTTTTATCATTCATTATTCACTTCGCATATAATTAACATCAAAAATTTTTGTTTTTATATATTTGGTGTATAATACAATGTTATATTTTTTTAATGTTGAAATAACATCACTCTAAATAATTAAATAAATATATGCTAGCCGTCCATTTTTGTACAAATTCATATGATTATGATTTTGATTTTTTAATGAAATTTTTACTAAAATGACAAGCTAATAATTTAGTGTTACTAAACTAATTATTTATTTTTTTTACCAGAGTTCAAATTTTGGTAACAATATCGATTTTTGTCTGTTGAAATACGATTTACTGACAAATTAGAGACCACAGTGATTACCTGAAATGCTAGAAACTGATTTCATGGCTTTTTGTTTTGCTTTGTCATCATGCAAATCCAACTTCACCACCACTTTCTACAACAAAACAAAAAATAAAAACACCAACAAAGCAAAACATGTTACTAGGAACAACAATAGAAGAATTAGGATTTAAACTTTTACTAAACCTTGTTTAGAAGGTTATGCACCAAGTATCATAGTTTTTAATCTACTATAAGAAATATTGAAAACTTAATTTTATTGCTTAATCAAACAGGAAATTGAATAGGAAAGTGACATGTAATTTGGAGGAAGAAACTCTCACCTTCATTTTGAGGTTAGGAAAGGGGTGTGAATAGAAAAATGAAGAGAAAGGAGGGTTGAAGTGAAGAAAGAGCAGAGAAAGATGGAATGAAATTTGGCGTTGGGAGAATATGTAGAAAAACAGAGTTACAAGGACGTTTAAGATACTCCAAAACAAGTCAAACAAATATCTCAAGAAAAAAAAAACACCCTTTAAAAAATGAATTAAGGACATTTAAATCATGAGTAAAAAAGACACTATTTCCAATTTCTTTTTTTTTTCTTTGAAAATTGTAAAAACTTAAAAATATAATGAAGTTGGAATAGTGATAATAAATATTAGGAGAATTTTATTTATATTTGAAATTGTTGTATTTTTTTTATAGCTTACTTGTATGTATTAAATGGAATAAAATAATTATTTATTACTTTATTTGGCGTGCACAACAAGGAAATCAATTTAACAACTGCCCCTGCACAAGCAAGTACTTTTCTTTCTTTGTTTTTTTTGTGTTCACAAGTTGGAATACTAATGTACATGTTTCTGTCAATCAATCTCGATGGTTGGATAGGAAGGATGTTGGAGGCTTTAGGTGACGTGTAACATGCAATGTGATATTTGAAAGAATTTATTTATATTTATCTCATCATATTATATCAATGGTTAGATATATTTATTAGAATAATTTCTAAATGTGTTTTTTTCTAATAAAGTTATGAATATGTAAAAAGGAAAAGTTTTAGCCAAAAATTGAGATGTGGGATTTTTTTTTAACTCAAGTTTTATATTGGTTAAAAATAGAGTCTACAGAAAATTTATATATTATATAGAATAACCACTACGTCAAATAAGGGAAAAGAGGGCGCTTTTTTTTGGCCTATAACAGCGCTTTAAAGCGCCCTCTAATCTGGCGCTGGCATAGGTAAAGACAGTGCTTTTTTTCCTGGTGAAAGCGCTCTCTAAAGTGGCTCTTTAAGCCCTTTAAGGGCCACTTTAGAGGGCGCTTTTTAAAGAAAGCGCCCTCTAAAGTGGAAACTTTTAAGGGTTTAGAGGGCGCTTTTACTGGAAAGCGCCCTCTAAAGTGGAAATTTAAAGGGTTTAGAGGGCGCTTTTACTGGAAAGCGCCCTCTAAAATGGGTGGTTATTTAAATTTTTTTTTTTAAAAAGCGCTATATTTTTTTATTTATTTTAGACAACCTGTATATTGAAGTAGTGCACCTAAAACTGTATAATTTGAAGCCCTTTTTCACATATTGCGTTCAACAAGCCTTATATACAACAATCCATACATATACAACAATCCACTGATATATAATCGTTTAACTTCTAAAGATTCTAAATATACAACCAATTCATAACTTAAAAAGAAATAAAACTAAGTAGCAAAAGCATCTCTGAGATGTATGTTTTTTTTAGTTCTTTATTGTTAACTATGAATAAAACTAAGTAGCAAAAGCATCTCTGAGAATATGCATGTCAATAGCAGTACTCAAAAGATCTTTAAAAACCCTAAGGATATATGTTCAAAGACTCCAAAAAATTACTTTGAAGTATGAGTTCTCTACCAAATCCAAAAATGGAGTTGATAGCCAGTGCAGCAGCTAAAACGATGTCAAACGGGGTGGCTTCTGCGTAGTCTCGCCTTGATACATCAATCTGCGCTTCTTTGAAGCACCTTGATACTGGTAGATGATGCTGTAGAGGCACTGCCTAAGATTTATGATGTCAAACATCTCTATAAATGTTAAATCCGTTGTCCTGGATTTAGCACCAGCATAGCGTTGGTACTCCTCAAACACAGAAGACAGACACCAGTTCTGCATCTTTCTGAAGCAACCAACTACACAACCTGTTCTATGCTGCATTATAGAAGAAAAATCATCATTAGAACAAACAATTAGGAATTCAAAACAGAAATTCAGAATTGAGAAGATAAAATTGCAAGTGATCAATCTTATACCTTTCCTCGTTTGCAATGAATCAAAACAGGGTGATTTCTCACATCTGAAACCAGACAAAATTAAGGAATTAGATATCTAACAAACAAGAGAAACACCAACAAAGATATACAAAAAATCTGCATTTCAAAGTTGAATAAGCTTGCTTCAAATACCAAGTAAAATTTTCAAAGCCTCCATAATAGAATCACTGAGAATAGGTAAAGAAACTTCCTGCAGAAAAATACAAAGATTTATTAACTCTAAAATAAAATAAAAAAAGATAAAACCAAAAATGAATCACCAATCCACATAGGTCAAATTTCATGATTATTAGCAGCTAACACCAACCCATATTTATGATAAACCCCAAACCCCCTTTTTCCCCTAATTATACAATTAAACATAAAACCCTAATCTAATAATCTGCAAAAATAACACAATCACAGAAAAAATTCAAACTTTGAGTAATACACATACATTTCATGATTTCAATGAAATTTCATTAACAAAATTCAGAATGATTCAAACAATCACAGACTTTTTAACAACAATCAAAACCCAATTCAAAACATCATACATTGAAATAATATGATTAAACACATTTGAACACATATATGATGAATACGAATATAAAAAATTACCGTTTTCCCCTCAATTCCAAATTGAAATAGACGAATATTCTGTGATTTAAGAAACTCCAAATTCTCCTCCGGATAGGGTTCAGGACACAAGTATCTGCATCAATTCGAAAAAAGTTTCACCCTAACCATATATATATATATATATATATATATATATATATATATATATATATATATATATAACATCAATAAATCAATAAATAAAGAGTCATTTTAATCATAGTTAACAATAAAGAACTAAAAAAAATGGAACAGTTGGTGAAATTTAACCCATAATGCCTAGTCTCCATTGCTAGCATTGCAACACAATAATTATTGTTGAGAATACTCAATAAATGTATGAACCAAGAAAAATGAAACCAAAAATGAACAATAGCGAACGTCAGAAGAGAAACCAAGTAATATGAAGATTAGAAAAATACCTATGGTGTCAAAATCGAACAGCTAACAACGAATTAATAGAAGGAGGAAACGTCGTAGATCTAACAGAGGTGGAAGGAGAACGCCTTAGAAGTAGCGAAAATCGTAGCAGTGAGAACCCTAACGTGAAAAAGAACGAAAATAACAGAGAGTGAAATAACAAAACGCGCAGTATGTTATAATTTTAATGTTTACTAAAGGGGACCTTAGAGGGCGCTTGTGGAAAAAAAGCGCCCTCTAAAGGGGGCCTAAGAGGGCGCTTATGAAAGCGCTCTCTAAGGCTTTCCAAAAGCGCTTTATAAACTGGAAATGCACATGGACTTATAGAGCGCTTTTTTAAAAGCGCCCTCTAAGGGTAACCTTAGAGGGCGCTTTCTAAAAAGCGCCCTGTATTGTTGTCCCTCTATCTCCTCCTTATTTTTTCGCTTCACCTTAGAGGGCGCTTTATTACAAAAGCGCCCTCTAAAGTGCGCTGTCTATTCCAGTTGTTCGCTCCTTATTTTTTCGCTTCACTTTAGAGTGCGCTTTTGTAATAAAGCGCCCTCTAAGGTGCGCTGTCTATTCCAGTTTTTGGCGTAGTGAACATCCTTCGTTTTATAAATCGATTTTATAAGGATGAGTTAGACTAAATTTTAATAGATTTAATCAAAATCCACGAAAATGAATCTAAAAAAACAATCCTAATTTATTCTTTATAAAATGTTTTCTTAATTCTAAAGATGAATAATAAATTAAAATGAATATGTCACAAGCAAGACTGCGCAACTATTAATTTTTCTTTGTAAATTCGGAAAACTAAAAAATGATGTAATATTTACCTAGTTTATCCATTTGGTGCCAAATTGCTAAGGTACATTGAATAAAGGCTCAAAGGCATGGACAACCCTAATTAAGTCTGATTCCAATCAAATATTGTACCAATCCTTTTTATTGGAGAAATCTATGGATTTCAAATAACCTAAAAATTCGGCAATGAGAGAGTTAGAGATATTGAAAAATTCATAGAAAGTTCCAAGAAAACAACCATTATGATCTCTGAAGATATCTTATACGTTGAGATTCTAAGGTTATTTATATTGGTGCACAAGGTTGAAAATGAAGATGGAAGAAGAGAGAGAAAACAAACTCTTAAAAATGGTGGAAGAAAATTTTACTGCTATATTCTATTGAAAAACGATTACAAGAGTTGCTTAAATACACATCTCTAACCGCAACATAAGCAAAACAACAAATGCTAAAACTCAGAAAGTAAACTAGGTTCTAAGTAGGAAACTTCTAAGCTACATTGAGTAAGGTTTCTGAAACATGTAGCTTCTGAACACTACACCTTCTGAAACAGCTTCTAACTACTGCTTCTGACTAACAGCCTCAGAAGCTTTTGACTATATCAAGATTTTGAATAATGAATTACTTCTAACACCATCCATTAGTTCATATTCAGCTAATTAAAATCTACAAGACCAATTTCATCCCTCAAGTGGACAAAATATTCAGTCTTGATAGCTTTAGTCAGAACATCTGCAAGTTACTTCTGGGTGCTACAGTGCATAACTTCTAGCACTCTATTATGAACCTGATTACTCAGAAAATGAAACTTCGTGTCAATATACTTGCTTCTTCCATGCAGCACTGGATTTTTGGTAAGACTTATGGATGATTTGTTGTCAATCATCAACTTCATATGCTTGTTCACTTTTATCTTCAGATCCTACAACAAATACATAAAATAAATAGTTTGACACGCAAACAAAGCACCTGCAATGTGTACTACCCCAAAATTTACCCTTCATTTTTCCTGAAAAAAAAAAAAAAAAAAACGAAAAAAAAAAATTTATTTAATTAATTAATTAATTAAATAAAATAAATAAATAAATAAAATATAACAAATTATTTTGGACTTGGGTCTCCCTCATTTGAGCCCATTACCCACGAAAATCAGTCTATAAATACTGAAGTTTCAGTAGGGGAGTTACACTGGGAGATTCACTGGAGAAAAAGGAAGAGAAGCAAAATACTCTGAGGTTTCCTTAGAACAAAACCCTGAGGAAAAAGATAGTGAGAGAAGAACTAACAGAGTTCAGAGCAGCCTCCAAACCCTGAAGGGAACTCAACTTGTAAACCTCACGGGCGCAACTCAATTTCAATCAAGCTCTCCAATCAGCTGGAGACATTTCAGGGTTTCTTGCCCCTTTAACTGCTATAGCTTCGGATCTTTATCCGTGTGATAATTTTTTCCCTTTCTCATACTTTATCGCTTTCTTAGCTGGAAGACCTCGATAGGAGGCAATGTTTGAGCCCCTTGGTGGCATTTTACTTTGAGATACATGTTTTGTGTTTTGTATTCATATCCCTGCAGGTAGCGCGGTTCCTTCGTCAAGGACTGCCTTTTTGCCCTCGAGCATCCCAAACCCTAAAACCCAAAGCAACACGTTTACTCCTTCTACTACAGGCGAGTAAGTCTCCAAAGGTCGAGCATCCGGTAGATTGCGTAGTGACGTCGTTCGTCCAAAACCCAATCCATAACCCCGTAGTTAGCCGAACTACGGCTTGCTCTGATTCTCATTCCAGATGAGATACGTAGGCATAAGACGCGATGTCTTAGCGAGCACACATCCCCCCAACCCATAGGTCAGCCGAGCTACGAAGACTCTGATTCTCATATTCAGATGAGATACGTATGCAGTGGATGCAACATCCGCGCGAGTCATTTTCATTCAACCCCTCTTTTTTTTTTAGTAAATAAACACATTAGATAAACCCACACCCTTTAGACAAAAACCACAAAAGTGGATCCCGTAGAGTACTACGGATGCGTAGGGGTGCTAATACCTTCCCTTCGCATAACCGACTCCCGAACCCAAGATTTGGTTGCGAGACCCCGTCTTGTCCTTTCCTTTTTTCAGGTTTACTTCGAGCGTTTCCTTTCCCTCCTTTGGGATGAATAACGCACGGTGGCGACTCTTCTGTCATTCTCTTTCGCCGGTTGTTTTTTCGCACACTGTATTTTTCAGGTTGCGACAGCTGGCGACTCTGCTGGGGACCCTAAGAAGTTGACCTCTTGCTGGTCCATCTTCCCTAAGCGAGTCCCTCCTAGCTTTTGTAGTTTGTTTGTTTATTGGATGTTCATGCTTTTGTACAGTTATTTATTTACCTGCTTTACCTTATTACATTGTGTACATATCATTGTTGTATCTGTTGGCTGGCTATGGCTGCTTGGTGATCTTTGTGAGATGAGTTCTATACCCGAACTCGAGTGCACTTAAGATAGGAGAATGGCATAGTCCTGTCAACTTGTGTGGAGTATTCCTTAGCGAGTTGACTTGCAAGCCCATTCACTTGGTGGAGGTCATGTTGAGATCAATAATGTCACATAAGTAAGTTGTGGTTAGACATTACTTGTTCCAATATAGACCTAAGAAGCCAAGGACCTTAGTTTACCAAACCCATCTTGGCCTATTCGTAGGACGTAGTGCGAAAGTCGTTCAAGTGTAAGATTTGATACGATTGTTACGCGATACTACACTCATAAGAGTCTCTCTTGAGAATATTGTCGGAATACGAGTAGTCGTTCCTCTGATAATATCCGAAAGATGGGATTATGACTATGGGAACCTTTTGTAGAACATGTTTGGCAGGTTTAAACCTTAGTACACTCCTTTTGGGTGGTTCTTAACCTAAACTCCATGCTCGTGACTTGCGACAAACCCTTGATTCATGGTTGATCCGATCAGGTATCCTTAATATCAATGAAACTCGGGTATTGATAAGGTGTAAACCATAATCCTCCAAAATGGGTGGTTGATATTAAGGATAACATGATCCATCCCATGACCTTTGTTTGGTGTGCTCTTAATTTCTCTCCAGACAGTGCAACCTGACAGATGTTCAAGCAGATACAGCAATCCTGATTGACATGCCACTGCATTGCATTCACATCGTTTCATCACATCATTTGCATTCATATCATTTAACACATGTTTATCCATTTCTGTGGGGTTTATATCTTCTACTTGATTCTAGTCGGAATTTTCTTGGTTCTCATCAACGGCTTAGTCTCTTTTTTACACTGTTTATCAAATGTGAGACTGGAATCAAGAGGGTAGAATACTTTTGGAATTGATAAACATGTCATTGCATTTGCATAGTCATCCGCATGTCTTGCATAACAGGTACCGCCACAGTGTTCTCAGTTTGTTTGGTGTTCCATCAGCAGGATAGCTGACTCAGGCATTCACCGATACGGTACCCGAAGGAATCAACAGAGAGTAATGGAAAGCCTACAGGCAGAGCTCGCCGAGATGAAGATTCACATGAATCAATTCATGGATTTGGTTCAAGGGGTGGCTCAAGGACAGCAGGAGCTTAGATTATTGGTGCAGAAGGATCCCCCTATTACTCAACCGGAGACGTTGGCTGATCCTCCAATTGGAGAGGCTAATGGTCCCAATGGAACGGGGCCTATCCCAATCCTACATGTCACCTCCGGTCAACAACCCATTCAGGATGGTCAGGATGATCAGTTCCCCTTGCTTCAGGAAGACTTTGGCATGGACCCCATGTTTAGAAGATTGGAAGAAAGGTTGAAGGCAGTGGAAGGACAGAATCCTCTGGGAGTAGATGTTGCTGACTTGGGGCTGGTCCCAGGTGTGAGAGTGCCACCGAAATTCAAGGTTCCGATATTTGACAAATACAATGGCAGCTCTTGCCCCAAAACTCACGTGCAAGCCTATTTCCGTAAAATGGTTGCATACTCTGATGACGAGAAGCTACTTATGTACTTCTTCCAGGATAGCCTAGCTGGGGCATCCTTGGAATGGTATATGAGGCTGGACAGAGCCCACATCCGTTGCTGGAGGGATTTGGCAGAGGCTTTCGTGAAGCAGTATCAGTATAATGCAGACATGGCTCCGGACAGAACTCAACTTCAGAATCTGTCTCTTAAAAGCAATGAGTGTTTCAGGGAATACGCTCAACGCTGGAGGGATACAGCTTCCCGTGTTCAGCCTCCTATGTTGGAAAAGGAAATGGCCAACATGTTCATGAATACGCTGCCTGAACCTTACTTGGAGCGTCTGGTAGGTTGCAATGCTTCCAACTTTGCTGATGTGGTCTCTACTGGAGAAAGGGTGGAGAATTACCTAAAGACATACAAGATCCAGAGTGGAGGTGGATCCTCATCAGGGGTGAAGAAGTCGTTCATTCAGGGACAGAAGAGGAGAGAAGGGGATGCGAATGCCATATCTTCTTATCATAACAGGGATAACCGGAGGAATAATTTTCAGAATTATCATCAGCAACCGTATGTTGCGGCTGTGACCATTCCAGCTGCAGCACCACTACAACAACAATAATTACAACGTCAACCAGCTCAGTATCAACAGCAGCAACAACCGGGTAACAGACCCGCTTATCAACAGAGGCAAAGGATGATGGACCGGCGTTTCGACACCCTTCCAATGTCGTACGCCCAGTTGCTTTCTAGTCTTCAACAACTACAACTTGTGCAATTGCGCACTTTGGCTCCTCCTGTTGGTAGACTTCCGGTGGGTTACGACGCCAATGCTAGGTGTAGCTTCCACTCTGGGGCACCTGGCCATGACATTGAGAACTGCAAAGCTTTTAAGCACGTAGTTCAGGACCTCATAGATTCAAAGGCCATCGACCTTGCACCGGTTCCAAATGTCGTCAACAATCCCATGCCACAACATGGTGGGGAAAATGTTAACATGGTTGAAGGAGAAGCCAAATCCGTTGGCCAGGTATCAGCAATCAATGAAGAGGGTGGGGATAGTGATTGTGACATTGACAACTGGGTGCGTCTGAGGATCCCGGGTGAAGTCATCAACAATTGGTCTTCTGAGGAGATTATCCAAGTCACTCTTCTTGAAGAGTAATTTTCTTTGTTTATTCATGCATATCCAAGTCTTACGTTCCGCCCAGGGCGTAATGACTCATTGTAGGGCCCATCTATATGACACTTGCATTTTTATCATAAATAAAGGACGTATTTTTGCATTCAAATATTTCGTTCCCTGTCTTTCTATTTTTGCAGTTTTTCAAAATAAAAAAAATGGCAATGTTTTGTTTAGTTTTCACTTCTTGTTCACACTCATAAGCACATACCATCGCTCATGCAGATGCACAACACCGGATCCTATTGATAACGGTTCTGCTATGGCTCGCTTCGACTTTGAAAATCCAATCTTTCAAGCTGAAGAAGAGGGTGATGAAGACTGTGAACTCCCTGAAGAACCTACCAGGTTATTAAAACAGGAAGAAAGGGTCATTCAACCGCATCGAGAGTCTGTTGAAGTGATTAATCTCGGCACCGAGGACGCCAAGAGAGAAATCAAGATAGGGGCTGTTTTGAGAGATGATGTGAAGAAAGGGTTGATTGAATTGCTGCAAGAATATGTTGACATCTTCGCCTGGTCTTATCAGGACATGCCTGGGTTGGACACAGACATCGTGGTACACCGCTTGCCTCTCAAAGAAGGTTGTCCTCCGGTCAAGCAGAAGCTCAGAAGAACAAGACCAGAGATGGCTGTCAAGATAAAGGAAGAAGTGCAAAAGCAGTTGGATGCAGGGTTTCTAGCAGTCACCAATTATCCGCCATGGGTTGCAAACATCGTCCCAGTACCTAAGAAGGATGGAAAGGTACGGATGTGTGTCGACTACCGGGATCTGAACAGAGCTAGCCCTAAAGATGATTTCCCATTACCTCACATCGACGTTTTGGTGGATAACACGGCTCAGTTCTCGGTATTCTCCTTCATGGATGGCTTTTCTGGCTATAATCAAATTAAGATGGCACCAAAAGACATGGAGAAGACAACTTTCATAACCCCATGGGGCACCTTCTGCTACAAGGTGATGCCGTTTGGTCTGAAAAATGCCGGAGCAACATATCAACGAGCTATGGTAACTCTGTTCCATGATATGATTCATCATGAAATCTAGGTTTATGTGGATGATATGATTGCCAAATCTCATACGGAAGAAGAACATTTGGTGAATTTGCAGAAACTGTTTGAGCGTTTGAGGAAATTCAAACTGAGACTTAATCCGAATAAGTGCACTTTCGGGGTGAGATCGGGAAAATTGCTGGGTTTTATCGTTAGCGGAAAAGGGATTGAGGTGGATCCCGACAAAGTAAAAGCGATACAGGAAATGCCTGAGCCGAGAACCGAGAAGCAAGTCCGTAGTTTCTTAGGGAGGTTGAACTACATTGCAAGGTTCATCTCTCACCTAACAACCACGTGTGAGCCAATTTTCAAATTGCTGAGGAAAGATCAGACTATCAGGTGGAATGAAGATTGTCAAAGGGCTTTTGAGAAGATAAAAGAGTATTTGCAGAAACCTCCAATCCTTATACCTCCAGTTCCTGGGAGACCTCTGATAATGTACCTGTTAGTGACCGAGAACTCGATGGGGTGTGTATTGGGACAGCATGACGAGTCTGGTCGAAAAGAGCATGCCATATACTACCTTAGCAAAAAGTTTACCGACTGTGAAATCAAATATTCGCAGCTTGAGAAAACTTGCTGTGCTTTGGCTTGGGCTGCTCGCCGACTAAGGCAGTATATGTTGAACCATACTACCTTGTTGATTTCTAAGATGGATCCAGTGAAGTACATATTCGAGAAGCCAGCTTTCACCGGAAGGGTCGCTCGTTGGCAAATGGTTTTAACAGAGTATGATATTCAGTACACGTCACAGAAGGCCATCAAAGGGAGTATTCTGTCAGACTATCTTGCTCAGCAGCCGATTGATGATTATGAGCCGATGAAGTTTGATTTTCCAGATGAAGACATCATGTTCCTCAAGATGAAAGACTGTGAAGAGCCAGTTGTTGAGGAGGGACCTGATCCAAACGAAAAGTGGACTTTGTTGTTTGATGGGGCTGTCAATGCTAGAGGTAGTGGAATTGGCGCTGTCATTACTACTCCGAAGGGTGCCCACATGCCTTTCACCGCTCGTTTGACTTTTGAGTGCACAAATAACGAAGCTGAGTACGAGGCCTGTATCTTGGGTATTGAGCAAGCCATTGATCTGAGAATCAAGACTCTGGACATCTTCGGAGATTCAGCTCTGGTGATCAATCAAGTGAATGGTGATTGGAATATTCTCCAGCCCACTCTGGTCCCCTACAGAGATTACACAAGAAGACTTTTCACTTTCTTCACAACGGTAAAATTGTATCATATACCTCGTGATGAGAACCAGATGGCAGACGCACTTGCTACTATATCCTCCATGATCAAGGTAACTCGTTGGAACCATGCTCCCAGGATCGATGTGATGCGCCTTGACAGGGCCGCGTATGTGTTTGTTGCTGAACTGGTAGTCGATGACAAGCCCTGGTATCACGATATCAAGTGCTTTCTGAAGAATCAAGAGTACCCTGCAGGGGCATCCAACAATGACAGAAAGACTTTGAGAAGATTGGCAGGCAGTTTCTTCTTGAACAAAGACGATGTGTTGTATAAGAGGAACTTCGACATGGTTTTGCTCAGATGTGTGGACAGACACGAGGCGAACATATTAATACAGGAAGTTCATGAAGGTTCCTTCGGTACTCATGCCGGCGGACATGCAATGGCTAAGAAATTGTTGAGAGCGGGTTATTATTGGATGACCATGGAATCAGATTGTTTCAAGTATGCTCGGAAGTGTCATAAATGCCAGATTTATGCTGATAAGGTGCATGTACCGCCGAATCCTCTGAATGTGATGTCTTCGCCGTGGCCGTTTGCCATGTGGGGCATTGACATGATTGGAAAGATTGAGCCGACTGCTTCCAATGGGCATCGCTTCATCCTTGTTGCCATCGACTATTTCACCAAGTGGGTCGAGGCAGCGTCGTTCGCGAATGTCACCAGACATGTGGTTGCCCGTTTCATCAAGAAAGAAATCATTTGTCGCTATGGGATTCCCGAAAGAATCATTACTGATAATGGTTCTAATCTCAACAACAAAATGATGAAGGAGTTGTGTCAGAACTTCAACATTCAGCATCACAATTCTTCCCCTTACCGCCCTAAGATGAACGGCGCTGTTGAGGCGGCAAATAAGAACATAAAGAAGATTGTGCAGAAGATGGTCGTCACGTACAGAGATTGGCATGAGATGCTACCTTTCGCCTTGCATGGGTACCGCACTTCAGTACGTACATCGACCGGGGCAACCCCTTACTCCCTCGTGTATGGTATGGAAGCAGTCCTACCTGTTGAAGTGGAGATTCCTTCCCTAAGAGTCTTGTTGGATGTCAAGCTAGACGAAGCTGAATGGATTCGGACAAAGTTCAATGAGTTGAGTCTTATCGAAGAGAAGCGAATGGCAGCCATTTGTCATGGGCAGTTGTATCAGAGTCGGATGAAGAGAGCCTTTGATCAGAAAGTGCGTCCTCGTTGTTTCCAAGTTGGAGATTTAGTTTTGAAAAGGATCCTTCCTCCTCAGACAGATCACAGGGGCAAGTGGACTCCTAACTATGATGGACCGTATATTGTCACAAAGGTTTTTGATGGTGGGGCCTTAATGCTTGCAACTATGGATGGTGAAAACTTCACTTCCCCTGTGAACTCAGACGCAGTTAAAAAATACTTCGCATAAAATAGACCCGCTGGACAGTAAAAAGAATAGTCCAGGCAAAAATGGGCATCCCGACGAACCAAGAAAATGAAAAGGTTCGGGCAAAAATTAGGGACAAAAATAAAAAAAAGATTGTACACCCGGTAAGTTGAAAACCTGAAAAGGCAACTTAGGCAAAAATGGGTATCCCGGTGGATCGAAAACCCGAAAAGGGCGATCCAGGCAAAAGTTAGGGATTAAGCGAATGACTGCGTTCTGAGTAGTTCTGAATCTCATCTCGTGCCAATGACTGGAAATTTTTGAAGGATAGGAAACAGTCCAATCACTCTTTCAGAAAGCTGATCATCTGGAGGATCTTGAAGACGGGCAAGTCATAGCAGAATTGGAACCCAATAGAAATCCATTTCACATTGCCATTAGATTAATTTCTGTTTTTATCTATTGTGCGATTACCTCTTTCCAGGGATTGCTTCTTAATGTAAATGCCTATTCATAGGCCATTCAATCAATAAAATCATGTTATTCAGTATATCTCTGTTTTCATTTTCATTTTACTGTTTTGTTTGCAAAAATGACGTCCGAATTTTTGATAAACATTGCATCATGACACATAAGGGCTTTACAGGTACATGCTTAATAAACATTTAAAATTGCTGTAAATTTTAAGTGCTTTGGATCGTCTATTCAGAACAGATACCCCCGGGGCATTTCCTTAAAATCCCCTGCGGATGATCGTGAATATCTTCCCCAGTGAAGTCACCAACAGACGAATTCGGTGTCTTGACCCTGCAGAGCTGATCAGAGTGTTGGATTCTTCAATCCCCAGCAGTTTCTCACCACCGTACTTCCCCAAGCGGTTGTTTCAGGACATACACTCCCCAGCGGAGTTGACAGTGCCAGACTGTATCTTCCCAGCAGAAGTGGCTGCTCCTTAGAGTTCGATGCCAGATCGATAATCCCAATGCCAGATCCATGGTTTCTTTCCTTGAAGCAGAACCTCGGTACCGTATCAGTGTTTGCTCCCCCTGCTGAGTCATCTCTCGCAAATCGTGGTTGCCAGAACCATTGTAGCTTTCCTCAGCAGCAGGCTTCCAATGCCATTCTTTCCCCGATCGGAGTCTCAGTATGGCCAGAACACTGCATGGCTAGTCATCTCCCCACAGAGTTCATTGTGGTGTGTATCTCCAGCAGCCTGGCCAGAGCCCAGAGGATGGTAATCATTTCCCCAGCAGATCCCCTTGCCTCGGCTTGGCATTCTACCCAGCATTTCGCATCCCTGCATGTAGAATCATATTGCATTGCATCCTTCCAAATCGCGTAGCATTTCATGGAGCATTACGCCATTGAAAAATTCAAACATACGCATTGTAAGCATAAAACATTATCGGTATCCCAAGTGATAAGCTAGAAGTTGTTTCCAGTACTCAGACTGAAGATTGTTCATGACTTACCTTTGTTATCCCCAGCAAGTGTCATCGGCCCATGCGCCGCCTCTATTATCATTCCCTATTTCTGCCAATGCTGACAGGCATGAAGTTTTCCGGTATCCAGACCGAAGTGGCATTCAGGCCAGTTTTCCGGTATCCAGACCGAAGTGGCATTCAAGCCAGTTTTCCGGTATCCAGACCGAAGTGGCATTCAGGCCAGTTTTCCGGTATCCAGACCGAAGTGGCATTCAGGCCAGTTTTCCGGTATCCAAACCGAAGTGGCATTCAGGCCAGTTTTCCGGTATCCAGACCGAAGTGGCATTCAGGCCAGTTTTCCGGTATCCAGACCCAAGTGGCATTCAGGCCAGTTTTCCGGTATCCAGACCGAAGTGGCATTCAGGCCAGTTTTCCGGTATCCAGACCGAAGGGGCATTCAGGCCAATTTTCCGATATTCAGACCGAAGTGGCATTCAGGCCAATTTTCCGATATTCATATCGAAGTGGCATTCAGGCTAATTTTCCGATATTTAGATCGAAGTGGCATTCAGGCCAATTTTCCGATGTTCAGATCGAAGAAGTTTCCGACGTTCAGGTCGATGCGACTTGTGGCATTCAGGCCCATTTTCCGATGTTCAGATCGAAATCCTTTCTAGTATTCAAACTGATGAGCGGCATTCAGGCCATGGTTATTTCTGTGTTACCATTTATTTTGGTATCCAGTTTAACATTCTTTTTCGATATTCAGACTGACTTTCACCGTACCAGATGGATTCTTCTTTCAAGACCACCTCTTTGCCGATTCGGACAGATATTGTTACTTCACTTCACTTCAGTGCAAATTTTTGGGCTTTTATTGTATTCAATCCCTTGATACCTCGAAAGTACGAAAGCAACTGCCATCTTCTTTCCGGGTCTCCAGTTGATTGAATAGGGGCAGCTGTAATACCCCAAAATTTACCCTTCATTTTTCCTGGAAAAAAAAAACAAAAAAACAAAAAAAAAAAAAAAAAAACGAAAAAAAAAACGAAAAAAAAAATTATTTAATTAATTAATTAATTAATTAATTAATTAAATAAAATAAATAAATAAATAAATAAAATATAACAAATTATTTTGGACTTAGGTCTCCCTCATTTGAGCCCATTACCCACGAAAATCAGTCTATAAATACTGAAGTTTCAGTAGGGGAGTTACACTGGGAGATTCACTGGAGAAAAAGGAAAAGAAGCAAAATACTCTGAGGTTTCCTTAGAACAAAACCCTGAGGAAAAAGATAGTGAGAGAAGAACTAACAGAGTTCAGAGCAGCCTTCAAACCCTGAAGGGAACTCAACTTGTAAACCTCACGGGCGCAACTCAATTTCAATCAAGCTCTCCAATCAGCTGGAGACATTTCAGGGTTTCTTGCCCCTTTAACTGCTATAGCTTCGGATCTTTATCCGTGTGGTAATTTTTTCCCTTTCTCATACTTTATCGCTTTCTTAGCTGGAAGACCTCGATAGGAGGCAATGTTTGAGCCCCTTGGTGGCATTTTACTTTGAGATACATGTTTTGTGTTTTGTATTCATATCCCTGCAGGTAGCGCGGTTCCTTCGTCAAGGACTGCCTTTTTGCCCTCGAGCATCCCAAACCCTAAAACCCAAAGCAACACGTTTACTCCTTCTACTACAGGCGAGTAAGTCTCCAAAGGTCGAGCATCCGGTAGTGACGTCGTTCGTCCAAAACCCAATCCATAACCCCGTAGTTAGCCGAACTACGGCTTGCTCTGATTCTCATTCCAGATGAGATACGTAGGCATAAGACGCGATGTCTTAGCGAGCACACATCCCCCCAACCCATAGGTCAGCCGAGCTACGAAGACTCTGATTCTCATATTCAGATGAGATACGTATGCAGTGGATGCAACATCCGCGCGAGTCATTTTCATTCAACCCCTTTTTTTTTAGTAAATAAACACATTAGATAAACCCACACCCTTTAGACAAAAACCACAAAAGTGGATCCCGTAGAGTACTACGGATGCGTAGGGGTGCTAATACCTTCCCTTCGCATAACCGACTCCCGAACCCAAGATTTGGTTGCGAGACCCCGTCTTGTCCTTTCCTTTTTTCAGGTTTACTTCGAGCGTTTCCTTTCCCTCCTTTGGGATGAATAACGCACGGTGGCGACTCTTCTGTCATTCTCTTTCGCCGGTTGTTTTTTCGCACACTGTATTTTTCAGGTTGCGACACAATATACTCAGCTTCACAGGTTGACAATGCAACCAATGATTGCTTCTTAGAGCACCAAGAGATAAGACCTGCCATATACTTGAAGAAATATCCAAAAGTATTTGTTTTGTCAACTCAGTCTCTACACTAATCTGAATCTGAATAGCACATCAGTTCTGATCCAGACTTAACACCAGGAGGGAATAACACTCCACACTTCAGAGTCCCCTTAATATACCTTAGAATCCTGACAGCAAGCTTGGTAATGTGACCATTTTGGTTTGTTCATAAACCTACTTACCATTCCAACTACATAACAGATGCCAGGTATGGTGTTTCAAAGATATCTTAATGAGCCAACCAATTGTTTAAAAGTTTTAGCATCTACATCATCATCCTCAACATCAGAATCCAACTTGTGATTTGTTTCAGCAAGTGCGATTGCAATCTTGCAATTTGTCAGCTCAAATCTCTTCAGAAGTTCAAGTTCATACTTGAGTTGATACAAAATGATACCCTTCTTAGAGTACAAAATCTCCATCCCTATAAAATATATCATATTTCCCATACCAGTCATCTCAAACTCATTCATAAGCACCTTCTTGAACTTCATTATCTCATCTGAACAGCTTCTTGTCAGCAATACGTCATCAACATAGAGACACACTAGAATCATACCGCCTTCAGAAGTATGCTGAATATAAACGCCATACTCCATCTAACACTTTTTGAATCCTCGGAGCTTGAAAAATTAATCAATTTTTCATATTCCAAGCTCTAGGAGCTTGTTTCAGTCCATACAATGTTATATGTAACATGTACATCATCCATTCCTGATTCTTTTTCATAAATCCAGAAGGTTGTGACACATATACCTCTTCTTGCAATAGATCGTTCATAAAGGAGAATTTCACATCCAAATGTATCAGAGGCAAATTCATATTTGCAGCTATAGCAATCACCAATCTAATTATTTCATGACTAGCTACATGCACAAATACTTCAAAGTAGTCTAACCTAGGTTTGTGTAGAAATTCTTTTGCTACTAACCTTGCTTTGTGTTTGCCAATTGATCCACATGGCTTTAGTTTTACCTTGAAAACCCATATGACAATTATGTGTTTCTTGTTCTTTGGAAGCTCAGTCAACTCCCAAGTCTTGTTTCTTTCTATAGCCTCAAGTTCTTTTTTCATGTCCTTTAGCCACACTTTCTTCTTGAAAACTTCTTCAACAGTAATTGGTTCAGAGTCTACTAACATGGTACACTGAATAACCTTCCCTTTAGAGTCTACCTCAGTATCTTGCAACATGTCAAACTATGCAAATCTCTGTGGTATCTGATGAATTCTCTGTTGTCTGGTTTCAGAGGTTGGACCACCTTCAGAAGCTCCACCTTCAGAGGCATGACCACCTTTAGAGGTTGGATTACCACCAGAATACGAATCATCATCATCAGATTCATCTTCTGAGTCTTCTTCAAATTCAGAGTTACTATCAAACTCTAACTCATCTTTGGATTCAGAATCACCATCAGACTCTGACTCATCTTTAGAGGCAGAATCCCCTTCAAAGGCTATAGTTAAACAATGGTTGTGCGTTTTGGTGTTGGTGGGTAGGGTTTGATTCTTGGTTTTGTGGTTGGGTGGGTGGCATGAACGGATTGCGTCGTTGGGTGTTTGGTTGTTTGATGGATGGCATGAATGGGTTGCGAAGTTGGGTGTTTTGTTGTTGGGTGTATGTTGTAGGTTGATGTTGTGAGGTTGGTTATTGGGTTTGGGTGGTTTTACATTGGTGTTGGATGGGGACTTGTTGTTGGGCGTACGATGACGAAGCTAGTTGGTGTGGATCCATCAAATACCGCGGCTCAGGCACAAATTCTTGAGTTGCTACCGACCTAAACCATACCATATATTGTTGAGTTGGTCTTGCACCATGGATGACTGGTTCGTTTAAGATGTGATGTCGTCGATTCCTTCATTGACGACGCATCTCTTTTGTAAAGTATCTCTAGTCGAAATAATCTCATTGGGCATCAACTCTTTTTTAATGCCAATTCTCCAAACATGTCGGAGGTTCTGGAATCTATTGTTGCATGTCGTCTGCAGTTTGACTCGATCACTCTAGTGCATTTCCACAGTAGTGAACCGGATAGTTGGTGTCTTTGTTGTCCAAACTGCAGCATCGTCATGGTTCACATCATGATCAAGACCCAGATATGGCCTCCAGATAAACTGTAAAACAATACGAAACGATTAGATGATAAATAATTTGATAAGTATTTTTAAATTAAAATATAGTTGTGTAGGAGTATTACATCGTCTGGTCCAATGTGGTCCAACAGATTGCGATAGACTGCTATAGCGTGTTTCAGACACCTATTGTAGTTCATCCCCCTTACTGACCACCTTAGATCAAAAAAATTTGAAAAATATTATTTATAGTTAATTGTAATATAAAATATAATTAATTAAGTGGTAAAGTATTACACTTACTTTGTTGCAAATGGGAACATGAATGGGTTCTCGTTTATCGGGGCGAGTGACGACATTAACCTCATGCTTGTAGCAAATACGCACATGAAAAAAAACGTACAAGTATTCTTTTTTGCATTTTTGCACTATATAGATGGGCCAACACAGCTGAACCCCAACTATATGTGCTTACCTTATTAATGTTGTGTAACAACGATAAATACATAATATTTACTGAATTACCTATACTTTCTGGAAATAAAAAACTACCAAATAAAATCATAATATAACACCGAGCTTTAATTATTTTTTCGTACTCGGTTGATTCTTCGGACAATATTATACTCGCATAATATTATTTAAGGTATTTTAAATTTATACATTGCCCCCTTGCTTTACCGGATGACTCTCCCTCAGTTTGGTCGTCACACAAAGGGGCACCCAATAACTCATTGCAGATAGAGTTGTCCTGGTTTACTCTACCATTCACGACCTTACCATCTATACGGAGACCCAACAACATGTACACGTCCTCAAGTGTGACGGTACATTCACCAATCGGAAGGTGAAATGTGTGGGTCTCGGGTCTCCATCTCTCCAACAAAGCAAGAATGAACTTGTAGTCCACCGAGTACGAGACAATGTTGAGGAGATTTCCAAATCCACATCATCTAATATATGGTTCTATCAAAGGATCATGGGGTACATATTCATGTACACAGCATCGAAAATACTTTAGGTCCTAACAACATATAAGTAAGAAATACAATAAGAAGAAGTAATATATAATACAAACATAGATAACAAAGGTATACGGATTAAATATGGAATAAATAAAAAGAGACTGATAACATGCAAATGTCGAGATATTCTCGAGTGTTCCTATGTGTTCATCACCCATAGTCAACAGAGACATAACTTGATGTTGCAGAGCTTGAGTGTTGCAAAGCTTGAGTGTGACAGAGAAAGAATATGGTAAAGAAAGAGTATAGATGATTAGTGTTGAAGATGATTTGATTGCACGTTGAAGGGGAGACTGCTGAGGGATGGAGTTTTTTCCTAAGAAATCTCAGATTACACGTTGCACCTAAGCCTAACTTATGTTTGATCTCCGACAGACACCCTTCAATCATCAGTGCATATAATAACATTGATAATGGTTGGTGTAGATGTTTTTGATTGGCTGTATTTTGTGTTAAAACACTAACTGTACTCTGATGTCTTGACTGATGTCATGACATGCTTGAGTAGTATGCTGCAGGATTAGCTAATACAGGATTTACTGAATGTCAAACTGGATGTTATGACATTCATCCCTGACAGCAGATACTGAACTATAGAACAGTTGATTTTTCTGTTATAGCTCAGTATTTATTTCAGTCTATTTTTCAGGAGAATAACAGACCTAGCACATAGCCTATTGTCTGAATGTCAAACTGAATGTTATGACATTCATCCCTGACAGCAGATACTGAATTGTAGGCTGGTTGGTTTTTCTGTTATAGCTCAGTATTTCTTTCAGGCTGGTTTTCAGGAGAATAACAGAGTTAGCATATGGCCTATGTCTGGACGTCAAACTGAACGTTATGACATTCATTCCTGACAGCATATGCTAAAGTGTAGGCTAGTTAGTTTTTCTGTTTCAGTATTTATCTCAGGCTATTTTTCAGGAATCTAACAGCTGAGCTAAAATCCAGGAAACTAACAATTGTGCTACAATTAATAGACCTAACAAATAGCCTATTTGTTAGCACCCTAATATGTGGAAATTAGGTTAATTTGCTTAACCTTAATTTTAGGAAATTCAAGTACAAAGCCCAAGTGTTGCATTATAAAAGGATGGCAATCCTACTTTCAGCAACTCAGGGGTTTGAAGCGTGAAGAATTAATTATACCATCATATTTCACTGTTGTACTTTAATTGTGTTTTGTATTAGGTGTTATTTGTGAGCCAAGCAATTATCACCTAGATGATTGCATTGGACTAGGGTGTTCATTGAGTTGTAATTGTTGTGTCACTCTAAGCTTTTAAGCGTGAGTGTTGTGTTTCTTGATTAAAGCTGTTAAGCACAATCAAGAGTTGTTTGAAGTATAACTTCGCCATTAACTTTAAACTTATTAAAGGTTGTAATCACTGTGGTGATTGAGGGGGAGTGAGTAGAAACTCTAGTCTTAGTTTAAGATTGAAATTGCATTGGGTAGGTCTTAAGTGATAGGATTAAACAGTTGGTTTAAGTCCTGAATTAATACTGCTTATAGTGGATTTCCTCCCTGGCTTGGTAGCCCCCAGACGTAGGTGTGTTTGTCACCGAACTAGGTAAACAATTGTCTGTGTTATTTACTGCCCTTTACATTTACGTTATGCATCATTCTTGTCTGCGCAGAATTGGATGTCATAACATCCAGTGTGACATCGATAGTCTGTTAATAGAATTTCAATTGGCATCAGAGCAGGCACCCTGCCTGTTAATTTCTGGGTGAGATCTAGGGACGTTACTTTCTAGTACCATGGACAAGGATGTAGGATTCTCAAATAGACCACCCATGCTGGATGGTTCTAACTATGATGACTGGAAACCTCGTATGATAGCCTTCTTGAGGTCTCTAGATAGCAAGGTCTGGAGAGCTGTCAACAAAGGATGGGAACATCCAACGAAGACAAGTAAAGATGGAATCATCATGCAAATTCCTGAAGAAGAGTGGGACAAAGAGCAAGAGGCATTAGCCCTTGGAAACTCTAAGGCCTTGAATGCAATGTTCAATGGGATAAATAAGAACATTTTCAGACTGGTGCATCACTGTGAACTGGCTAAAGATGTTTGGGATAATCTCAAAACAACTCATGAAGGTACCTCCAAGGTGAGGATGTCTAAACTTCAGATGCTGACTACCAAGTTTGAAAATCTGAGGATGAAAGAGGATGAGACTATTCATGACTTCCACATGAATATTCTTGAAATTGCCAACACTTCTGGTGGCTTAGGAGAGAAAATGTCTGAAGAAAAACTTGTAAGAAAGATTCTCAGATCATTGCCCAAGAGATTTGCCATGAAGGTCACTGCTATAGAAGAGGCTCAAGATATCTGCAATATGAAGGTTGATGAGCTTATTGGTTCTCTCCAAACTTTTGAAATGGGCTTGTGTGAGACTGTTGAAAAGAAAAAAAAAGCATAGCTTTTGTATCAAATACTGAAGAGGATTCAGAAGAAGGAAATATTGGAGGTGATGAAAGCATATCAGAAGCTATAGCCATGCTTGGAAGACAGTTCAACAAGTTCATAAAGAAGATTGATCAGAAAGGTAGACCAAATGTCAAGAACATTTCGTTTGACATCAGTAAAAGATCAACATCTGAAGAAAAGTTCAACCAAGGCAAGGGAATCCAGTGTCATGGATGTGAAGGTTTTGGACACATTAGAGTTGAATGCCCTACGTTCCTCAAGATGCAAAAGAAGGGATTATCTGTCACCTGGTCTGAAGGAGACTCTGAGAGTGAATCTGAAGGAGAATCTGCTAAACATGTCACTGCACTAACTAGTGTCTGTGCATCTAATGATGACTCAAGTGGAGATGAACTTACAATTGATGAACTTGTTGCTTCATATAAAGAGTTATGTGTCAAAAGTGCAGAAGTGTGTATACAAGGAGAAAAACAGAAGAAACTCATTAGGGAGCTGGAAGCTGAGAAGAAGAAGCATCTGACAGTCATAGATGGTCTAAATGGTGAGATAACTGTGCTGACTTCTAAGCTAGATCAAATGACAAAATCCATCATAATGTTGAATAAAGGAACTGATACTTTGGAAGAGATTCTAAAGGTGGGACAGAAATCAGGAACCATGTCTGGAGGTGAGGTTGTGGCATAGACGACTTGGACATCTTCATTTAAGAGGAATAAAGAAGATCATATCCAAGGAAGCAGTTAGAGGAATCCCAAAGCTGCTTATTGATGAAGGAAGAGTCTGTGGAGAATGCCAGGTTGGCAAGCAAACCAAGATGTCACATCCTAAGCTGGGACATTCTATAACATCCAAAACTCTGGAACTCTTGCACATGGACTTAATGGGACCTATGCAGGTTGAAAGTCTTGGTGGGAAGAGATATGCGTATGTGGTTGTTGATGACCATTCCAGATACATATGGGACCTATGCAGGTTGAAAGCATTTGATGTCTTCAAAGATCTGTGCATCAGACACCAAAGGGAAAAGGATAGTTGTGTTATCAGAATAAGGAGTGACCATGGGAAGGAGTTTAAAAACTCCAAGTTTGATGATTTCTGCTCATCTGAAGGAATAAGTCATGAGTTTTACTCACCTATTACTCCTCAGCAAAATGGAATAGTTGAAAGGAAAAAACAGAACTATTCAAGAATCTGCAAGAGCTATGATTCATGCAAAGAAGTTTCCTATGCACTTTTGGACTGAAGCTATGAATACAGCTTGCTATATTCACAACAGAGTTACCTTGAGAAAGGGAACCTCTTCCACTCTGTATGAAATATGGAAAGGCAGAAAACCTACGGTGAAGTACTTTCATATCTTTGGAAGCAAATGTTACGTTCTTACAGATCGTGAATAGAGAAGGAAAATGGACCCCAAAAGTGATGAGGGTATATTCCTGGGATACTCTACTAACAACAGAGCTTACAGAGTTTTCAACTCCATAACCAATGTCCTGATGGAATCCATAAATGTGATTGTGGATGATAAATATGAAGGATCCAATGTCATAGAGGATGCTGGAACATTCCTTGAGACTTCAACAGACATACCAGTCAAGACTGAAGAGGTACAGGATACTCCTCCTGAACTTGAGGTAGATGCATCCAACAAGGTGCCGTCTATCAGGATTCAGAAAGACCACCCTAAGGATCTTATCATAGGGGATCCCAATAGTGGTGTGACTACCAGATCAAGGGAGAATAGCTCAAATTCCTGTTTTGTATCCAAGGTTGAACCAAAAAATGTGAAAGAAGCCCTGACTGACGAATATTGGATCAATGATATGCAAGATGAACTGGAGCAGTTCAAAAGGAATGAAGTATGGGAGTTAGTTCCACAACCTGAAGGGACTAACATCATTGGTACCATGTGGATTTACAAGAACAAGTCTGATGAGAAAGGAGTAATCACTAGGAATAAAGCAAGACTAGTGGCACAAGGGTATACTCAAGTTGAAGGGGTTGACTTTGATGAGACTTTTGCACCTGTTACAAGGCTTGAATCAATAAGATTATGTCGCATACGCGAAAAACAACCGGCGGGAAAAAACACAGAGCCGCCACCGTGCGTTATTTATCCCAAAGGAGGGAAAGGAAACGCTCGAAGTAAACCTGAGAAGGGAAAGGAATGGTCTTACGACCAGAGATTGCAAGGTACGGGAGTCGGTTACGCAAGGGGAAGGTATTAGCACCCCTCACGTCCGCCGTACTCGACGGGATCCATGCTCAAAAGAAAAGGATAAGGTTGTTGATAAACTGCTCAAAGAATGCACACACTGGAATAATAAAAAGGTGAAAGAAGACGGAGGAAACGGACTCGGCAGGATGTCGCATCCTGGGCCTACGTAGTTTGTCAGAAACAAACATCAGAGTCGACGTAGTTCGGGGAAATGGGGAACAGGCTCGCTAGGATATCGCATCCTATGCCTACGTATCTCATCTGGAATGAGAATCAGAGTTGTCGTAGTTCGGCTAACGCACGCCGAAACAAAACACAACACACAGACGCTGAGACGTCAAAAGAAACTCAACAAGGAAACGGAATGCCAATAGCTGGACTTATATCTGACTCCAAACAAACAAGCACACAAGGAAACGGAATGCCAATAGTTGGGCTTACATCCGACTCCAAACAAAGGCAAACAAGGAAATGGAATGCCAATCAATGGGCTTACATCCAACTCCAAGCAAACAAGCAAACAATCGCTAACCAGCGAACACCAAAGGTTGAAAGCAGATTGACAAACTAAAAGGGAGTCTGGAACTCGAGCCTAGAAGTCGTCAAGCAAAACACCAAGAAGACGCTGAGACGTCAGAAGAAACAAAGGTTGAACACACAGACTAAAAGGGAGTCTGGAACTCGGACCTAATAGCTGTCAAGCAAAACACACACAAAAAAGAAAAGGGCGCCCAGAGAGATCTCGCACGATCTCCTGCCTACGTACCTCATCTGGTATGAGGATCAAGGCGACGTAGTTCCCCTTAACAGGGGAGAAACTTTCTCCTAACCAGAGACTAGGGAGATAACAACTAAAAGGGAGACTACGACTCGAGCCTAGAAGTTGTCATGCAAACGATCCCTATGTTGAGGTCTCTAATCAGAACCTAACTTGCACAGGAACCAAGCTAGCCTAAACAGCAAGTAAACAAGCACAGGTGAACAGGTATCACACACTATATGCAAACAAGCGGCTCATACAAGGCTGGGCTTTAGTCAAGGGGTCATATCAACCTCGACAAACAAGCCAACACTGGAAGGGTATCTGAGACTCTTAACCACTGACATTGACCGTCAGGGTGAGCAGATGAAAAGGTAATGAGGGCAAGACCTCATAGCTCTTAACCCGGGCCTGGGTGAGCTTCAATCAATGAAAACGTGGGGATCCAGAATGTGGGACCCTACTCCACTTGACTGACTCTATATACAAGATCTTGGGTTAGGTTCAAGAGCCTCAGCACGTAGTGCGAGCATAATGAACGACTCAAACGATTAACAGGGGACTGGCTACTAGTCCATTCTATCTGTCAATTGCCTCATCTTGAGGTCTTATCAGGTAACATGCCTCGACAAGGAGGTCTTTAGCACAAATATAAACAATCACAGTCATTGCCTCTTAAGAAGGACTTCAGCCAAATGCTTGCCAAAAGAAACGACAGGGCTTCCAGACTACATGGAGCTAGAGAATGATTACCTAGGTGGTATGCCAACCACAAGCAAAGAAAAGCTCAAGCAATGAGCTAAAAGCGACTAAAGTACCTGTGCAAAAGGCTAGTCAATTAGTAACTCAGACAAACAAACAGAAAACAGACAAAACCAATCAACAGTGTTACACCAAGCAAAGCATAAGTGCAAGCACTCAAATTGTTTCATCATTTCAAATGACCTACAAAACAGCAAGGGTTAGTGGTCAAAGTAATTGGCATCTCAAGAAATGAGGCCAAACCAATCACTAGAGCTAGATGCTTGAACCTGAAATACAAAGCTCAAAAGGTGAGTACAAACCACTAGTCCAAGACTAGGGTCAAAGGCAAAGCAAAAAGTCAAAACAGAAGTTGATATTCAACATGAAGCATATTTATTCAAGTAAGAACATGTCCTAAAAAGGATCAAACTCAAATCATAGGGAAAATCCATCTAAGGAGCATGATAAGGCAAAGGTGCATAATGTGATCGACAATTGGGCATACAAATGAGAAAATGCACATTAAATCAGAAACACATCCAATGATCATGAAAAAATTTATGTGATATCAACATGTTAAACACAAACATCATACCAAAAATTGGAATCAGAAGATAACAAATGACATGTGTATAAAAATGAACAAAGGCAACATCCAAATGTGTGACACACATTGTCACACCATATATTCATGTGTCTAAAACAGAGATGGAATGTGCTAAAAATGCCAAACAAAAGCTCAAAAATCCTGTAACATGTTATGAATGAGCATGTTAAATTTCATGGCAATTGGACAATTAATGAGCATTTCACAATCAATTGAATGAAGCATGATAGATTTGCATACATGTTCAAACATCAGTTCACATTCAAAAATCCAGAAATGATAAAATCACACAAATGACATCTAAAAATAATAGACATCAAGATGAACATGTGGAAAAAAGAATGGATTAAATTGGATTCATTTGCTAATTTTTGTGATTTTTACAAGTTGATGAAAATTAATGGAAATAATGTGAATCATGTAGAAAAATGACATGAAGAGAAAATTGGAACAAGCATCAACAAGGATCGAACCAAGGTGCCCTAGGCTGCAACCAGCGCGCTCAGAAAAATGAATTGGAAAATTCAAGAATATACAAGCAGGGATCGAACACAGGTTGGTAATGTCATAAGCGCTCCAATGAAAATAAAATGAAAATGCGCATGGCGCTGGTTCGAACCAAGGACGTTCAGGTCACCAGCGCGCTACTTAAAATCAATTGGCAATTTTGAAAAAAACCACGAGCTGGATTCAAACAGAGGAAGTGAAAGTCATAGGCGCGCACTGTACAAGCCCTAACGCCTGAACCAGATGACCGGAACAGTGCTTCCGGTCATCTTCTCCGGTGGTATTCCGGCGAGGCATTCATCATTTCATAATTTTTTTCCAGATTTTATCATGGCATACACCGTTGGAAAGGTCTCACTACGTAGAACACGGATCTATGATTCACTAAGCCTAAAAGTCCATGGATAAAGCAAATCGAAGCAAAACATTTCTCACACCAAAACTTCAACTCAACGTATCTCTCTCAAAACTCAACCAAAACAAAATCTAAACACATCAGGATTATCAGCATTCAAAGGCCTACAAGATCATGGCAATAGAATGGCAAATTATGAGATTCGAATTTTCATCAACCTGAACTTGCAGTGACCAAATCCTTGTGGTTAAGCCTTCTCCAGCTCCAGATCTCCTTCTCCACTCTTGTTATGAAGCATTGGATATGAATTGACACTTGAATTGATTTGGATCTAGCTGAAATTCAAACTCCCATGTTCATGTTCATGTGTTGAAGGTGCACGAATCTTGATCAAAATCTTCAAATCAATGCTTGATTCCTACTCAATGACACATGCTGAACACGATTATGCAATAAAATCAATGAGTTATGTGAAGAAAATTCAAGTTTCAATTGAGAGAATTTTTGGAGGGAAGTGAAATTTCTAGATCTATAATGTGAAAACCGATCCAATTCTGTTATGATTAGCCTTATATACTCCTCCTTAATCATGTTGTAATTAAGTTTAAGCATGGCTAATGAAAAATTAATGAAATATGGAGTGTGATGCAAAATTGGTAAGTGCACCTTATGCATGGCAAAATGGACGTGAACAGTGCCATGTGAGTGTGTAAAATCATTTAAAATCAGTTCATGAACACAATTGCATTGGAATTAAGCATGTATGATGCACCAAATTTGAATTAGGCACTTTCCCTCCAAAATACTCATGCATAGACAAATGATCATGTGATGTTATTTCATGCAATGCAATGATGGATTTGGAAAATATTGGTCATGAGAAGCAACTTGTAAAAAGAGTGGCTTAAATTGGAGTTTTGAATCAAAAGTTATGGCACTTTGAAGTTTCATGCACACTTGGTGATCATTTGGTCATAACTCCTCAACCATTCATCAGATGCTCATGATCTTGGACTTTTTGGAAAGAGGAGAGAAAGATATTCAACTTTCATGTTGACCAAAATTTCATTTGAAGCTTATTTGATGTTGGAAAGTCAAGTTGAATGTGGTCCAAAAACTTGCCATTTTTGGAAACTTGAAATTAGAGGTCACTTTCCATTTTTGGAAACTTTTGATCTGACTTCAAAATCTTCAAGGTAGATGTTTGACATGATGAATAAGCCTCTTTTGGACATGAATGAAGTGTCTCAAACCATTTCTCCACCTCATAGCCCTCAGCTCTTGCACAGTTGATTGTATAGTCCTCAGATGACCTGAAAATGCACTGATGACTTTGGACCTCTACCACTTGGTAAAATTGCTTCAAAATGAACCTTGGCTTATACAAGCTCTTTGGAATAGTCATGTGGTATTCACCCCAATAAAAATACCTCACCTCCTTTAGAAACCCTAGCTGGAAGAATGCAAATAATTAGGGTTGACCAGAGGTCAAAACCCTAATCCAGAGGAACATGAGCATGAGCAATGAAACCCTTGGTGATGACAAAACCAAGATGATGGTGACATATCCTTGCACACAAGATAATACTCATAACCTTTGAAGGATCAGGAAAACCCTAATTGAAGTGCCAACCCTCAGATGGTTGATCATCAATTCACATAGACCCTCAGGCTTGAATCATGTAACATCTCCATCTCTGAGAAGACTTTGGAGGAAGATCTTTTCTTATTTTCAAATGATATGCAAGATGCAATGCTTAATGTCCTAAAAAATGAAATGCAATGCTAAACTAGTCCCAAGAAGAGGAGGGCAAATTTTGAGGTGTTACAGCTGCCCCTATTCAATCCACTGTGAACCTGTCGATATGAACAACCTCGGCTTTCAGATGATCAGGATGAAGAGTGGTTGAATACCAAGAACAGACGAACAATTTGCGCTCCGCTGGGGATTATTATATATTTTTGGCTTTTCTTGAACCCCACAACTTTTCAATTTTTCTTTTCTTGAACCCCGGTACCTCTTTGATTGATTCTCTTTTTTTTGCTTTTCTTGAACCCCAGAATTTTCAATTTGATTTTGCGCGGATAATCCCTGATCACCGCATTTGAACCCCGACAACTTCATGTCACTCTTACTGCCAAACAATGAACCTCGTTCTCCCTTTTCCCATGCTAATTCCGTTGGCAATGCCGGAAATAACACCAACCACCACTCTGATGGCGACATATCAGAGGATACTCGACCAGACATTTACCAATGACTGGGAAGGAACTCGACGTTTACTGACATCGAACAATGATATTTACTGACACCAAAGAAAAGATACTCGACCAGACATTTACCAATGACTGGGAAGGAACTCGACGTTTACTGACATCGAAAAATGATGTTTACTGACACCAAAGAAAAGATACTCGACCAGACATTTACCAATGACTGGGAAGGAACTCGACGTTTACTGACATCGAACAATGATGTTTACTGACATCGAACAATGATGTTTACTGACATCGAACAATGATGTTTACTGACATCGAACAATGATGTTTACTGACATCGAACAATGATGTTTACTGACATTGAACAATGATGTTTACTGACATCGAACAATGATGTTTATTGACATCGAACAATGATGTTTACTGACACCAAAGAAAAGATACTCGACCAGACATTTACCAATGACTGGGAAGGAACTCGACGTTTACTGACATCGAACAATGATGTTTACGGACACCAAAGAAAACAGACATTACGGGGATCGACACGACACTTATTGGTATCGCAGGGATGACATCTACATATGTCAAAACAAGGCAGAAGCTTGTCGGGGACTAACTGGGGAATGTTGTTGATCCAAAATCACGATGCTGAACTCCTCAGAGTAACACCTTCCAACTTCCATCTCGCACGACAGAAATTCTTCCTCCAATATCGCACTACTGGGGAATACCATTGACCCAACGTCACGATGCTAAACTCCTCGGAGTAACATCTTCATCATCCGGCGAAACCAAATCTCAAACGGTAACCACAGCTTGAGTCTAACTTATCCAACGTCATGATACTAAACTCCTCAGAGTAACATCTTCACCATCCGGTGAAACCAACTCTCAAACGGTAACCACGACTTGAGGCTAGCTGATGCTTGCAATGCTGAGGTCGACCTTCCAACCAAATAAACCGATTCTCAAACGGTAACCACGGCTTGAGACTAGCTTATGCTTGCAATGCTTATGCATGAGTTTTTTTTCAGCGTAATGCTCCATAACCATGGAAATGCTACGCAATTTATTATGCAATATGCTATGATCTTCTAAATGATGAATGCATAAACAAGTATCCCCCTCAAGGGACTCTACTGGGAAGCTCGATACACTCTGCTGAAGAGCTTGATACCACTCCAATCTCCACCCTGCTGGGAAATAGCACTGCTGCTGGGGAAAGAACAACCCTCACCAGGGATGACCTCCACCGAACTCGATCCGCTTGGGGACTTCGCTAGGGAAACAGCTACCAACGCACTCTGCGGGGAAAACAGCAATTTTCGACTTGCTGGGGAAATAACAACCTCCACCCTGCTAGGGGAAACAACCACCTTCAGGCCTGGCTTCCGAGGAAACACCGATCTCGAACCCGCTAGGGAGATAACAATCCCGACTCTGCTAGGGAAAATACGGAATATCTTGCACGGAACACCGGTCGACTCGTCGAACACTGGCATTCACCATCTAACCACCGTGTCAACTTCCCACTTCTTCAGACTTTGAAGAGTCTTCTTGATTAACCCTCTAGGATCGTCGCGATTCTCTCGCCGTTTTTTCACCATTCTTCAATTCCTTATCCCTGACTGGACTCCACGGGGATCTTTTGTCAAAAGCTTCACATCACAACCTGCAAGTGAGTGAAAATATCTAACAGCACCTGCAAAAGAGATCGTTAGATAAAAACATGCCCCAAGCGTGCCAAGATTTCAACACCTGGGTCACTCAACCTTCCGAATAAGATTTCAAGCTTTCAATCTTATAAACATGCATTGGAAGGGACCCCTATGTCTCAAAATGCAAAGATTCTTTATCAAAATAAACGGATGTTTTTGCAATCAAAGCGGTAATGAAAACAAAAACAAAATTATTTGACTGAATATTTATTTTATTGATTCAAAAAGGTGGCTCAAAACCGAGCAATACACAGGAAGCAATCCCTGAAAAGAGGTAATTGCGCACAAAAGGAAAAATTTATCCTAATGGCAATGTGAACCCGCGATCTCATCGAGTTCCAACTCGGTTACACCCCATATGTCCTCAAGACTCTCCGCGCTTTCTGCCTTCTGAACAAGACGCTTCCGACTGATCTCTGCCGGGGATTATCCATGTCATATCCAAAGCACCAACGATCATGCTAGACGCAGTTGTTCGTTTCAATCCCTCTTTTGCCTGGACCGCCCTTTTGGGTTTTCAGTCCACCGGGATACCCTTTTTTGCCCAAGCCGCCCTTGTGGGGTTTTCGACTTGCCGGGTGTACAGTTTTTCCTTTTTTTATCCCTAATTTTTGCCCGAACCTTTCATTCATTTTTTTTCGGTTCGTCGGGATGCCCTTTTTTGCCTGGACTATTTTATTCTTTTCGTCCAGCGGGTCTCTTATACGAAGTATTTTTTAACTGCGTCCGCATTCACAGGGGATGGAAAATCCTCGCCATCCATGGTCGTCAACAACAAGGCTCCGCCAGAGAAAACCTTCTTGACCATGAATGGACCCTCATAATTGGGTGTCCACTTGCCCCTACGATCGTTTTGAGGAGGAAGGATCCTCTTCAACACCATGTCTCCCACGTGGTACACACGAGGTCGCACCTTTCGGTCAAAAGCACGCTTCATTCGCTGCTGGTACAACTGCCCATGACAAATGGCCGCCAGCCTCTTTTCCTCAATCAGGCTTAACTCTTCGTACCGAGTCCTTACCCATTCAGCCTCTTTCAATTTCACGTCCATCAGGACTCTCAACGACGGAATCTGAACCTCAACTGGTAGCACGGCTTCCATTCCATACACAAGCGAGAAAGGCGTTGCCCCAGTAGATGTGCACACCGAGGTTCGATACCCAGGATACAAGCTTTGTACTTGCCACATTGTTGGTGCCCTCAAATGTTAGCCGGGCAGCAAAAGGAATGTGAGATCCTTTCGGCGTAACCAAAACAGCACCAACTCCACTACCATCCACGTCAACGGCCCCATCAAACATCAGAATCCATTCGGATTCAGGGTCAGGCCCCTCCTCCGGGATCGGTTCCTCACAATCTTTCGATTTGAGAACCATGATGTCCTCATCAGGGAACTCAAACTTCCTCGGTTGATAATCCTCAATGGGTTGCTGGGCGAGGTAATCAGACAATACACTCCCCTTTATTGCTTTTTGAGAGGTGTACTGAATATCGTATTCAGGCAGAATCATTTGCCATCTCGCAACCCGTCCGGTCAATGTTGGCTTCTCAAATGCTGGCTTGATCGGATCTATCTTGGAAATCCATAAAGTGGTATGAACCAGCATATACTGTCTTAGTCGGCGAGCAGCCTATGCCAAAGCACAGCAAGTTTTCTCGAGCAGTGAATATTTTGTTTCACAGTCGGTAAACTTTTTGCTAAGGTAGTAATTTGCATGCTCTTTTCGACCAGACTCGTCATGCTGCCCCAGTACGCACCCCATAGACCCCTCGAGGACTGTCAAGTATAGGATTCACGGTCGTCCCCCCACAGGAGGCAATAGAATCGGAGGCTCCTGCAAATATTCTTTTATCTCTTCAAATGCCGCTTGGCAATCATTATTCCACCTGACCGTTTGATCTTTTCTTAACAGCTTGAATATGGGTTCACTCGTGGCAGTTAGATGAGATATGAACCGTGAGATGCAGTTCAATCTACCTAAGAAACCACGAACCTCCTTTTCCTTTCTCGGTTCAGGCATTTCTTGTATTACTTTTTCCTTAGCAGGATCGACCTCGATTCCTCTTTTTTTTTTCTCGCAATAAACCCCAACAATTTACCGGACCGCACTCCGAAAGTGCACTTATTCGGATTCAACCTCAGTTTGAATTGTCTCAACCGGTCAAACAACTTGGCCAAGTCTGCCAAATGCCCCTCTTCTGTTTGGGACTTTGCTATAATGTCATCAACATAGCATTCGATTTCATGATGAATCATATCATGAAACAAAGTCACCATAGCTCTTTGATGCGTGGCACCGGCGTTCTTGAGACCGAATGGCATCACCTCCGCTCTTGACATTCGCCTCCAAGGCGGACCCAATTTTCACTTCCTTTTCGACCTCCTCGGTACCCAGATTCACAATCTCGACTCGCACCTCGTGCGGTCGAATCACCTTCTCCTCTGGATTCAACAACCTGGCTAATTCTTTCGGCAGATCACAATCTTCTTCGCCTTCTTCTTCGGCATGATAGATCGGATTGTCGAAGTCATATGAGGGTGTAACAGGATTGTTGTCAATGAGATTCGGAGAATACGAAAGTCGGAACGAAGCCAATCAAAAGAAAGGAAAAATGAAAATAAACATTGCCATTTTTATTTTTGTTTTAAACTGCAAAAATAAATGAAAAACAGGGAACACCGCTTTTAATGTGAAAAACATCCATTTATTAATGATGCAAAATGTTGCACAATGAAACACATGAGGTGGCCCTTACAATGGACCATTACGCTTCGGGCAAAATGTATGGCTTTCATGCAGACAGAATTGAAAAACAGAAATATTACTCTTCACGTAGAGTGACAGTGATGATCTTTTCGGCCTTTCAGTTCTGGACTTCCATCCCTGGAACGCACGGTTTTATCCAACCATCGAGCTCGCAGTCACTGTCAGTCTCTTCCCCCACCGCACAGACGTGACCTGAATCTTCAGCAATTACACCCACCATCACCTGACCATGCGCTGGCATGGGGTTAGCATTAACATCCGGAGATGGTGCAAAATTGATGGCCTTGGAGTCTACCAAGTCTTGGACAACATGCTTAAAAGCTCTACAACCCTCAATGTTATTCCCTGGTGTACCAGAATGGAATTCACACTTGGCGTTCTCATCATAGTTAGGAGGCCTCTGATATGGTCTTACCGGAGCCATCGTCCTCGGCTGAACCAACCCAAGATCCATCAACTTCTTAAACAGAAAAGCCTATGTCACGGGTGGCTTATCAAACTGACGATCAATCCCCTTTCCTCTCACTTGGTACCCCGCTCTCTGTGCTCTCTGTTGAGGTGGCTGATGTTGCTGTTGTACCGATTGATTACCAGCAGGAATTGTTACCGCAGTAGTGTGCTGATAGTAACGATCCCTACCGTGTCCTCTCTGGGCATACACAACACTCGATTCACCCTCATTCTTGCGCTGACCGTTCCCAAATAACTTCTTTACTCCAGATGATGGAGCCTTTCCCTGTATTTTCCTCATTCTCAGCCAGCTTTCAATTCTCTCACCAGCCACTACTATGTCTGCAAAGCCAGTGACGGGATAACCCACCATCCTTTCAGCAAAAATCCCCTGCAGGGTACCCATGAACAGATCAGACATCTCCCGATCCACTAACGGTGGTTGAACCCTGGCAGCCAACTCCCTCCACCTTTGTGCATATTCTTTAAACCCTTCATTTGGCTTCTGAAACATACCCTGCAGCTGGGTACGACTAGGAGCCATGTCAGCATTGAATTGATATTGTTTAAAGAAAGCATCTCCCAGATCCTGCCAGCTCTTGATATCTGACGACCTCAATTTAGTATACCATTCCAGAGACCCACCAGACAAGTTGTCCTGGAAGAAGTACATCCAAAGCTTCTGGTCCATTGTATAAGCAGAAATCTTTCGGACGAAAGCCTGGAGACGAGTTTCCGGGCAAGAACTCCCATTGTATTTGTCAAACGTGGGCACTTTAAACTTTTGCGGGATCACAATCCCCTTAACCAGCCCCATGTTTGTCATATTGACAACCCCGGGAGTAGCATGGCTTTCCAGAGCCCTGATCTTCTCTGCCAGCACCTGAATCTCCTTGTTTGGCGGCGGAACACCGTACTGACCAAATTGCTCATTTAGCACAGAGAACTGGTCTTCTTCTTTATCCTCCATCTGACCAAATTGCTCATTTAGCACAGAGAACTGGTCTTCTTCTTTATCCTCCATGGCCCCAAAGAAAGGAGGAAACTGATTATCCTTCAGATTATTGCCCATAGGACCTGGCACACCGCCTACAACGAAACCAAAACCTCCCCCATTGTTGATCATTACACCAGCAGTAGTCTTTCTTCCGGGGTCACCACCGTCCCTAGAACCACCAAGACCGTTGTTGGAAACACCCTCCTGATTATTACCACTGTTGGCAGCAGAAGCCCGCTCAAGCTTCTCCACCTTCTCAACCAGCGCCTTCTGCCCCAAGGCGAACCCTTGCATAACACTGATCAACTCTCCCATCTTCTCTTTCAGCTCGAGAATATCTGCGTTGGATGTATCCATCAGTTTGGATTTGTTGCGCCTGGTAGGGTATCTGTGCGGACGTGCTACGTGCAAAGGGATGATTCTACGTGCACGAGCAATGATTCCTAAGTCAATCAAACATGTTAGATACCGACACCTGCAAAACAGAAGACAGGTTATTATGACTCATGCATGAATGCAATGTCTATCCATATGAGGAACACTCTGTCCTTCTATTCTGGCTTCATCGAGACGGATAATAATTTGACAATAACATTCTGACATCAGGATGTCTCTCAACCAGAATCTCAATTGAGAATGTACCCTGAGTATGGATAGACATGAGTTAGATGCGGATGAATGCAAAATGGGAATGATGCAGATGCATGAATGCAAGTCACTGGTGCCATCCTCCAAGTCATCTAAACATCAACTACACTGAGTTCCGGTCTCTGAACGGATCACAACCATCTGAGGGAACCGAGTAATCACAAATCCAACTTAGGGTTCCGAACTAAACGGAACAGAAGGATATACCACCATCATCACTGGAAAACCACTGATCTGATAACAACAAAATCATCTGTACCAACCCAGGGAATCCTGAAATAAACGGATCCCCACTGATAAATACCACGGACAGAACTCCGGCGTCTCAGCAATAAATATCCATAAATCCGACTGAACCAAAGTCACCATCCGAGAGTCACCAACAGAATCTACATTTGTAAGAATCAACCCTCCCCTCACAGGTGAATTCTAATCAGGTCATCCTAAGGCGGATAATGGTCTCGACAATCGGACAAGATACTCAACGGGTTTGCCCTTTCGGGTGTGCCGCTGCAGCTCTCATAAGATCGTCTAAACCAAAGATCCGGGAAAGAACGGTCACCGAAGTCAACAGCTCAGATGAGGTGACTCAACCAAAGTGGATACTCCACAAAGGAAGAGCTCTCTCAAAAGAACCTCGTCCGGCTTGTGGTATGTCACGTTGCCAAAAACATGTTGACCTAATATGAGAGGCAGCATGAGACCACGCTAATCCTAGGTGTATACTCGGGCCTGGGTTTTAGCCCCACTCAGAACATCCACCCCAAATCAGAGGAACCAACCTGTACAGAATCTAGCATAATGATAATATGATGCATGCAAACACATATGCAAATATATACAATCACAGTATAATAATCATAAATGCAATAAATAAAGCAGCACAAGCAACCAAAACTATCCTAGAGAGCGCTAGGAATGACTCGCTTAGGGAAGATGGACCAGCAAGAGGTCAACTTCAGTTAATCCCCAGCAGAGTCGCCAGCTGTCGCATACGCGAAAAACAACCGGCGGGAAAAAACACAGAGCCGCCACCGTGCGTTATTTATCCCAAAGGAGGGAAAGGAAACGCTCGAAGTAAACCTGAGAAGGGAAAGGAATGGTCTTACGACCAGAGATTGCAAGGTACGGGAGTCGGTTACGCAAGGGGAAGGTATTAGCACCCCTCACGTCCGCCGTACTCGACGGGATCCACGCTCAAAAGAAAAGGATAAGGTTGTTGATAAACTGCTCAAAGAATGCACACACTGGAATAATAAACAGGTGAAAGAAGACGGAGGAAACGGACTCGGCAGGATGTCGCATCCTGGGCCTACGTAGTTTGTCAGAAACAAACATCAGAGTCGACGTAGTTCGAGGAAATGGGGAACAGGCTCGCTAGGATATCGCATCCTATGCCTACGTATCTCATCTGGAATGAGAATCAGAGTTGTCGTAGTTCGGCTAACGCACGCCGAAACAAAACACAACACACAGACGCTGAGACGTCAAAAGAAACTCAACAAGGAAACGGAATGCCAATAGCTGGACTTATATCCAACTCCAAACAAACAAGCACACAAGGAAACGGAATGCCAATAGCTGGGCTTACATCCGACTCCAAACAAAGGCAAACAAGGAAATGGAATGCCAATCAATGGGCTTACATCCAACTCCAAGCAAACAAGCAAACAATCGCTAACCAGCGAACACCAAAGGTTGAAAGCAGATTGACAAACTAAAAGGGAGTCTGGAACTCGAGCCTAGAAGTCGTCAAGCAAAACACCAAGAAGACGCTGAGACGTCAGAAGAAACAAAGGTTGAACACACAGACTAAAAGGGAGTCTGGAACTCGGACCTAATAGCTGTCAAGCAAAACACACGCAAAAAAGAAAAGGGCGCCCGGAGATATCTCGCATGATCTCCTGCCTACGTACCTCATCTGGTATGAGGATCAGGGCGACGTAGTTCCCCTTAACAGGGGAGAAACTTTCTCCTAACCAGAGACTAGGGAGATAACAACTAAAAGGGAGACTACGACTCGAGCCTAGAAGTTGTCATGCAAACGATCCCTATGTTGAGGTCTCTAATCAGAACCTAACTTGCACAGGAAGCAAGCTAGCCTAAACAGCAAGTAAACAAGCACAGGTGAACAGGTATCACACACTATATGCAAACAAGCGGCTCATAAAAGGCTGGGCTTTAGTCAAGGGGTCATATCAACCTCGACAAACAAGCCAACACTGGAAGGGTATCTGAGGCTCTTAACCACTGACATTGACCGTCAGGATGAGCAGATGAAAAGGTAATGAGGGTAAGACCTCATAGCTCTTAACCCGGGCCTGGGTGAGCTTCAATCAATGAAAACATGGGGATCCAGAATGTGGGACCCTACTCCACTTGACTGACTCTATATACAAGATCTTGGGTTAGGTTCAAGAGCCTCAGCACGTAGTGCGAGCATAATGAACGACTCAAACGATTAACAGGGGACTGGCTACTAGTCCCTTCTATCTGTCAATTGCCTCATCTTGAGGTCTTATCAGGTAACATCCCTCGACAAGGAGGTCTTTAGCACAAATATAAACAATCACAGTCATTGCCTCTTAAGGAGGACTTCAGCCAAATGCCTGCCAAAAGAAACGACAAGGCTTCTAGACTACATGGAGCTAGATAATGATTACCTAGGTGGTATGCCAACCACAAGCAAAGCAAAGCTCAAGCAATGACCTAAAAGCGACTAAAGTACCTGTGCAAAAGGCTAGTCAATTAGTAACTCAGACAAACAAACAGAAAACAGACAAAACCAATCAACAGTGTTACACCAAGCAAAGCATAAGTGCAAGCACTCAAATTGTTTCATCATTTCAAATGACCTACAAAACAGCAAGGGTTAGTGGTCAAAGTAATTGGCATCTCAAGAAATGAGGCCAAACCAATCACTAGAGCTAGATGCTTGAACCTGAAATACAAAGCTCAAAAGGTGAGTACAAACCACTAGTCCAAGACTAGGGTCAAAGGCAAAGCAAAAAGTCAAAACAGAAGTTGATATTCAACATGAAGCATATTTATTCAAGTAAGAACATGTCCTAAAAAGGATCAAACTCAAATCATAGGGAAAATCCATCTAAGGAGCATGATAAGGCAAAGGTGCATAATGTGATCGACAATTGGGCATACAAATGAGAAAATGCACATTAAATCAGAAACACATCCAATGATCATGAAAAATTTTATGTGATATCAACATGTTAAACACAAACATCATACCAAAAATTGGAATCAGAAGATAACAAATGACATGTGTATAAAAATGAACAAAGGCAACATCCAAATGTGTGACACACATTGTCACACCATATATTCATGTGTCTAAAACAGAGATGGAATGTGCTAAAAATGCCAAACAAAATCTCAAAAATCCTATAACATGTTATGAATGAGCATGTTAAATTTCATGGCAATTGGACAATTAATGAGCATTTCACAATAAATTGAATGAAGCATGATAGATTTGCATACATGTTCAAACATCAGTTCACATTCAAAAATCCAGAAATGATAAAATCACACAAATGACATCTAAAAATAATAGACATCAAGATGAACATGTGGAAAAAAGAATGGATTAAATTGGATTCATTTGCTAATTTTTGTGATTTTTACAAGTTGATGAAAATTAATGGAAATAATGTGAATCATGTAGAAAAATGACATGAAGAGAAAATTGGAACAAGCATCAACAAGGATCGAACCAAGGTGCCCTAGGCTGCAACCAGCGCGCTCAGAAAAATGAATTGGAAAATTCAAGAATATACAAGCAGGGATCGAACACAGGTTGGTAATGTCATAAGCGCTCCAATGAAAATAAAATGAAAATGTGCATGGCGCTGGTTCGAACCAAGGACGTTCAGGTCACCAACGCGCTACCTAAAATCAATTGGCAATTTTGAAAAAACCACGAGCTGGATTCGAACAGAGGAAGTGAAAGTCATAGGCGCACACTGTACAAGCCCTAACGCCTGAACCAGATGACCGGAACAGTGCTTCCGGTCATCTTCTCCGGTGGTATTCCGGCGAGGCATTCATCATTTCATAATTTTTTCCAGATTTTAGCATGGCATACACCGTTGGAAAGGTCTCACTACGTAGAACACAGATCTGTGATTCACTAAGCCTAAAAGTCCATGGATAAAGCAAATCGAAGCAAAACATTTCTCACACCAAAACTTCAACTCAACGTATCTCTCTCAAAACTCAACCAAAACAAAATCTAAACACATCAGGATTATCAGCATTCAAAGGCCTACAAGATCATGGCAATAGAATGGTAAATTATGAGATTCGAATTTTCACCAACCTGAACTTGCAGTGACCAAATCCTTGTGGTTAAGCCTTCTCCAGCTCCAGATCTCCTTCTCCACTCTTGTTATGAAGCTTTGGATATGAATTGACACTTGAATTGATCTGGATCTAGCTGAAATTCAAACTCCCATGTTCATGTTCATGTGTTGAAGGTGCTCGAATCTTGATCAAAATCTTCAAATCAATGCTTGATTCCTACTCAATGACACATGCTGAACACGATTATGCAATAAAATCAATGAGTTATGTGAAGAGAATTCAAGTTTCAATTGAGAGAATTTTTGGAGGGAAGTGAAATTTCTAGATCTAGAATGTGAAAACCGATCCAATTCTGTTATGATTAGCCTTATATACTCCTCCTTAATCATGTTGTAATTAAGTTTAAGCATGGCTAATGAAAAATTAATGAAATATGGAGTGTGATGCAAAATTGGTAAGTGCACCTTATGCATGGCAAAATGGACGTGAACAATGCCATGTGTCGCATTACGCGAAAAACCGGCGGGAAAACAAGAACAACAGAGCCGCCACCGTGCGTTATTTATCCCAAAAGAGGGAAAGGAAACGCTCAGAGTAAACCTGGAAAAGACATGGTCTCGCGACCAAAGAGAATGGGATCGGGAGTCGGTTATGCGAAGGGAAGGTATTAGCACCCCTACACATCCGTCGTACTCGACGGGATCCACGCACAATAGAAAGGAAAATGGTTGCTAAAAACGCTGCTCACACACACACACACACTGGCTGAAAGAGACACAAGAAAACAAACAAGACTGACTCGGCAGGATATCGCATCCTGGGCCTACTTAGTCTATCAGGCATAGACATCAGAGTCAAAGTAGTTCGGACTGGGGAAACGACACATGCTCGCTAGGATATCGCGTCCTATGCATACGTATCTCCTTGGACGAAGGAGAATCAGAGCATTCGTAGCTCGGCTGACACGCACACAAAAACAGGCAAAGGCAAACGTGGAGCCCGAATGCCAATCACTGGACTTACATCAGCATCCAAACCAACACACGCACACTGGAACCCAGATGCCACTCGATGGACTTATACCGGCTTCCAAGCACACAACAAGAACAAACAGACAACAAATTGCTAAGGAGTCGGGAACTCGAGCCTAGCAATCGTCAAACAACACACACAAAAAGAAAAAAGGTGCCCGGAGAGACCTCGCACGGTCTCCTGCCTACATACCTCGTCTGGAACGAGGATCAGGGCGATGTAGTTCCCCCGAAAGGGAGAAAGACTAGCCTAACCAGATAACAGAGGGAGACACAACTAGGGAGACTACGACTCGAGCCTAGATGTTATCATGCAAATCATCCCTAAGTTAAGGTTTCTAGCTAACTTGCACAGGAAGCAAGCCTATCCTAACCCTGACTTGCACAGGAAGCAAGCCAAACAAACACACAAGCACAAGTAGCACACACTATATGCAAACAATGGGCTCAATCAAGGTTAGGTTTTAGTCGAGGGGTCATATCAACCTCAACAAACAAACCTCTGTAACTGGGTTAATGGTGCTCTTAACCTTGACATTAAGAGCCAAGGTGAAGCAGATGAAAGGATATGAGGGGTGTGCCTCATTGCTCTTATCCCTGGTCAGGGAGAACATTTGAATATCAGAAGGTGTGGGAGTTCAGAAAGTAGGAACTCTCTCCACAGATTATTGACTCGATAGATCTTGGGTTAGGATCTCAATGCTACAACCATGTCATGGGAGCAAGGAGAAGACTCACAGAATAGTGGGAGATAGACTACATATCTCTTACATCCACCAATTGCCTTATTTAAAGGACTTTTCCTGCTTGGGACAAATGTAAACACACACAAGCATTGCCTCTTAAGGAGGACTTCAGACAGTTGCCTGGCCAAGTAACAGGCCAGGTCTTCCAGACTACATGGAGTAAGGAATTATACCTCAATGCAAATTGCTCTTAAGCAAAGCAAAGCAAAGTTCTCAAGGAACTAAAAGCAACTAAAGGTACCTGAAACCAGTCAAACAGAATCAGTACACAATTCAAAGTCAAAGCAAAATGAGGTAGAAATCAACAGTCTACACAATCAGTTAACTGTGCAATGCACAAGGCTCAAGCATATGAGCCAAGCAAGCTATAAAACAAACAAGTTAGTCATGATAATCAAATCAAACTCATTCAACTTGTATAAGTTTCTTTGGGCAATTACTTCTTAACCTGAAAAAATGAACTCAAACATGAGCAACAAGACCACTAGGACAAGCCTAGGGTCAAAAAGAGATAAGAAAGTCAAAACAGCAAGTGGCAAGTGTCCAAAATCAAGTTCAAACAATCAAGAAACAAACTCAATTGGTTTCACAATCATATCATTCATCATCATCATTTTATAAGCAAAAGAAGTCAAAACATGGCATATGGAAGCTCATAGAAGTCAACAGCAAGACTCAACTCAAAACCAATCATAAACAATTCCAAAAATCATCAAATAATTCATGCTCAAACATAATCCATAACATGATATGCATGTCAAATTTCAACTCATTTGGGCAAGTAGAAGGTGGTCAATGAAAATCAGAAAGGCAAGGTAATTCCAAACATGCTCAAAGGAGTCAACCAAACATGCATCAACTTGAAAAACTCATAAATCAGTGATAACATATGAGAAATGAATGGGATCAAAACCATGGCAAATCTTAAGATGTCTACTAATCACATGTAAAATTTCATGTCCATCTAATAAAGTATGAGAATTTCACAAATGAAATGGGAACATGTGTCACAAAAAGTCAACATATGACTAAACAGGGGAGAAAATCCCAAACAATTAGGAAACGCCACAAATAATTCCAAGAAAAATCACATGTAAACTAGACATACTCAAGTGCATTCATGCAAAAATTCAAAGCAATTTGAGGTCCAGAGGCATGGTATTGAAAATCATCAAGTTGCACATCAATGGTGTGACACAAATTGTCACACCCTTCTTCAAAAAATCATAACTCAACAACCAGAGATGATAAATTCATAAACTCTATACCAAAATCACCATGAATGTGTCTAGTTTATGCACAAAAAAATTCAAGGGCAAAGGATAAAGCATCATCATTTCACAAATGTTTTGGCAAAAGGTACAAAATATGAGCACATGATCAAAACCCTAATACCAATTAAAAACCAACCATCCAAAAATTCTGGAAAAAATATGATAAATAAGTAGAGGTCCAGATGAACACAATGCAAAAATTCTCATGAAAATTGGATTTAAAATGGATGAGTTATGATTTTTGTAAGTTGGACAATCAAAATGAAATAAAAATTAAAAGCTAAAATGATTAAATGAAATATTAAATCCGGGAATGGCAAAATGGTAATAATTTGGCCAACTAAACAAAACGCGGCGTTTTGGCCGCTGAAACGAAATAATTTGATTGGCTGTTGGCTAATGGAACAGTGAACCACATGCAACACGTGAAAGGGAAAATCTGGGCAGCCATGAACTAGGGTTTATGTGAGCTACAGTGTCACCTTCACCATCTTCCAAAATCGTGAAAACAAAATGTGCCCAGAAAATGGAATTGAACATATTGTCGCATCACGCGAAAAACCGGCGGGAAAAGAAAGAACAACAGAGCCGCCACCGTGCGTTATTTATCCCAAAAGAGGGAAAGGAAACGCTCAGAGTAAACCTAGGAAAGAACATGGTCTCGCGACCAAAAAGAATGGGTTCGGGAGTCGGTTATGCGAAGGGAAGGTATTAGCACCCCTACGCATCCGTAGTACTCTACGGGATCCACGCACAAAAGGAAAGAATATGGTTGCTAAAACGCTGCTCAAACACACACACACTGGCTGAAAGAGACAAAAGAAAACTGACTGAAACTGACTCGGCAGGATGTCGCATCCTGGGCCTACTTAGTCTATCAGGCATAGACATCAGAGTCCAAGTAGTTCGGACTGGGGAAACGACACATGCTCGCTAGGATATCGCATCCTATGCATACGTATCTTCTCGGACGAGAGAAGAATCAGAGCATTCGTAGCTCGGCTGACACGCACACAAACAAACACAGGCAAAGGCAAACATGGAGCCTGAATGCCAATCACTGGACTTACATCAGCATCCGAACCAAAACGCACTCAAGAAGGCAAACATGGAGCCTGAATGCCAATCACTGGACTTACATCAGCATCCGAACCAAAACACACGCACACTGGAACCCAAATGCCACTCGATGGGCTTACATCAGTTTCCAAGCACACAACAAGACAAAACAAAGACACAGGCGCCCGGAGAGATCTGCTCATCTCCTGCCTACGTACCTCATCTGGTATGAGGATCAGGGCGATGTAGTTCCCCTACGGAGGGATAAAGGACTAGCCTAACCAGATAACAGAGGGAGACACAACTAGGGAGACTACGACTCGAGCCTAGATGTTATCATGCAAATCATCCCTAAGTTAAGGTTTCTAGCTAACTGGCACAGGGAGCCAGCCTATCCTAGTCATGACTTGCACAGGAAGCAAGCCACACACACACTTAACTTGCACAGGAAGCAAGCCAAGCAAAACCTAACTTGCACAGGAAGCAAGTCTAAACTAATCCTAACTTGCACAGGAAGCAAGTCAAACAATCCTAACTTGCACAGGAAGCAAGTCAAACAATCCTACAAGCACAGATAGCACACACTATACACAAGCAAGTGGCTCAAACAAGGGTTAGGTTTTAGTCGAGGGGTCATATCAACCTCAACAAACAAACCTCTGGAACTGGGTGAATGTTGCTCTTAACCTTACCATTGAGGGGCTAAGGTGAAGCAGATGAAAGGTGAGTGAAGATAAGACTTCATAGCTCTTATCACTGGCCTGGGAGAGCTCAAGACAAGAATGTGTGGGTTCAGAAAGTGGGAACCCTTCTACACATTTAAAACTGACTCAACTGTGCAATTGCACAAGATCTTGGGTTTTTATCTGCAATGCATCAACACAGTGGTGTGAGCAAAGCAGATGACACACTGAATAGCAGGGGATAGGTTGCATATCCCTTGGGTTCTGCCAATTGCCTCTTCACTTAGGAGGACTTTGACTCTATGCAAGGACAAAATTAAACATACACAAACATTGCCTCTTAAGGAGGACTTCAGACAGTTGCCTGGCCAAGTAACAGGCCAGGTCTTCCAGACTACATGAAGATTAGAAGCATACCTCAATGCAAATTGCTTATACAAGCAAAGCAAAGCAACAAGTTCACAAGGAACTAAGCAACTAAAAGCACCTGAAACAGTCAAACAGATGTTAGTATGTAACTTCAAAACAAAGCAAATGAAACAGAGATCAACAGTTAATCAGGAGCAAATGGATGTGCAAGGCACAAAGCTTAAGGCATGTGAGCCAAGCCACCTACAAAACAAACAAGTTAGACAATGATATTTGAGCAAGCTCAATCAAAAAGAATTGGTCTCATTGGTCATTTGTTGGTTAACCTGAAAACATGAGCTCAAAAGTGAGTAACAGGACCACTAGGACAAGCCTAGGGTCAAAAGAGAATGAAAAAGTCAAAACAGCAAAGGATGAGTATCCAAAATCATGTTCAAACATTCAAGAAGCAAAACCAATTGGGTTCATGTTCATATCAATCATCATCATCATTTCATGAACAAATTAGGTCAGAGCATGGCATTTAGAAGCTCATAGAAGTCAACAGCAAGACTTAACTCAAAAGCAATCTTAAACACTTCCAAAAATCACCAAATAAATCATGATCAATCACAACCCACAGCATGGTAAGCATGTCAAATTTCATCTCATTTGGACAAGTGGAAGGTAGTCAATAAAAATCAGAAAGTCAAAGCAATTTTGAACATGCTCAATGAAGTCAACCAAACATGCATCAACTTAGAAAAATCATAAGTCAGAGATGGTGTATGATAAATGAATGGGACTAAAACCATGGCAAAGATGAGGATGTCTAGTTATCTCATGTAAAATTTCATGTCCATCTAATAAAGTATGAGAATTTCACAAATGAAATGGGAACAAGTGTCACAAGAAGTCAACATATGACCAACCAGGGGAGAAAATCTCAAACAATTAGGAAATGCCACAAATAATTCCAAGAAAATTCACATGTAAACTAGACATACAAGAGTAGGTTCATGCAAAAAATCAGATCAATTGGAGGTCAAGAAACATGGTAATAAAAATCATGAAGTTGGACATCAATGGTGTGACACAAATTGTCACACCCTAATTCAAAAAATCATAACTCACAAACCACAAATGATAAATTCACAAACTCTACACCAAAATCACCATGAGTGTGTCTAGTTTAAGCACAAAAAATTTGGGAACCATTGGATACATCCTCATCATTTCACAATTGATTTGGCAAAGTGTATAATATTTGCATACATGTCACAAACCCTAGTGCCAAACAAAAACCAATGATCACAAAATTCTGGAAAAATCATGATAAAAAAGTAGAGGTCATGAGGAAGACAATGCAAAAAACCCCATTCAAATTGGATTAAAATTGGACAAGTTATGATTTTTGGAAGATTGGATATCAAAGTGAAATTAAAATGGAATAAATGGCAAAGTTGTAATATTTGAATCCACTAATTGAAACGATGCCGTTTTGGGCCATGGCTGGAAATGTTTTGATTGGTGGTTGAGTTTAAGGCCATGCATGCAACGTGAAAGAGACACAGAAAATCTGGGCAGGGTTTGGATATTAGGGTTTCATGTCATCTTCATCCCCAATTCGAGTTTCACAATTTTTCTCCAGAAATTAAAATTGGATGCACACAAATGTTCATCCAATCATGGCAAACAAGAATCCATCAACCATTTTCATTAAAACCTTGTATGTATCATGAATCGAGCACAAACATAAATCAGCATCAAACTTGTTTTCAACATAACTTCATGAACACACAGCCATTTTCAAAAATAAAAACATCATGATGCTCAGCATAAAAGGACCTATCCAAAGCATGTAGTAATTTGAAGAATAATGGAGCTCGAAAATTTACCAATTTGGAAGAACAGTAGTGGTACAGATGCTTTTTGATGTTGCTGACTCGAAACAGATGAAGCAAGGCTTTCCAAATGTTGATTGGTTGAAGAACTTTTTGCTCAAGGGTGCTTGGAATAGCCTCCATTCAAATCTGCCATGGCTGATGCTTCTTGGTTTTCTGCCTAGGCCAAGTGGTTTGTGTGGTTCCTTTGACAGCAAAATGATGAGTGAACTCTGCTGTTGGATGTTGCTTTTTGGTCCTGCAGGGTTTGGTTCTCTTGGAAGTTTGGACTGATTTCTTGCAAAGGTGCCAAAGTGAGGTTTTTGGAGTGAGTGAAGTTCAATGGTTGGTCTGTTGGTTATGGCTGCAACTAGTTCACAAATGATGAAATGGTGGTGAAACAAACAAGGCCAGGCTCAGGTTCTGTGGTGTTCTTGACTGGTTTTGGAGAATGCACCAAATGCAGTTTTTTTTTTAGAATGGGAAGTTCTGTTGTGTTGTGATGGCTTGTGGCTTGTTCATTTTGATGAGTGGATAGTGAAATAGCAATGCAAGGTTTAGTTCATTGAGAGTTCTGGACAGAGTTTGAAAAATGCCAAAAGCAAGGTCATTTTTTTATGAGTGAGTTAACCATGCTTCTTGCTGTCTAGGCCAAATGGTTTGTGTGGCTGCTACTGATTTAAGATGATGTTTGAATAGAGAAAAACCAACAAAGCTTGCTATGGTTCTTTGAGTTTTGGAACAGGGTTTTAGAAGTGCATCCAAGATGATTTTTTAGAATGTGAGAGCATGAATGAATTCTGGTTTGTTGCAGTTGCCAAGGGTTTGTAGCATGACAGAAAAATGATGAAGAATACTGTCTCAAGCAAGGCCAGGTTTTTTTTTGTTTCTTTTTGGAAGTTTTACAGATAATGCTAAATGCAAAAGCAAGATGAATGAGTGATTTCTGTCTGCAATGTGATGGCTTGTGGCTGCAATTGATTTTCAAAAATGACAGCAAAATGATGCATAAGGTCTGCTCTTTTGTGGTACAAGGCATGGCATGGAAGTATGGAGTGGAATGGTTGCAAAGTACTTTCTTCCCAATTTCAAGCAAGCAAGGAATGGCCTTTGTTTTGCTGTTGGTTTTAGGCTGCAAATGAGGTTCCAATTGACAGAAAAATGATGAAGAATGCTGCTAGGTTGTGGTACAAAGGATGGTCCGTGAAAGTATGGGTGAAAATGTACCTTTGCCAAGTTTCAAGCAAGTTAAAGAATGGCCATATGTACTGCATAATTGAGCTTGCAAACAAACTTTAAATGACATTTCTGAACATATTCCATTGGCCAAGTGGAAAAAAAATGATCATATCAAAAAGTCAACCCTTGGTCAAACTTGCATTTAAATGAGATAAGTCAAAAAATGCCATTTTGATTGGTGAAGTTTTGGCTCATGAAATTTATATTTTTGGAAAGAGGGGATCAAATGTGACTTGTAGGAAAAAACCCCACCAAAATTGGCCAAATGGTTTGAGAGATATGGCCTTTTGAAGTTCAAGAATTTCTGAAATCGATTCGATCATAACTTGCCAACCACACATGGGAATTGAGAGTTCTTGGACTTTTTGGAAATGGGAGAACAAGATCTTCAACTTTCATGTTGGGAAAAAATTCATTTGAAGCTTGTATCATGATGTAAGTTTGAGGATCAAGACTTTCCATTTTTGGTAAGTTTCTGTTACAGGTCCAGTTTCCATTTTTGGAAATTTCTGATCTGGCTTCAAATTCTTCCATGATGGTGTTTGACATGATATATGAGGACTATTTAGACATGAATAAACTCTCTCAAACCCATTTCCATCATCAAATCACTGATTAAATGGACAGTTGACCAACAGTTGACTTTTAGGGTTTCTGGCTGACTGTGCATTGACTGATGACTTCCAAACCCTAATTCCTTGAGACCTTGACTTCAAATGATGTCCCAAGACATATGAACTCTTGATTAATGAACATGTTGTCCAAATTCCACAAGAATGGCCACCATCCACTGCTTTGACTGACTGTTGACTGTCTAGGGTTCTTTGCCTGACTATGCATGAACTGATGACTTCTGAACATCCAATCCTTGACCAAAACTCTTCAAATGGATCCCTAAGTCATGTGAACATGTTGGACCAACCCTAGGGCCTTGGCTCCTTGAGAATTGTGCTTGCTTGCTTGATTGACTGATTTCCTGACCAGTTTGACCTAATTTCTTGATTGGCTTGCACTTGAGGCAAAAGGGGCAATGCAAATGCTATGCAATGGACCATGATATGCTATGACCTAATATGAAAATGTATGTACAATGATGGGTGCAAATTTGAGGTGCTACAGCTGCCCCTATTCAATCAGCTGGGAACCCGAATGGATGAGAGCAACGGCTGTCAGACTTTCAGGGTAAACAGGGATTGAATACCAAGAACCGTAGAAATTTGCACAATACAGGGATCCACCAATGGAAACGTCCACTGGGATTTGATATTTATTGCTGGGTATATATTTTTTTGGTTTTGTTTTCAAAGGGTACGGCCACATCCAGACATCACAACGATGGTGAATGGGAACAACAATCACAACTAGATGCCAACGGACAACTAGGAAAAACTCGACGTTTATCGGGACCAACGGAGAGGTAACCAGACGTTATTGAATAACTGGAAGGGATACAACCATACGTCAACGGACGAAATGGGAAAAACTCAACGTTTACCAAGACCAACGGAGAGGTAGCCAGACATTAATGAATGACTGGGAGGGATACAACCATACGTCAACGGACGAAATGGGAAAAACTCAACGTTTACCAAGACCAACGGAGAGGTAAATCCACGTGGGGACAGGTACAACTAGACGTCATAGGACGAATAGGAAAAACTCGACGTTTATCGACACCAACAGAGAGGAGAATACTTCACTAGGGAAGAAGGACACAACCAAATCATCAACGGATGGTCGGGAAAAACTCGACGTTTATCGACACCAACGGAGAGGAGGAAACCCTACTGGGGAGAGTGAACACAACCAAATCATCAACGGATGATTGGGAAAAACTCGACGTTTACCAAGACCAACGGAGAGGTAAATACTTCTTCGATTTGAAAATCGGAAATTGGCCTGAACACCACTTCGGTCTGAATACCGGAAAATTGGCCTGAATGCCATGAGTACATCGACCTGATCGTCGGAAACTCCTTCGGTCTGAATACCGGAAGATTGGCCTGAGTGCCATGAGTACATCGACCTGATCGTCGGAAACTCCTTCGGTCTGAATACCGGAAAGACATAAGTACATCGACCTGATCGTCGGAAACTTCTTCGGTCTGAATACCGGAAAAAACATAAGTGCATCGACCTGATCGTCGGAAACTTCTTCGGTCTGAATACCGGAAAGACATAAGTGCATCGACCTGATCGTCGGAAACTTCTTCGGTCTGAATACCGGAAAAACATAAGTGCATCGACCTGATCGTCGGAAACTTCTTCGGTCTGAATACCGGAAAGACATAAGTACATCGACCTGATCGTCGGAAACTTCTTCGGTCTGAATACCGGAAAAAACATGAGACATATCATCTATAGCCGTCAAAACGCAGATAATACACTCGCATGGAAGATTATCCATAACCGGGTTGTAGGTTGTTAAATGAATAAGCGACCGAAAAGAAAGGCATCTGGGTACCAGACTAGGTATGCAAAAGATGACCAATCAAAAGGGGATAAAGCTGCTTACTCAGAGCAAGTATCCAAAAAGAAGGGGAAGACCTAATGGGGACAATACTGCTTGATCAAGGCAAGTATCCAGAGGGGAAAGAATATCAACATCACAAACCGGATACTGATGACTGCAAAGAGGGGATTACATCTACCGGTTAGTAGGCAGAAAAACGGAAAAGTAACCAGTCATGCATAGGATGAACACACAGGGTGAACTCCACCAAGGGGATGAAAGTGGGATTTTACAACTACCAGCTAGTGGGTAGAAAACCACAAAGATAGGACTTACAACTACCGGTTTGTAGGTAGAGGCCAACGGAAAAGTAACCAGTCATCATCGGGATGAGCACACAGGGTTAACTCCACCAAGGGGAGACGTGGGATTTTACAACTACCAGCTAGTGGGTAGAAAACCACAAAGATAGGACTTACAACTACCGGTTTGTAGGTAGAGGCCAACGGAAAAGTAACCAGTCATCATCGGGATGAGCACACAGGGTTAACTCCACCAAGGGGAGAACGTGGGATTTTACAACTACCAGCTAGTGGGTAGAAAACCACAAAGATAGGACTTACAACTACCGGTTTGTAGGTAGAGGCCAACAAACAGAATGAACCACAAAAAACCTCTGCTAGGGGGTGAAAGTAGGAAACCACAAAGATAGGACTTACAACTACCGGTTTGTAGGTAGAGGCCAACAAATTCCGTTGAGGATGAAATGAATGAGTGTCGGTTAGTGAACGACTATTCATTTATGCCCCAGGGAAGCACAGGAGACAACGGAAAGCCAATTTAGGATTGATCCAAAAAGGCAGACTGAAACAAGACTCATCCTAATGAGGAAAGAACTCAATAGGGAAAACCCATCCCGTGTGTTGGGAGGGAACGGAAACAACCGTCATCCACGAGGATGTATCTCAGTGGGGAAGTGGCAGGAAAGGATAGACACTTTCTGCTTAAGGGGTTGGCTCTACATGGAGAGATCAGACACACCCGACTCTGCTAGGAAAATCTACTGGGGAGATTTGTATTACCAAATAGCAGGAGGCAATCATCAACAGATACACGGCAACAGCTGCAACATGAGTACCCGAATGCTATGATTATGCATGTATGCATTATGCATGATGAATGTATGATGAATGCTGACAAACAGACATGCTCAACACGCAGGTCCGGGAATCAACCATCCGGAGAGAAAACCAAAGTCACTAGAGAGCCAAGAAAATCCACTGGAGGCTGGGACAATAGGAAACAATCAACATCCTGCAGGGGAGAAAGGCCACCCGAGGCTTCCGGAGGGATCGTCGGTCACAACCGGAGAGAAGAGTTCAACATACAAGCGGATGCGCCACAACAACTTGTGCTAGAGATACCAAGAGGCAATCAGATCTCTGATGAAGATAGATAGGCATTGAGAAAGCTTTTCATGCCAATAACTCCGTTGGGGAATCTATCTGAGGGACATGATGGAGTACTGGGATGTCAATTTGCAAAATACTGAATCTTCCAAGAAAAGCACCCATGCTGGGGAGAGATGAAGACTGCTCTGCTGGAGAGGCGAAAGTTGAAGTCTTCGGTAAACACTCTGCTAGGGGAGCTGCCCCACAATAATGTCCGAAACAGCAAACTTGCTGGGGATGCCCCACGATAGGGCTCAAACAGCACTCTACTGGGGATGCCCCACAATAGAGCTAACAGGGATTTGGAGGAAGAATCTGTACTGCCGGGAACATGAAGATGAACAACTTCAAACAACACTGCATCGGGAAACTTCACTGAGGAGAGACCATACGAGGTTCTGCAGGACAAAGATACAGTCATGCTCGAGATACGAACAATTGTCTTACCTGTTGGTAATCATACCACCCCCGGGAGAGCACCGTGGGTCTCCTAAGTATTCTTCCATCTTTGTGAATGTTCACTTTGTTTAAGAACAAAAATTTTTTTTTGAAAAATTTGTTTATTTTGAAAAACAATGATACTTTATCAATTAAAACATGCAAAACGTTTGTTGAGTTGAAACAAATAAGAGTGCAAATAATTGGATAAAAGCTCAAATTGATGTGATGGAATGGTAGTCTGCAAAGGGCGAGACTCCATAGATCTGTGCAAGTTTGAAATCGGTGATATATATTGGAGAGGGCTACATTGAACATAATGACCTTTCCTCTACCATTCTGAATTTTCGATGTATTCAAAGCTTCAGTCGACGACAAATCGAGAATTCCTGACGGATGACAGATATAGAGCACAGTCTTGTCAAGATGCAGTTACTTGCCAAATCCCTAATTTTTGCCTAGATTGCCCCAGTGTGAGGTGCTCAATCTAGCGGGATGCAAATTCTTTTTTCAATGTCTCTAACTTTTGCCTGGATCGCCCTTTCGGGTTTTCAATCCACCGAGACGCTCCTTTTTGCCTAAGTCGCCTTTTGGGGTGTTCGACTTAGCGAGCTTTTGCTTTTTTGTCTTAGGCGAAGTATTTCTTGACTGCATCGGGAATTCACAGGACGAGTGAACTTCTTCATCCATTGTTCGTAAGTGTCAGAACACTGCCTGAAAAGGCTGGGCGTTCATAGCTTGGAGTCCACTTGCCCCTGGAATCGGGCGCGAAAGACAAGACCTTCTTGAACACAAGGTCACCTTCTCGGAACACACGAGGCTTGACCTTCTTGTTGAATGCTTTTTTACTCTCTGCTGACATGACTGTCCATGACACACGGCAGTTGATCTCTTCCTTTCGATCGAATTCAGCATCAGCCAACTTGGGACTTTGAGGGTGCTATTTTTTTGTTTCTTTCTTTCTTTTTCTTTCTTTTGATCTGGATTTCTTTTGATTTTTTTTTTATTTTTTTTTTGATTTTGCACCCTCCTCTTTCTTTTTCTTTTTCTTTTTCTCTCTTTTTTTTCGATGCCCCAGTTGGCTGTTCTGCTGATTCTCGAGATGCAGCTGAGTGATCCTCTTTTCTTGCTCAAGAAGTCGGGAAATACCGTCAGGAATCCCTTCAACATCATCTTCTTCCGCTTCGAATACAGGGAATTCAAAATTGGGAGATGACGTCTGATCACTATGTTCAATGGGTCTAAGAAACAACCTGCATAAAGATTTTGAGTATAAAAGCTTTTTGGAAATCAAACAAGACAATCGTTATGCAGATGAAAAGATTGCTTTTATTCTTGTTTTTTAGGTTTTTTGTGATCACCAATTTCATGCAAAAAGCGAAAAGGGAAAACAATTGGAAAAACAAATGTTTAACATGAATTATTTGAATGAAAATATCATTGCACAAAATGTTGCCAACAATGTCATTACTTCTCCTTTTGGCATGGGAGAAGGGTTTTTAAACAAAGTGATTGTTACAAAGACTTATGAACAACTGTAGGAAAGCCCACAGTGACCCAATTGTGATAGATCCCATCAGGGACGACAACTGTCAGTATTTCTTGCATCAGCAGCTTCTGCTTTTCTAACAACCCTTCTGAAGAAAAGTCGGCGCCAGCCCCGGACTTGTTATCTTCAAACTTGATTAGCATTGGGACCTAAGTCCTCCAAGATCAGAATACCTGACCTCACAAGGTCTTGAACCTTCATCTTCAGCTGGAAACAACTATCCACGTCATGACCAGGAGCACCCGAATGATACACACAATGCTGATCGGGCCTATACCACCACCGAGGGTTGTCGGGTTTAGCCGGCGGGTCTCTGGGAGTAATCAAGTTCCGCTCTATCAACGAGGGACAAAGCTCGGCGTAGGACATGGGGATTGGATCAAAAATGATCTTCTTCCTCTCATTACTCGTATTGGCTTGCTGGGAAGCCTGCTGCTGAGGACGATGTTGTTGATGCTGATATTGCTGAGTTGACCTTCTCTGTTGTTGTTGAGGTTGAGTTGCTGGAATAGTCACACCAACAGCCTGACGATACTGTCCTCTGTTCACACTCCTCCGTCGGTGCACAGCATTTGTTTCAATCTCTCCCCTTTTGGGTGCCCCAGAGTATGTCTTCTTAGTACTCGAGGAACTTGAAGAGCCAGGATGGCGAACCGGAGCGCGGGTTGCTCTGACACTAATAGTCTCTGCGGCAAGAGGCCGTTCACTGATTCTGATCCCCCTCAATTCATCACCCACGGCATAATCATTGACGAGAATAGTGACAGCAGCATTCTCATGAACGGGTACACTCACTGGTGAAGCACGGTGGACTGGTGGAATCACGGCTTCCAGTCTCTGGGCTAAGGCACGCAGCTCCTCTTGCCCCTGAACAACTCCTTGCATCTTTGTCATGAACTGGGCCATGTTTGCCCTCATCTCAGCCAACTCAGTCTGAACCTGATCCATACTTCTCTGATGGTTGAGTCTGGTCGCGGTGCGGACGGTGATCAACAATCCTGTCTCAGTCGGGAACCAAAGCGAGGAGTCTTTCCAAACATGTCTGCAATGCAAGGATGTGTATGATATGCATGATGCGGATGCGGATGCTATCTTATCATGAATGATCCTGAAAAGGATATGCGTATGCGAGTTAACTTTTTTTTTTCATTTTCATGCATTACTATCTTTTGGAAAATAAACATGCTATGATGCAAATGATGGAGCCAAGACTGGCAGGAACTGGCATCTGAGGAACCATCTGAAACCCCAAAGTCATCTGAGGAGCTGGCATCTGAACCCATGTCTGGAGAACTGAGTCACCATCTGAGCGAGTACCCTCAAATTCAGCCCAGGGATCCGAAATAAACGGAACCCTCTGATCAATACCAGGGTCAAACCTCCGGCGTCCAGAAATATAACTCGTAGTCACCATCAGTACCAGGAGTCACCAACTGTACCTGTTAAAATGATCAAACCCGCCCCGCTCACGGGTGTCATCTAGGCCAGGGTAAGGTCGAGAGAAACGCAGCATAAATAACCTTTCGCAGAATATCATCCTGTGCACACCCGATGTATGCACCGATAATATCCCACCAGGGTCTGAACTGCTCGTGATATCAATGTTCCGCTAAGTGGCGCCATACCACCCGCTTCCCATGAATCACTCTATTCCTAGGTTTCCTAGATTTCACTCATAGCCTGGGTATTGGGCCTTTTACCTCGAGTGACTCCCACCCCAAACAGAGAAACACAGCCAGATGAACAGATGAATATGAATGAATGCAAACATTAATGCAAATAATAAATGCAAACAGTAAATGCAAATATATACAAAGAATGCAATAAAACAGTGCAAAGCAACCAAAGCCCTAACCTAGAGAGCGCTAGGAGAGACTCGCTCAGGGAAGATGGACCAGCAGAGGTCAACTTCTCTATGATCCCCAGCAGAGTCGCCAGCTGTCGCATCACGCGAAAAACCGGCGGGAAAAGAAAGAACAACAGAGCCGCCACCGTGCGTTATTTATCCCAAAAGAGGGAAAGGAAACGCTCAGAGTAAACCTAGGAAAGAACATGGTCTCGCGACCAAAAAGAATGGGTTCGGGAGTCGGTTATGCGAAGGGAAGGTATTAGCACCCCTACGCATCCGTAGTACTCTACGGGATCCACGCACAAAAGGAAAGAATATGGTTGCTAAAACGCTGCTCAAACACACACACACTGGCTGAAAGAGACAAAAGAAAACTGACTGAAACTGACTCGGCAGGATGTCGCATCCTGGGCCTACTTAGTCTATCAGGCATAGACATCAGAGTCCAAGTAGTTCGGACTGGGGAAACGACACATGCTCGCTAGGATATCGCATCCTATGCATACGTATCTTCTCGGACGAGAGAAGAATCAGAGCATTCGTAGCTCGGCTGACACGCACACAAACAAACACAGGCAAAGGCAAACATGGAGCCTGAATGCCAATCACTGGACTTACATCAGCATCCGAACCAAAACGCACTCAAGAAGGCAAACATGGAGCCTGAATGCCAATCACTGGACTTACATCAGCATCCGAACCAAAACACACGCACACTGGAACCCAAATGCCACTCGATGGGCTTACATCAGTTTCCAAGCACACAACAAGACAAAACAAAGACACAGGCGCCCGGAGAGATCTGCTCATCTCCTGCCTACGTACCTCATCTGGTATGAGGATCAGGGCGATGTAGTTCCCCTACGGAGGGATAAAGGACTAGCCTAACCAGATAACAGAGGGAGACACAACTAGGGAGACTACGACTCGAGTCTAGATGTTATCATGCAAATCATCCCTAAGTTAAGGTTTCTAGCTAACTGGCACAGGGAGCCAGCCTATCCTAGTCATGACTTGCACAGGAAGCAAGCCACACACACACTTAACTTGCACAGGAAGCAAGCCAAGCAAAACCTAACTTGCACAGGAAGCAAGTCTAAACTAATCCTAACTTGCACAGGAAGCAAGTCAAACAATCCTAACTTGCACAGGAAGCAAGTCAAACAATCCTACAAGCACAGATAGCACACACTATACACAAGCAAGTGGCTCAAACAAGGGTTAGGTTTTAGTCGAGGGGTCATATCAACCTCAACAAACAAACCTCTGGAACTGGGTGAATGTTGCTCTTAACCTTGCCATTGAGGGGCTAAGGTGAAGCAGATGAAAGGTGAGTGAAGATAAGACTTCACAGCTCTTATCCCTGGCCTGGGAGAGCTCAAGACAAGAATGTGTGGGTTCAGAAAGTGGGAACCCTTCTACACATTTAAAACTGACTCAACTGTGCAATTGCACAAGATCTTGGGTTTTTATCTGCAATGCATCAACACAGTGGTGTGAGCAAAGCAGATGACACACTGAATAGCAGGGGATAGGTTGCATATCCCTTGGGTTCTGCCAATTGCCTCTTCACTTAGGAGGACTTTGACTCTATGCAAGGACAAAATTAAACATACACAAACATTGCCTCTTAAGGAGGACTTCAGACAGTTGCCTGGCCAAGTAACAGGCCAGGTCTTCCAGACTACATGAAGATTAGAAGCATACCTCAATGCAAATTGCTTATACAAGCAAAGCAAAGCAACAAGTTCACAAGGAACTAAGCAACTAAAAGCACCTGAAACAGTCAAACAGATGTTAGTATGTAACTTCAAAACAAAGCAAATGAAACAGAGATCAACAGTTAATCAGGAGCAAATGGATGTGCAAGGCACAAAGCTTAAGGCATGTGAGCCAAGCCACCTACAAAACAAACAAGTTAGACAATGATATTTGAGCAAGCTCAATCAAAAAGAATTGGTCTCATTGGTCATTTGTTGGTTAACCTGAAAACATGAGCTCAAAAGTGAGTAACAGGACCACTAGGACAAGCCTAGGGTCAAAAGAGAATGAAAAAGTCAAAACAGCAAAGGATGAGTATCCAAAATCATGTTCAAACATTCAAGAAGCAAAACCAATTGGGTTCATGTTCATATCAATCATCATCATCATTTCATGAACAAATTAGGTCAGAGCATGGCATTTAGAAGCTCATAGAAGTCAACAGCAAGACTTAACTCAAAAGCAATCTTAAACACTTCCAAAAATCACCAAATAAATCATGATCAATCACAACCCACAGCATGGTAAGCATGTCAAATTTCATCTCATTTGGACAAGTGGAAGGTAGTCAATAAAAATCAGAAAGTCAAAGCAATTTTGAACATGCTCAATGAAGTCAACCAAACATGCATCAACTTAGAAAAATCATAAGTCAGAGATGGTGTATGATAAATGAATGGGACTAAAACCATGGCAAAGATGAGGATGTCTAGTTATCTCATGTAAAATTTCATGTCCATCTAATAAAGTATGAGAATTTCACAAATGAAATGGGAACAAGTGTCACAAGAAGTCAACATATGACCAACCAGGGGAGAAAATCTCAAACAATTAGGAAATGCCACAAATAATTCCAAGAAAATTCACATGTAAACTAGACATACAAGAGTAGGTTCATGCAAAAAATCAGATCAATTGGAGGTCAAGAAACATGGTAATAAAAATCATGAAGTTGGACATCAATGGTGTGACACAAATTGTCACACCCTAATTCAAAAAATCATAACTCACAAACCACAAATGATAAATTCACAAACTCTACACCAAAATCACCATGAGTGTGTCTAGTTTAAGCACAAAAAATTTGGGAACCATTGGATACATCCTCATCATTTCACAATTGATTTGGCAAAGTGTATAATATTTGCATACATGTCACAAACCCTAGTGCCAAACAAAAACCAATGATCACAAAATTCTGGAAAAATCATGATAAAAAAGTAGAGGTCATGAGGAAGACAATGCAAAAAACCCCATTCAAATTGGATTAAAATTGGACAAGTTATGATTTTTGGAAGATTGGATATCAAAGTGAAATTAAAATGGAATAAATGGCAAAGTTGTAATATTTGAATCCACTAATTGAAACGATGCCGTTTTGGGCCATGGCTGGAAATGTTTTGATTGGTGGTTGAGTTTAAGGCCATGCATGCAACGTGAAAGAGACACAGAAAATCTGGGCAGGGTTTGGATATTAGGGTTTCATGTCATCTTCATCCCCAATTCGAGTTTCACAATTTTTCTCCAGAAATTAAAATTGGATGCACACAAATGTTCATCCAATCATGGCAAACAAGAATCCATCAACCATTTTCATTAAAACCTTGTATGTATCATGAATCGAGCACAAACATAAATCAGCATCAAACTTGTTTTCAACATAACTTCATGAACACACAGCCATTTTCAAAAATAAAAACATCATGATGCTCAGCATAAAAGGACCTATCCAAAGCATGTAGTAATTTGAAGAATAATGGAGCTCGAAAATTTACCAATTTGGAAGAACAGTAGTGGTACAGATGCTTTTTGATGTTGCTGACTCGAAACAGATGAAGCAAGGCTTTCCAAATGTTGATTGGTTGAAGAATTTTTTGCTCAAGGGTGCTTGGAATAGCCTCCATTCAAATCTGCCATGGCTGATGCTTCTTGGTTTTCTGCCTAGGCCAAGTGGTTTGTGTGGTTCCTTTGACAGCAAAATGATGAGTGAACTCTGCTGTTGGATGTTGCTTTTTGGTCCTGCAGGGTTTGGTTCTCTTGGAAGTTTGGACTGATTTCTTGCAAAGGTGCCAAAGTGAGGTTTTTGGAGTGAGTGAAGTTCAATGGTTGGTCTGTTGGTTATGGCTGCAACTAGTTCACAAATGATGAAATGGTGGTGAAACAAACAAGGCCAGGCTCAGGTTCTGTGGTGTTCTTGACTGGTTTTGGAGAATGCACCAAATGCAGTTTTTTTTTTTAGAATGGGAAGTTCTGTTGTGTTGTGATGGCTTGTGGCTTGTTCATTTTGATGAGTGGATAGTGAAATAGCAATGCAAGGTTTAGTTCATTGAGAGTTCTGGACAGAGTTTGAAAAATGCCAAAAGCAAGGTCATTTTTTTATGAGTGAGTTAACCATGCTTCTTGCTGTCTAGGCCAAATGGTTTGTGTGGCTGCTACTGATTTAAGATGATGTTTGAATAGAGAAAAACCAACAAAGCTTGCTATGGTTCTTTGAGTTTTGGAACAGGGTTTTAGAAGTGCATCCAAGATGATTTTTTAGAATGTGAGAGCATGAATGAATTCTGGTTTGTTGCAGTTGCCAAGGGTTTGTAGCATGACAGAAAAATGATGAAGAATACTGTCTCAAGCAAGGCCAGGTTTTTTTTTGTTTCTTTTTGGAAGTTTTACAGATAATGCTAAATGCAAAAGCAAGATGAATGAGTGATTTCTGTCTGCAATGTGATGGCTTGTGGCTGCAATTGATTTTCAAAAATGACAGCAAAATGATGCATAAGGTCTGCTCTTTTGTGGTACAAGGCATGGCATGGAAGTATGGAGTGGAATGGTTGCAAAGTACTTTCTTCCCAATTTCAAGCAAGCAAGGAATGGCCTTTGTTTTGCTGTTGGTTTTAGGCTGCAAATGAGGTTCCAATTGACAGAAAAATGATGAAGAATGCTGCTAGGTTGTGGTACAAAGGATGGTCCATGAAAGTATGGGTGAAAATGTACCTTTGCCAAGTTTCAAGCAAGTTAAAGAATGGCCATATGTACTGCATAATTGAGCTTGCAAACAAACTTTAAATGACATTTCTGAACATATTCCATTGGCCAAGTGGAAAAAAAATGATCATATCAAAAAGTCAACCCTTGGTCAAACTTGCATTTAAATGAGATAAGTCAAAAAATGCCATTTTGATTGGTGAAGTTTTGGCTCATGAAATTTATTTTTGGAAAGAGGGGATCAAATGTGACTTGTAGGAAAAAACCCCACCAAAATTGGCCAAATGGTTTGAGAGATATGGCCTTTTGAAGTTCAAGAATTTCTGAAATCGATTCGATCATAACTTGCCAACCACACATGGGAATTGAGAGTTCTTGGACTTTTTGGAAATGGGAGAACAAGATCTTCAACTTTCATGTTGGGAAAAAATTCATTTGAAGCTTGTATCATGATGTAAGTTTGAGGATCAAGACTTTCCATTTTTGGTAAGTTTCTGTTACAGGTCCAGTTTCCATTTTTGGAAATTTCTGATCTGGCTTCAAATTCTTCCATGATGGTGTTTGACATGATATATGAGGACTATTTAGACATGAATAAACTCTCTCAAACCCATTTCCATCATCAAATCACTGATTAAATGGACAGTTGACTTTTAAGGTTTCTGGCTGACTGTGCATTGACTGATGACTTCCAAACCCTAATTCCTTGAGACCTTGACTTCAAATGATGTCCCAAGACATATGAACTCTTGATTAATGAACATGTTGTCCAAATTCCACAAGAATGGCCACCATCCACTGCTTTGACTGACTGTTGACTGTCTAGGGTTCTTTGCCTGACTATGCATGAACTGATGACTTCTGAACATCCAATCCTTGACCAAAACTCTTCAAATGGATCCCTAAGTCATGTGAACATGTTGGACCAACCCTAGGGCCTTGGCTCCTTGAGAATTGTGCTTGCTTGCTTGATTGACTGATTTCCTGACCAGTTTGACCTAATTTCTTGATTGGCTTGCACTTGAGGCAAAAGGGGCAATGCAAATGCTATGCAATGGACCATGATATGCTATGACCTAATATGAAAATGTATGTACAATGATGGGTGCAAATTTGAGGTGCTACACATATCATCATGACCAGCAAACATCATACATTACAAATCCAAACATCATTTTCACTAAATCAACTTAAACAACATGAATCGAGCAAGAACTTATTTCAACATCAAACTTTAAAACAGCATAACTTTCAAAATAGCCAACCATTTCATGTAATTTAAAGCTCATTAGAATCAGCAAAGTGAGATCTATCATAAGCATGGCATGGTTTAGCAAATAGTGAGAGTCGAAAACTTACCAAAAGTGAAGAGCAGCTGTGATATAGTTGTTGTTTGGTGGTTTGGTGATGAAACAGATGTGCTATAGGCCTCCACAAGATGAATAGTGAAGAAAGTTAGCTCGAGAGTGCTTGGTTTTACTTCAATCTCAGCCTGCCATTGATGAGTGCTTGGAGAAAACAGTCGTGGAATGGCTTTACAGTTGGAGATTAAAGGTTGGAATGGACTCAAAGATGATGGTAGATGATGAAGCAACAACAGCCAGCTCGTGTGCTTTTCAAGTTTTCAGAGCAAAGTTCAAAAATGCAAAAATGTCCAATTTGAGAGAGTGAGATTTTTTTGTCTTGTATGTTGGCTGCTAGGGTTGCAAATGAGCAGAAAATAAGTCTATATACTTCTGTTTATGATTGCTAAGCATGGTGCTAATCACAATTTGGTTTTAAAATGAAATTTGCTAATTGGTCATTTTTGTTCAAATGGTGAGGTGCAAGGGCTGTAGCACGAAAATGGGCTTTGTAACATGACCAAAATGCAATTTCAGAACATATTTGAATGGCCAAATGGATTGGAATTGGTTAATTCAAAAAGTCAAATTTCCACTTCACTTAAAATTAATTCAAGTAAGTCAAAAAATGCCATTTTGATCTATGATGTTTTGGTGCATGAAGGTTACATTTTTGGAAAGAGGAGGTCAAATGTGACTTGTTGCAAAAAACCCCCACCCAATTTGGCCAAATGGTTTGAGAGATATGGCCTTTTGAAGTTCAAGAATTTCTGAAACTGATTTGATCATAACTTGCCAACCATACATGGGAATTGAGTGTTCTTGGACTTTTTGGAAATGGGAGAACAAGATATTCAACTTTCATGTTGGGCAAAAATTCATTTGAAGCTTGTATCATGATGTAAGTTTGAGGATCAAGACTTTCCATTTTTGACAAACTCCAATTACAGGTCAACTTTCTATTTTTGGAAATTTCTTGTCTGGCTTCAAATTCTTCCATGATGGTGTTTGACATGTTATATGAGGCTTATATGGACATGAATGAGCCTTCTCAAACCAATTCCCACCATCCAATCACTGATTAAATGCACAGTTGACCAACAGTTGACTTTTTAGGGTTTCTGGTGAACTGAGCCATGACTGATGACTTCTGAGCAATCAAACCTTGACCAAAACACTTCAAAAGGACCCCTAGGTCATGTGAACATGTTGGACCAACCCTAGGGCCTTGGCTCAATGGAAAATGCACTGACTTGCTTGATTGACTGATCTCCTGACCAGTTTGACCTAACTTGTCAGCTGAACTTGCACTTGGGCAAATGGACAATGCAATGTTATGCAGTGGACTATATTATGTTAATGAACTAATGATGAAAATGCATGTACAAAATGTAGGTGCAAATTTGAGGTGCTACACCATGTGAGTGTGTAAAATCATTTAAAATCAGTTCATGAACACAATTGGATTGGAATTAAGCATGTATGATGCACCAAATTTGAATTAGGCACTTCCCCTCCAAAATACTCATGCATAGACAAATGATCATGTGATGTTATTTCATGCAATGCAATGATGGATTTGGAAAATATTGGTCATGAGAAGCAACTTGCAAAAAGAGTGGCTTAAATTGGAGTTTTGAATCAAAAGTTATGGCACTTTGAAGTTTCATGCACACTTGGTGATCATTTGGTCATAACTCCTCAACCATTCATCAGATGCTCATGATCTTGGACTTTTTGGAAAGAGGAGAGAAAGATATTTAACTTTCATGTTGACCAAAATTTCATTTGAAGCTTCTTTGATGTTGGAAAGTCAAGTTGAATGTGGTCCAAAATTTGCCATTTTTGGAAACTTGAAATTAGAGGTCACTTTCCATTTTTGGAAACTTTTGATCTGACTTCAAAATCTTCAAGGTAGATGTTTGACATGATGAATAAGCCTCTTTTGGACATGAATGAAGTGTCTCAAACCATTTCTCCACCTCATAGCCCTCAGCTCTTGCACAGTTGATTGTATAGTCCTCAGATGACCTGAAAATGCACTGATGACTTTGGACCTCTACCACTTGGTAAAATTGCTTTAAAATGAACCTTGGCTTATACAAGCTCTTTGGAATAGTCATGTGGTCTTCACCCCAATAAAAATACCTCACCTCCTTTAGAAACCCTAGCTGGAAGAATGCAAATAATTAGGGTTGACCAGAGGTCAAAACCCTAATCCAGAGGAACATGAGCATGAGCAATGAAACCCTTGGTGATGACAAAACCAAGATGATGGTGACATATCCTTGCACACAAGATAATACTCATAACCTTTGAAGGATCAGGAAAACCCTAATTGAAGTGCCAACCCTCAGATGGCTGATCATCAATTCACATAGACCCTCAGGCTTGAATCATGTAACATCTCCATCTCTGAGAAGACTTTGGAGGAAGATCTTTTCTTATTTTCAAATGATATGCAAGATGCAATGCTTAATGTCCTAAAAAATGAAATGCAATGCTAAACTAGTCCCAAGAAGAGGAGGGCAAATTTTGAGGTGTTACAGATTGTTGTTAGGTGTTGCCTGCATTTTGAAGTTTAAATTATTCCAAATGGATGTGAAGAGTGCCTTTTTAAATGGCTACTTGAATGAAGAAGTCTATGTGGACCAACCTAAAGGGTTCTGTGATCCTAACCTGCCAAAACATGTGTACAAGTTGAGGAAAGCTTTGTATGGGTTGAAGCAAGCTCCTAGAGCTTGGTATGAGAGGTTGACTGAATTTTTGACCTCTAATGGGTACAGAAAAGGAGGGATAGATAAGACTTTGTTTGTGAAGGATGAAGATGGCAAAATCATGATTGCCCAAATATATGTGGATGATATTGTCTTTGGTGGAATGTCAGATAAAATGGTGAAACATTTTGTTAACCAGATGCAATCTGAATTTGAAATGAGTTTGGTTGGGGAATTGACTTATTTTCTTGGACTACAAGTAAACCAAATGGAGGATTCTATGTTTCTCTCCCAAAGCAAGTATGCCAAGAACATAGTTAATAAGTTTGGTATGGATAATGCTAGTCACAAAAGAACTCATGCACCTACTCATTTGAAGTTAACTAAAGATGAAGGAGGTTCTAGTGTTGATCAATGCCTGTATAGAAGCATGATAGGTAGCCTACTATATCTAACTACTAGTAGACCTGATATTGCCTATGCAGTTGGTGTGTGTGCTAGATACCAAGCAGAACCCAAAGTGAGTTACTTGAATCAAGTCAAGAGGATTCTCAAGTATATTAATGGGACTTGTGACTATGGTATGCTATACTCTCATGGATCTGAGCCTATCTTATCTGGGTATTGTGATGCTGATTGGGTTGGGAGTGCTGATGACAGAAAAAGCACATCAGGAGGATGTTTCTTTTTGGGAAACAATCTCATATCGTGGTTCAGCAAGAAACAGAATTGCGTATCATTGTCCACTATAGAAGTTGAGTACATAGCAGCTGAAAGCAGTTGTTCCCAACTGGTATGGATGAAACAGATGCTGACTGAATACAATGTCTCTCAGAATGTCATGACATTGTTCTGTGACAATCTCAGTGCCATCAATATTTCAAAGAATCCTATCCAACACAGCAGGACCAAACATATTGACATTAGACATCACTTCATCAGAGATCTGGTGGAAGACAAAGTGATCACCTTGGAACATGTAGCTACTGAACTACAACTTGCTGACATATTTATAAAGGCTTTGGATGCTACTCAGTTTGAAAATTTAAGGGGCAAATTGGGAATATGCCTTTTTGAGGAATTATAGCAACTAAGGATGTTAGGAATGTATTGTTTAATATTTCAAACTATTAAACAATTGAAAGTGTGCTCTGATTGGTCAACAAATCATAACTGTTTCACTTGCAACAAGTGTGTTAACAAGATGTTAGGGGGATATCTTAACATGGGACACCCTATGTACCTGCTGGTGTTCAAGAACATGTTCATGCAGGAATGTTTCAAGATGTCATACACAAAGTCATGGCATCTGATATGGTTGTACCTGCTGTAAAGCAAGAGTGTGTGTATACTTGATCAAAGTTGTGAAGCAAGATCAAGTGGATGTCGTCTTGATTGACACTGTGAAGTAAAAACAAGATTGTGTTTCTGAAAATTGCCTGTATTTTTGTCTGTTTTGGTCTGTAATATTAAGTTGCTTTGGCAACATTTTTGACAAAAAGGGGGAGTAACACCTGTACCCCAGGACAACAGATTTGTTTGAACAGATTTCTGTGAAGTTGAAGGTCCTCTAAACAAAAGGTTATGTTGTTGTTATGTTGTTGTGTGCTATCTACTTATGATGTTGTTGTTTGAAGTTTTTAACTTCTATGTGTGATGAGTGTATTAGCTAATTTAATTCTCTGCTTGGATGTGTGCTTTCCGCTGCTGTGAACTCTGTTGTGATGCCAAGTTGTTTTAGCCAAAAATTTGCCAAAGGGGGAGTTTGTAGATGTTTTTGATTGGCTGTATTTTGTGTTAAAACACTAACTGTACTCTGATGTCTTGATTGATGTCATGACATGCTTGAGTAATATGCTGCAGGATTAGCTAATACAGGATTTACTGAATGTCAAACTGGATGTTATGACATTCATCCCTGACAGCAGATACTGAACTATAGAACAGTTGATTTTTCTGTTATAACTCAGTATTTATTTCAGTCTGTTTTTCAGGAGAATAACAGACCTAGCACATAGCCTATTGTCTGAATGTCAAACTGAATGTTATGACATTCATCCCTGACAGCAGATACTGAATTGTAGGCTGGTTGGTTTTTCTGTTACAGCTCAGTATTTCTTTCAGGCTGGTTTTCAGGAGAATAACAGAGTTAGCATATGGCCTATGTCTGGACGTCAAACTGAACGTTATGACATTCATTCCTGACAGCATATGCTAAAGTGTAGGCTAGTTAGTTTTTCTGTTTCAGTATTTATCTCAGGCTATTTTTCAGGAATCTAACAGCTGAGCTAAAATCCAGGAAACTAACAACTGTGCTACAATTAATAGACCTAACAAATAGCCTATTTGTTAGCACCCTAATATGTGGAAATTAGGTTAACTTGCTTAACCTTAATTTTAGGAAATTCAAGTACAAAGCCCAAGTGCTGCATTATAAAAGGATGGCAATCCTACTTTCAGCAACTCAGGGGTTTGAAGCGTGAAGAATTAATTATACCATCATATTTCACTGTTGTACTTTAATTGTGTTTTGTATTAGGTGTTATTTGTGAGCCAAGAAATTATCACCTAGATGATTGCATTGGACTAGGGTGTTCATTGAGTTGTAATTGTTGTGTCACTCTAAGCTTTTAAGTGTGAGTGTTGTGTTTCTTGATTAAAGCTGTTAAGCACAATCAAGAGTTGTTTGAAGTATAACTTCGCCATTAACTTTAAACTTATTAAAGGTTGTAATCACTGTGGTGATTGAGGGGGAGTGAGTAGGAACTTTGGTCTTAGTTTAAGATTGAAATTGCATTGGGTAGGTCTTAAGTGATAGGATTAAACAGTTGGTTTAAGTCCTGAATTAATACTTCTTATAGTGGATTTCCTCCCTGGCTTGGTAGCCCCCAGACGTAGGTGTGTTTGTCACCGAACTGGGTAAACAATTGTCTGTGTTATTTACTGCCCTTTACATTTACGTTCTGCATCATTCCTGTTTGCGCAGAATTGGATGTCATAACATCCAGTGTGACATCGATAGTCTGTTACTAGAATTTCAGTTGGTATAATCCTCCTTCGACACGTGTCTTCTGTATTAGACATATTGCTCAGAATTCCATGCGGGAAATCAAAGATAAAACGTTGCGGAAGAAGATTGTAAATGCAGGTTACACATTATCAGAACCTTCTTTCAAAGACTACCGCAAAGAACTAAGATTGTCAAACGAAGATGCAGTACGATGGATCGATAGTATTTCATTGGAGAAGTGGACTATGGCACACGACAACGGTTAACGTTGGGGCCACATGACAACACATCTTGTGGAATCAATGAACTATGTCTTCAAAGGCATCTTTGACCTACCTATAACCGCTTTGATGCAGGAAACATATTTCAAGCTAGGGTCGTTGTTTGAAACCAGATGCTCCAAATGGAGTTCAGTGTTGCAATCTGGACAGTTGTTCAGTGATGCTTCAATGAAATTCATTAGACATGAAGCTGCCAAAGCAAACACACATGTGGTTACAGTGTTTGACCGCACTAAAGGTTGGTATAGTGTTGTTGAGTCCATGGATCACAATGAGGGCATGTCGATGGGACAGTACAGAGTCGAACTAGATAGAGGTTGGTGCGACTGTGGAAAGTTCAAAGCCTTTCGTACGTCCTGCTCCCATGTCATTGCGGCATGCTCAAAGGTTCGAAGGGATAAATCCTACTTGCTGTCTGAAGTTTACAAAATCACCATCCTATCAAATATTTATAAAATTAATTTTTCCGTAGTGGCAAAAGAGGATTACTTACCAGAATATCAAGGGGACATCGTCTACACAACGAAGTTATGCGAAGGAAGAAAAAGGGTCGTCCAAACAGCACTCGAATTTGAACCGAAATGAATACAACAAACAAAATAGTTAAATTATGTAGTTCATGTCGTTAGCTAGGTCACAATCATACTAACTGTGCTAGTGTTAGAACGAGCACAACCAGATAAATTCAAATGTACCTCTCTTGCAATATATGAAAAACTAAATTTATTTCATATTATAAGTTTGTGAACAAATATCATTATATAAACAACAACACAAATAATTAAAACAACTACAATACAATAACTAGGTGATTACAACCATCAAAATAATTTTGAACATGTAATGCATCATCCTATGAACGTCTCGGTCAGTCTTAATATCCATCTATTCACGCACTTCTCCATTTTGATTGAACGTTGACACAAGTCATGGGATTCTTCTAATCCTTTCACCATCCCCAATTTCTCCATCTAACCAACTGTTCAACGTCCGATTAAGACGTTCAAACGAATCTATATTCCAGAGTCGAATCTTTATCGGAGACGCAACGGCGAAAAATATTAAATCGGCATTTCGCTTGTGAATGTATTCAGACATGGTTAAAACACAAAAATTTGAAGGAGAGTGGAATTGAATGAAAGAAAATATGATAGTAGAAAAAGATTTTGTATGAAAAATATTACATTCAGGACGAGGTTTTTATACATAAAGGATATAAAATACATATGCCTAGAGGTTAGACACCTAACATGTCAATACATGCAGACGCCATAGGCATCGGCGCCTCCTCATGAGGGACAATGCAGGCGCCATGGACATTGACGTCTCCTCATAAGACCTCTAATGCAGGCGCCATGGGCATTGGCGCCTCCTCATGAGACCTCCAATGCAGACGCCAATGCCTTAGACACCTCCTCTTGGCTCAAGACAGATGCGTCAGTTCATCTGACGCATCTTTTTTAAAATGTGGTTATTTCATAAGAAAAAAATTGAAAAACTTGTTATTTTTGAAAAAAATAATTATTTTAAAAAAAAAAATTTGTTATACAAATATACGCTAAAAAATTATCGAAGGTGTCATATAATTAAATTTGACGATTAAATTTGTATTTTACTTAACCATTCGATAAAATCTAATTTAAAAATTATAATTTAGGATGAATTAAAAAAACTTAATAAGTTGATGTCAGTATTCATATATTTCTAACATGCATTTTTTTCATAAGCAGCTCCTTATCAATGCCTCTTTTAACTTATTTCTAAGTAGGCTCCTACTTTACTTAAAGGTTTATTTAATTATTAAGAAATCAAAATAAGACACTGCTCTTGAAAACCATTATTGCGTAATACATGATGCCGCGTAACAAAAATATGAAAACCATAAAAATTATTCGCTCTCCTAAGGGGCAAGCAATCCTAGTTGAGGGTGAAGACAAATAATCACGGGTGATCTATATTCGTAAAAGATAAATAACAGCATTCATCTGTTCTAGACAACGGCTTGCAAGGATTCCCGAGCAATGTCTAGGGCCTCTTCCACTGAGGTTGCGTTTTCAAGTTTGGCTTTATCAATTGAAGGCTGCTTTCTAGCAAGCTCGGGCAGGAGCTGAAATTCCTGATACATATATTAAAACAAATAGTACTCAGAAATCAGAATTGATTAAATAAACACATGACTAATTCTGAATATAATTTATTTGATTTGTGAGTGCACTCCTATAGTAATAAAACCAAGTTAATAATAACATTAACAAGTCCATATCTACTACAATAGAAAAATAGAGGCAAGTACCTCAGCACTCCCGCTTTCAAGAAGAACTCCCTTCAGCTTACCTGTGCGGAATTAACACATTTTTAGTAATAATAATCAAGATAAAAAAAATTAATACGAACACAGACATGGATGGAAGTATCTCCCCTCAAGCTCAGAGATAATCCACACACATCTATACGAAAGGAGGAACAGTAAAACAATCCGTTACCAGATTCAATCCAAAAAGTAGCTATTTTAGGATCAAAGTTTCCGATTTCAACAGTTTCTCCGACTGTCCAATGAAAATTTAAAACAATATGAGAAACTGGAGATGAAATAAGGGGAATAAAAGGTAAAACAAAACTAAAGGTCAGTAAGTCATATTATTTCGAACTAATATTTTACCATTGTCTCCGAAGAACTGCCACCATACTTTTCTAGTGCTTCCTTCATATTCAAAAACTCTTGAGTAGAAGTAAGGAAGATAATCATACCTGAAAATCATCAATGAAATTCAGAAATATCAGCAGGGACCAAAAAAAGAAAAAGTAATTCCAAGTTGCAGGAAATATGATTCAATATACGTGCTAGTTTGTGCACTCAGTAACGCTTTCACACAGTGCTGTGCCGATCTACGAGCATGATCTACATGTTCCACTCGAGCAACACGGTTGTATATCTGCCCAATTTTCCAAAAGCACAAATGTTAGATCAAGAACGAGTTGAGTTTAAAGATTTGTCTAGTTTTTCAAAAACGCCAATGTCAGTTCAAGAATGAATTTAGACAACTCATCTCGACAAACTAATAGTATATGATTATCAAAAAAAAAAACTAATAGTATACCTTTAAAGGGAAAGCGGCTACATCACCAACAGCAAATATTCCTGGAATGCTTGTCCGGAACTGACCATCAACCTGAAATGCAGAGGATACAAACACATTTAAATGAAGTTCTTGAACTTATTATTTTGGCTACCCTCTTAATTTATCTGCAAACATGGGGTTTTAATACATGGAACATGGTCTCCAAAAATGGATAATTAACATGTGCAAAACAATGCTAAACGGAAAACAATGCCAACATGTTCAATTAACTACCCTTTAAATTGCTGCAGATATTTTAAGAACCAAATGCAATGTATAATATTGAATACTATTCAAGATATTTGAATATCCATTGGCCTCACCTGTATACCACCAACATCAGTATTCAAGCCCAACCTCTCGAAAGGACCGACAGCAGGCTTTGCTCCAATGCCTATAATTACCTGCAAATTAGAAAGAAAAGTAATTTTTCATCGATTGATTTTGTAAACGCAACACCTCTATGCTTTAGCTAATCATGTGAGTATTATAAAAGTAAATTTTCAGCAAGTAATTGCAGCCACATTAAAGAAAATGGAAAAAGAAAAATACCGTATCTGCTTCAACAATAGATCCATCTTCAAGTTTCACAGCAGCTACATGTCCGTTACCATTAGAACTAGCTTCCAAATTCTTAATGGAGGCACCCTGAAGAATAATAGATTCAAAATAAATAAAGGAAAGGAGAGACTAAGAGTAAGAGAATAGAATGGTTGAACACTATCAATCATACCCATTACAATTTAGTACTTCTTGCAAATTACAATACAGGGAAGAAAGATGGAAGAACAGGGAAGGAGGAAATACCTTCAATATTTTAACTCCGTTCTTTTGGTACAGTTCTTCATATCTACGGGCAAGAGAAGGAGTGAACAATCTTTGTAAAAAGTGATCATCTGGAAATATGATCTATATTTTTACAGGAACATATTTCAGAGTCAGTATATCAAAAGCTAAATAAAACAGCAATCAATTTTAATATATATAATATGGGTATATATTTAATAACATATGTATGGGATTATGGATTGTCAAAGTGGATGCCACTTGCTTATCAATGTTTTAACCATAAATTTACAGGAAAAAGGAGACTAGAAGCATGATAATAGTCAAGGTTCTTGGTGGAGCAATGTGGAACGAGCATAAACAGCTAATATAAGAAAAAATTTGTCATACCTATCCTAACCTAGTGCAGGCAAATCAACAAAATGAGTGACTAGAAAGACTTAATGTGGCATTGTGGCGTACTTATTACTTCACTATTCAGCATATAGGACAAACCATAATGTACTACTCCATCCCAAAACGAGTGATCTAGTTGACCGTTTTACGCAGATTAAGAAAATTGTATAAATGGAAGAGAGAAAAGAGTATTTTTATTAAAATGTTCTTATCATGTATTGGTGTGTTCACTTTCATCATAAATATAAAGTGGGAGATATTAAATTGGAAGTGATACAAGTAGTATTAGGTAGAGGATACAATTTTAAAAAAATGTTGAATTGAAAATTGCAAAGGTCGATCATTTTGAGATGTTTTATTTTTTGCAAGTTGGTCATTCAGTTTGGGACGGAGAGAGTAATATTTATTAAACCTTTACACAGTGAATCAAATTGAACAACTTTTTTAGGCCCAACTCTAAAAATTAACAGGCAATAAAGAGGTGAGACCAAGATGTCTGCATTTTGAGCAAGAAAATTGTAATATTTTAAGTGAAAAATACTAGCAGCTCGCTATAATTCGTTCATTTTCTAAAAAATGGATTCAGTTACCTAATAAGTAACTCACATTTTAAAGAGTGTTGACTTTTTAAAAATGGACCAATACTATAAATGCTTAAAAGAGTGTTGTTAGCATTCCTCAATGAAAAAAGTGCAGGAAAGACACATACTGTTGTATCAAGTTTCCAAGCAACAGCTGCAGCAGCAATCTCCATTCCTATATAGCCACCTCCAACAACTACAACCTTTTTTGCTTTTTCCTGGAAATTAAAAACAGAAGAAGAAAAAATCATAATGAGGAACAAACTTTATGTCTAAATTAATTTTTTACAGTAAAAAATATAACAATTGTTTCTGGGAAGTAGTTTAGCGGGAAATATCCAGAATTCGTTTTCATAATTAACTTGAAAGGATGTCAGAGCAGGGTCGTGTCATAACAACATATCCATATGGAAAGCGTTGAAAATATTGAATACTAATAAAAGAGAATAATTCGAACAGCAGTATATCAAAGATTGTAAGGACTGCAAAAAGTTTCCCATTTTAAACATAAATATCAAAAAAATCATTGGAACAATACGTCATGTCAGAAGGGTGTAAGTTTACCAACGATGAAACCAGCGCATCAGCATCTGCAACATCCCGTATATAGTGGACACCGTCAAGGTTTCCCCCAATTTTCTCTGGAAACCTAATAACAAGATAGCAGATGAATTGGATTTCCAACGCCAATTTTTATAGAAACAACAGAAGCTGAAATGAGGTAAATACACATGTACCTTGAAGATGTACATCCTGTAGCAATAATAAGTGATCCATACTTAAGAAGCTTTCCAGAACTCGTTGTCAATGTTTGCTTTTCAATATCAATGTTTTCTACCGGATCTTCATACAACGTCTGCAAAGCGAAACCAACAGCTCGGAATTGAGCATTTCAAGCATTTCATTAACTTCAATGGATGAGAACTGTTTCCTGCCTTACTCAGTTACACTAAATTAAGACTCTCCTAGGATAGAATGTCTCCATTTCATAACCGCTAAAGTTAAGAATATGAGTTCAGTTTCACCATTCCATTTCAAACAATCCGATGTCCACTGTATCACACTCACTTAACATAGCAAGAGCACTCTAGAAGAAAACAAAACCACTCGACTATTCGTTTTTTAATCTCTTTTTTTGTGTGAAGTAGGAAATATGTAACTTAAGCCTTGTTTTGATATACATCTAAATTAAGTGTATAACATAAGCATATAGTATATAAGTGTTACATATAAGCTATTTCTATAACAAAAAATAAAATAAGCCAAATTGTTTTCATATAAGTTACTCGCTATTTTCAGCATGGAGAACTTCTGGAAATAAGCTGAAAATAGTTTATGGACATGTCATCAAATGTTTTCATAAGCCCTCTAAAACCGTCCCGCAAATCTTATCAATAGATAACTTCAAATAAGTTAATATCAATGTACCGTCTAATCTCCAACTGCATAAAATAAAGTACCTCTATCCCTTTTTCTTTATACCACTCTGGAGTTTGCCTTTCTCCACCAGATCCAACACAAGTATGAAACCCCTAAATAACATAGAATATGAACATAACTAATCACCGAACAGTTACTCTTTAAGTAATTGATATACAATTCATGATAATATTCATTCTTACAGGAAGACGCGCCGGTTTCTTATCTGGAGGAAACAAGTAAGCTTTCGTTAAAGCAGGACGCTCGTAAGGTGCAACCGCCTGTTTTCACAAATTCAGTAGAAAAAATCATAATCACAAATATATACACTAAAATTTGACCACGATTCACGTTCTTGCTGAAGAAAAATAATAACAATAATAACCTCTTTAGTCACAATACAAAGACGACCATCGGCAACACCGTGCTCGACGAAAGTACGAGCGGCGTATCCGGCGGCGTTTCCACCGCCAACAATCACATACCTGCGAATAATCAATTAAAATAATCGATTAATTTAGAATCGAATAATTTAGAATCGATTAACAAAAGGTGAAAGAGATGAAGTGTTACTCGCGATTTTCATTTGCGTAAGAAGCGTAACATCTACGGAAGGTTCGGGAAGTGGAAGAAAGACGAGTTCGAGTTGTTGTTTGTGGGAAGCGAATTGCGAGAGTGTGTTTGAGTGATAAGGAGTTAGCGATAGCTGCCATTGTTAATCTGTGAACTGTTGCAAACAATCACGAAACAGAAAACGGTTACGGAAAATGATAGAACAATCAAATACGTCAAATTCTACGGTAGATGATGATGATGGTGATGATGGTGATGATGGTGAACTAACCTGAAGAAGGCATTGATTGATGAGTTTATAGATAATTAAAAGATTGTTAGTATAATAATATGATTAATTAATGTGATAATGATGATTTAACTATTGAAGAGTCGGTGTTAGGGTGGTAGTGGCTCTGGAAGAGGTCGAAGGGGCAATGAATGAAGATTCAAATCAAATCCAGTTCCAATAAAAATGAGATTGGAGTACATTTTTCTTCACCGGAGGTAATCGACGTGTCCTTTTTCCAAAAGTGGAATGGTAGGAGTTGGGCCAAGCTTATTGTCCACATTCACAACAAACAAATTTGGCTACTTTGTACACCACATGCGTACCAGCACACTTTAGGAAAAACCAAAAATCTCTTTAAATTCGAAAATATATCTCCAAATACTTATTTTATAAGTAAATTATTTTCATTTTGATTAAAATTTAGTTCTGAGATGAATCTATGTATCAATGTTAGGGTGACTTACATAAGTGCACTTCAGTAATAACTCTAATTTCAAAATTTAGTGATTTTTACGAAGATATATCTTCGAACAGATCTTAATTTATATAATTTGCGGCATACTTTCCCTTTCTTCTTTTTTATTTGTTAAACTTTCAAAATATCAAAAGAACCCGTGTGCAAATTTGAAGTTGAGTTGAAGTTTGAATATATTAAATAGTTATTTGTTTTATTTTTTTTGTTATCTATTGTCTTGCTTCTCTGATTATCAACGAAATTTTTTCTTTCCTTTTCAATTGTATTATTGCGTAATCTTTTCTATTGATAACAAAGAATTTGTATTTTACAAATTAACTTAGAGAAAAATTTAACAAAGAGAAAAAAATTCAATAAAGAAATATTAATTAAACCATTGAAAAAAATATAAAAAATTTAGTAACCAAGATTCGAAACATTCCTAATATTTATATTCCCTCGTTTTTTTCAAACGACCGCGGTAATATGGTATACTAAAAATATAATCGTTCTCCTTATAGATATATTCTCTAGGTTTTACGGATAACCGGGATAAAAGGTTGTTAGCCCGACGCTACCAGAAACTACACTCTCATTTTTTTTAGCATTTAGAGGTGAAAGTTTCGTCATAAAAAGTGTTATTTATAGTAGTTTCATCTCACAAAAAGCATGAAGTTATCCATCCAGGGGGGATTTCAGGAATGGAATATCGCGACATTAGGTGAGACTCCCCATATTTCAGGAATGCCTTCTAAATAACACAACAGTTGAGGAAACTGAAGGGATTCCATGTTAAGAACACGTAATTAAATTGAATTGGACTGGGTTTCCCTTGAAAATCATCGTAAGCAGAATTAAATGCCACACAAGCCTCTTTTCAACTAAACAATTAAGCTTGCATAACTGACTAACATTTTGACTTCTCTAGATCGTTTGAATGAAGTTAAAAATCTCTCGACTAACACATAAGCTACATAAAAAAACACTTACCATGGGGGTGATGACTCATCCTTAATTGGGGGAGTCGCCTCTAACTAAAGGACTCACCCCCAACTGAGGGACTTGCCTTTAACTGAGGGGTCACCCCTAACTAAGGGAGGCGCCTCCAACGGAGAGACTCGCCTTTAACCGAGGGATTCACCTCAAAACTAAGGGACTTGCTCAAAACTAAGGTTTCAAGCAAAAGAAATGATAAGCTTAAATAACTATTCCCTTTACAAGCCCTTGTGTTTGAGGGACTGTGTTGTTATATATCTGTGAAGGCCCGCAAATGGGGCGACACATGGTTTGACTTCACCAGTCGCCTGAGGCATAACCCCCACGTATCATAGGGTTCTCCCTAAGGGGAGACGTGGACAATTACGTTTACCTAGTCCATAAATGTATTTCCAAAGTCATACCCACGACTCCCTAAGAAATAGGAAGTCAACAAGATCCCTAGTCAGAGTGGAACGGTTACCACTTCATAGGAATCCCCTAAATATAGGCCAATGAGCCTCTATAAATACCTCATCCCTAGCATGAGGAAAACAACTCAGAAACACACAAAATACCACTAAGGATACAAATCTTCTCACCTCACGTGAGCTTCCTCTCTCCATATCCAAAAACACCAGCAAAAATGATTTCTCACCACCGTGAGCAAGCCCTCAATCACATAAACTAAGATTTTCATATTAATTTTAATATAAATAAGAGCATGTTAAAAATTTTGTGTTAAGAGGGTATGTTGTTATTATTATTCAACTTACATTTTATCTTTTTAATTTATATAATTTTATCTTTTTAATTTATATAATTTTTGTTCGTAAAAACTCTCTTCTCTTTTTCAAATATGATACAAATATGTAGTTATTTTATATTATTAAAGTTGTTGAGTATATAGGAAAATGAGGGGATAATAATGAATCACTTTAGCCAAAAAAAGACAGAGAAAAAAATAGAGAAACGGTATGGTCTTAGAGAACGTCTTACCTTAAAATTTGCATGTATATATAGATATAATAACTTCCAAAACTAACGGCAATGCTTTATCTTTTACAAACTTTTCTATTTTACTTACACTTTAGACCATTTCTTTCTTCTTTCTTTTTTTCATATTCATTTCTCTTTCTCACTCAAGAGAAAACAACCTCAAACAAAATGCCTGCAACTACAGAGAACAATCAAAGCTCATTTTTGGGAAGAATAAGCATTCGAAGAAACCAAATAAGTTCAATGGAAGGTAATCACGATCAAGAGCTAGAAGACCTTGAACTTTTCCAAAAACACGTTGGTGATAGGTTCGCCGATCTATTATCTTCCACAACGGAAGATCCTTCCAGCGACGCTCTTCTGTCGATCGGTTGGTTGAGAAAGCTTCTCGATGAACTTCTTTGTTGTGAAGCGGAATTCAAAGCCGTTGTTATGATGGGTCGTGACCCTTCTCAAATAGCTAAACCACCTCTCGACAAACTCCTCCCGGAACTCCTTGACCGTGTCGTCAAATCGCTTGATGTTTGCAATGCTGTAACTCTTGGCCTAGATGCTGTTAGGAATCTTCAGAGGCTTGCTGAGATCGCAGTAGCTTCTCTTGAACCTAGACCCATGGGTGATGGACAAGTCCGGAGGGCCAAGAAGGCGTTGAACTCTCTTATCACGGTAATGGTGCATGAAGACAAAGAATGTGGAAGTATCAAGGGAACTGAGAGAAGCAGGTATCTTGAAAATAAACTGAGACAATTTTGATTATGTTGTTGGATTTTTTTTAATAGTAGATGATAAATAATCTAACTTTAGCAAACTTTAAATACATTTAATAGGTCATTTGGAAGACGAGGAAATGCTAATAAGGACCGCGGTGGTGGGAGTTTTAGAGCACTATCATGGACAATGGCGAGAAACTGGTCAGCTGCAAAACAAATTCACGCCATGTCTTCGAATTTGGCTGCTCCGCGCGGTGCGGATTTGACGGGTTTGGCTTTGCCGCTATACATAATGAGTACTGTGTTAGTTTTTGTTATGTGGACTCTTGCTGCGGCGATTCCTTGTCAAGAAAGGAACGGGTTGGGCACTCATTTACCTTTTCCGAGGCAATTGGCATGGGCGCAACCCATGATTGGTTTGCAAGAGAAGATTGCGGAGGAGTGGAAGAAGAAGGAGAAGAAAGGCTCTGTTGGATTGTTGGAAGAGATGCAGAAGATGGAAAAAGTGGGACAATTGCTTATTGAATTTGCTGAGTCTTTTCAATTTCCCGCTGAAAATGAACGTTTGGATGAGGTGAGGGTACATGTGGAGGAATTGGCTGATATTTGTAGGAAGATGGAAGAAGGGTTGGAACCTTTGCAATTACAGATTAGAGAGGTTTTTCACAGGCTGGTTAGGACCAGGACTGAGTTTCTTCATGTTTTGGACCAAGCTGGGAAATTGTCTACACCTACTGCATAAATTTTAAATACTTTTTTCTTCTTTCTTTTATGGAATCTTTACCAGCTAGATCTTAAAATTGAAGGTTTTCTTCTTGAAACATATGTATATGGAATGGCTATATCTTAGCCTACAATGTACATCTACATCACTATAGATTTTAATAGGCTTTATTTGTTTTTGAAGTGAAAGAGGATCACTCAACTACACTCACTAAACATGTGATGGTATGCTAAGTTGCTTAATTTGATATATGAATTTCTGAATTCTGCATTTTCTTTTCCTTTTCAGTTTCACCATTTCTTTGCTTTGTTGTGAATACTATACTGTCATTATCATCAAAAAGAGAAAACAAACATAACAAATAACAAAAAAGAAAAAACTTGTGATATATCTAGAACAACTTCATGCAAATGATTAATGAAATTTAGTTAATGTCAAATCTATAGGCAATAATGTCTTATACCTTATTTATAAATACTATTTTAAATCTTTAAAGTATTTTTAAGCCACTTATTACTCGTTATCATATCCCTAAATTTGTTTAATAAAGTAGGGTTGTTTTAAAAAATTGAAGTCTCACTACTTAATTCGGTGGATCATTATGGAAATACATCAAACCACTCAATGTTTTGGAGAGGAAACATATGAACACATTAAAAAAAGTGTTGCTTTATGTGGGACTAAAATTTTGATATTTAAAATTAATTTTGAGAAAGGAAAAATTAATTTTGAGAAAGGAAAATACTAACCGGACATTGATTAAAAGATTAAAAAGATAAGTTGAATATTTATTAAAATATTAAAAAGATAATATAATTCTAAAAATATATATATTCAATAAATTGAAAATATAAATAATTAATTTTTTTTAAAGAACATTGTATGTATTTAACGCATAATTTCTTTTTTTAATTTAAAATTCTTAACCAGTGTCTTGGGCACTGGTTATCATCATGACACTTTGAAAAATACATGAAAATCAAATTAATATAAGGTAAGAGTAACCATGTCTATAACTATTTTATATAACTAGTAAGAGACTCGTGCGTTCATAGAGGTCTTCCAATATCATTATAAATAGTAAATAAATATTATATAGTGATATTTAAGAAAGGTATATAAAAGATATACAAATTAAATAGTTTCGACCCGTTGAAAATATATATTTTAATAGAAAAATAAATGAAATAATTAAATAATCATGTATTCGTGCATGAGCACGTGTCATGCAATATCTTTATAAAGAGTAAATAAATATAGAATAGCGATGATCGAGAAATGTATATAAATGATATATAAATTAAGTAGTCTCGACCCGTCGAAAATATATATTTTAATAGAAAAAATAAATAAAATAATTAAATAGTTATTTATCTGTGCATTCGTATGGATAGCGTAATGTCGTTATAAATAGTAAATAAATATAATATAGTAATTGTTAAAAAATGCATATAAAAGATATACAAATTAAATAGAAGGTAAAAAAATACTTGAGAACATTAATGAGACATGTAAATTTATAAAATTAGATCTTAAAAATTAAATTTAAATATAATATTATTGTATATTATTAAATTTATCAATATCGTTAATATGAAGTAACTATATTGTAAACTATATTATAGTATAAATATAAAGAATGATAAAATTAAATAAAATAAAAATGTAAAAATTATTAAATAATTGTATCAATAAAAAAAATCTCGTTTATAAAAATATTTGTAACTTATTCCCGTTTATAAATATAATTGTATAAACAATAAATTTTTCTTGTTTATAAAAATAATTATATTAATAATAGACTTTTCTCGTTTATAAAAATAATTGTATCAATAATAAACTTTTTCCGTTAATAAAAATATTTGTAACTTATTCCCGTTTATAAAAATAATTGTATCGACAATAATTTTTTTTACCGTTTATAAAAATATTTGTATCAAAAATATACTTTTTCCATTTATAAAAATATTTGTATAAAAAAAATACATTTTTTTCAGTTTATAACATTACACTTTTTCATATATAAAAATAAAGTCCATTATAAAAGTATTTGAATTTTTTTCTTATATAAATTTTTTTCATATACTTTATTATATTATCAATGACAAATAAATATTATTGTGACAATTTAAGATAAGTTTCTAAAAATAATGAATTTTCTCCCATTAAAATTAATCATTTTATTCTTTAATACTTACAAAAAAATCATTTCCCCAAATATTCTAATAGATATGTTATACTGAAAATGATGTAATAGATATATTATATATTATTTTAATAAATCATAATACTCATAAAAGTAATGTTTATTTTCGATTATGTAAAAATTAATACACGTGAAATGATTAAGGAAATGATATATTATTATAAGAGTTAATAAAAAAAAAGGTGATTATTACCAATTTATTTGAATCACACAATGTTGATTATATTATTTAACCTATCAAACAACTTTCATTCGAATTTTAAATAATAAATAATTTATAGTTTTGTATTTGCACAGATGACTTGTTAGAACTTTTATTATTAGGACTCAATTTTAGTAGAAATATACCCACAAAAATTGAAAACAGAACCAATGTATTTTTTTAAACATTAATTTTTTAAGTTTTTTCTGATATAAGTCCCCATGTATTATTTGACACAAGATCTCTAATTTTTGATGCACAATAAAATGGTTATTCTATTTGTACACGTGTTAATTGCCCCAATCATTTATAATCAAATAGCAATTAATTATCTTTTAAGGGGAAAACATACACACTTATATAAAATATTTATTAAAATTACTGATTTAATAAAAACTTTTAAGAATGAAAATTTAATGGTGTTGAACTCCTAAAATATCTGGCCAAAATCAATGTTACTTCATATTAGCAAGATCATAATTATATGAAATATAGAGAAACACAGTTACTGAAAACACCAATTCATCCCACATTATAAGTCTTGAAATCTTGTAATATACTGGGGAACCAAGCCCAGCAGATTGAGACGACATATAAGAAAACTCACCAGGAGGATGAAGACATTTCCCTGCAAAGGAACTTGTCTTCAGGCTGTTTTTTACACCATGAACATTTGCCTTCTCTGAGTTTGAAATGTTAGAAAGTGTTTTCCTGCCGCTGGTATTTGATCTCTTAGACGATTTGATTGCGATCTTTCTATTTATTTAAATATTCTTCCCTTTGACATAAACAATTTCCTTATTTAGAATAGCATGATTGTTCTTGGACTTGAGTAGTTTTGATGTCTGACTTAAAGAAGGTTAAACATTATTAAATGGACCATTGGGGGCTTTCTTTCCATCTACTACATCAATGGGTTTCATTGAGGTGGATAGATCACTAAGTGGTTTTCTTTCTCCAAAGTCAACATCATAAGAAAAATCAAATATTATGATAAAGATAATCACATAAAATCACATAAAGTTACAAATTAAACTAATACAAACATGATTTCCCAACATATTAAAGTCCAAAAGCATTGAACATAGAAAATCAAAAATTCACACATGTTATATTGAAGTTAAATTGAAGTTACCTCTAAAGCTTCATTTGTATGATCATCAAGAAGGTAAAAAGTCAAAGATTCGAGTAAAGATTCCCTATTTATACTAAATGTAGTTGTAAAGTCCTCTAGTATGTATCTCCATTCTTCATCAGGAATAGTCTAGTGGTGATTGTACAAATAATGTAGAAATTACAGAAGTTAAGGAAAGAAATAAATATTCACAAAATAATAATCATTAACGACAAAAACATCCAGAGATCCAAATATGCAAAAATTAAGGATGGTAAAAGGATACAATTTTTTGTTTTGCAATCACAACATTAGAAATTCCATTCAAAAAGAGTAAGTCAGTAACATCTATAAAAAAACTAATTACTCTAACATCTAAAAATAGTAGAAATAATTGAATTTGAAAATTGAAGTAAGTAATATTAACCTAACCAAACGGTCGTTTTTTATCGGGTTGTCCTTCATCAACCGAACTCATATCTAAACTTTACTTATCCCTCGCCACATCAACGTGCCTCCCGTGCATTATGTTAATTCTTTGTTTGTCTACTCAAAAAAATCATGTGTTATTCATTTGAAAGGTTAATATCTCATATTCAATATTTAGCACGGGTATGAAAGCAAGAGCAACTTAAATATTGCTCATTCAGTTATTTTGTTAAATATGTATCAGATGTATTGTTTATAACTTATATAAATCTCAAGAAAGGATCATTTCAGTGAAATCTTAACAACATTAATGAAAATAACACAAGCTTTTAACAAAACCAACATCACAAATAATTCAAAAAGAAAATGAGAATGACCTGAACATCCTGAGCGCTGGCCTGAAGATGATCAACAATGAGAAAACAAAAGCAAGAATAATCTAAATTGGTGTTTGATCGATGATCTAGTTTGAGGGAAACACGAAAAGCTTTTATGCGATGTAGGTGGGTGTTTGTTGTTGAGTTTCACTCTGAGTCAAGATCTTTTATTTAAGCGCTTTTGTGACCATGCTAATTTGCATTCACCAGAAGCAAAATAAGAAAAATGAATATAGTTTTCAATATATCATTTTCCTTCAGAAATTATCATTCTCTGTGTGAGCAAAGTAAACTTTGAGTGCAAATGTAAATGTGTCGAGCCAATATATTGGTCATAAGAGAAAATCACATTGTGTCGCCTCCAGTTGCGCCAATTATTTTAAATGTTGTGATAGTAGTCTCTGCAAAGTCATTAGTTGCACCTCTTTGACGTTGTTCTTGTATACCAAATTAACATGTTATATCTGTCACAAATCACAATTCCATACAAAAATAAATACGATTTCAACTTTTGTAGGGAAATAAAGGCTAGTGAGAGGAATTTTTTTTACCACTGCTCTATTTTGCAGAAGGAATAAACCAGTTGATATTGACTCCTAAGTTCAGAAAAAAGAATATAGTTTGGCAATATAAAGAAAGAGACGCACCCTCAATATCAATCGCTCGCACTCATGAATCATTATAGTATATTTAGAGAGAAATCATCACTTACAAACATAAGGTACCTCAGATCTTCACTTACAAACATAAGCTACCTAAGATATCCACTTACACTCATGAATCTTCAATAAATCGTTAAAAATATAAATCACAAACTTACCTTTCATGAAGAACCACAATTTAAACCTCAGAAGTCATGATAAAGTTGGTGAGAAATCTCTACAATATTTTAACAAACAGATGGTATGCATATACAACTTTAATTTGTGAGGGATTTGAAACATCATTATATATTAGAATAAATATAGTACAGAAAGATCACATGTATTGTGAAAAAACAGACAACTCATTATAACAAACACTTGATGGCCTATTAATTTATTCCAAGGATAAAACTAAACTCAAACAACATTAAAAAAAATGAAAAATAACGGCTTTAAGATGATGATAAAGAGGAGTTGCAGACTGAGAGTTTCCACAGCGGAGAAGCGAGGAAGAGAGTGTCGTTGTGGTGAGAATGGGGAAGAATGCATTGTACAGTAATGGAAAAAATGAATATTTATTTGAGATATGATAAAAGGAAAATACTAAGAGAAGAGAGAGATGAGAGTCCAAACGTTTTGCTTAGTATTCTCAATATAACTTTAAGGAAGATGTTCGTTAGAAGTAACAATTGAGATATTAGTATTTATTAGTAAATTGCAATAATTAAGAATGTAAAATAAAAATTAAGGATAATGAATTAACTCTCTAAACTAGTTTTATCTAGATTTAAATGTAATTTTGATAGTAGTTTGTTTTTATATATTAAAATTAGATAACTACATACCATTAGATTCACCTGTACATATACATATAACTTTTAATAAAAGTATCTAATACAAAAATATAAGGTTGTGGAATTAAAATTATCACAAATTTCACTTTCATTAAGAAAAAACTAAAAATAAGTTATGTATCATGTAAGTCTCGTTGTATATACTTCTTAAATATCTCTATTATCGATGTTATAAATAGATAAGATTGTTTATAAATAAGAGCATAAAAAGTATATAAATTTGATTATGGTTTAAATGATTATTTATCATGGTTTAACCTCCCACTTGAATTTGATTTTACTAGGATAGAAGAAATATATAAATAAGAAAGGCAAGAAAGAAAGTTTGATACTTTGGAGTTGAACTATACCAAATGGTAATATTAGTGTTGGCGAAAATAATTAGGCCTTATTTGTTAAAAAGTAGTGAATAATTAATACATTATTATGCGTCATTTCTAGACATTAAATCATTCACAATTTTAGAGAATGTTGACTTCCATCTTTAGAAAACCTAAATTACAAAAATAATACTTTTGACCAATAACTTTAAAAAATATATAAATTAGTTAAAGACTCGAAAAAATATAACAAATAATTTCCACGTGATATCAACTATCAAAGCACATATTGAATGGGAAATAATAGTTATCATGAATTGGATTTTTTTTTTTTTAAATTAGGTATAAACTTGGAAAAACAACAAGTAGTTAGATAATTATAATACCTTAGTTTTTTAACTCTTACAATTATCATACTAATGATGTATTAGTGTGACTAATGTATAAGTTAGGGAGCTAATGTCATTCCTTAATTAAGAGTGGCAAAATGGCAATTGCGTAGAGTCATTAAATAAGTGAAATTGGATTCAAAATCTTCTTATTTTCCTTATATTATCTATTTCTGTAAATCAGAATTAAAAAGGAAACAACAAGTCTTGAAAGGGAGAAAGAGAACCGAGTGAGAAGAGGAATAAGGAGGTTTTGTGAGCTTGAGATTCATCATCAACTTGCATGTGAGGTCAAGCTCTGAATTATTGAAGAATCTTCATTATCCAAGCAATTATCATCATCTTCTCTCCATTCTAAAGTCAAATTCAGAATCTCCTCCAACTAGATGAGTTCTAGTTTAGGCTATTGATTTAGGTAAATTAGCCTTTAGGATGATGCGTGAGGGTTTTAGGATTTGCTTCATGATCAATCCATGATGTGCTCTTGTGTGTTCTTATGCGTGTGATTAACATAATAACCACGTGTGTTGAAATCTTTGATACATGATGTTTTGATGCATGTTGATTACTTGTTGCATATGTGTTATGTTGATCAATGTGTGTTTCTTAATATGTTGCGTAGAAACTAGATATAACATGTATGCATGATAAATCAAAGAACAATGGAAGTAATCCATAATTGTATGAGCTCCCTGTGGAATTGATTATAATGGACTTGTCCTAGTATGAATTAATGGTTGTGGTTTGGTTAGGTTTGATGCAGGTATCAAGGGCCAAATGGTGTGAAAACTCACAAAATAAGAAAGGGCTTGTTGTTGGGTGCAACACGGGTCGTGTCACCTGACACAACCAACCCATGTTGTTTCCATAATTCAGGGGAATGAGGGGCGCTGGCTAACACATCCCATGTCGCCTGACACGACCACGTCGGTTCATGTTTTTCCACTGACTTGGCACCATTAGAAGGAACTAGATATTCCATTAGTTGGGGTTCCCAGACTAATTCCTATGAGCGGTTACCATTATGGGAGATTCGAATAGTGTCTTCGAACTGATTTCATGTTATACATAGTGTGACCAGGAAAGGACGATTTGTGGCTAGTGAATTATCGTTACTCAAATCCCACTCAAGTGATGAGTATTGGTCTGGGGAATTCGTTCCAAATAGCCTATTGGAATATTCATGACCCGAATCCCATCTCAATTGGGGAGATATTGGTCGGGAAAAGATATTCCATGTGATGATTCCATGTCTATGACCTGAATCCCATCTTAACTGAGGAGATATTGGTTAGGGAAATGGTTCGCCTTTGTGAATGACCATGACCCGAATTCCACTCAACCAATGGGTTATTGGTCGGGGAAAGATATCCATTGACGAACAGGGTTCGTGACTCGAATCCCAACTCGATTGGTGAGTATTGGCCAAGGAAAGTCATTCATGTTTCTATGAGACTCTCGATGTAACCGAAGCGTATTATAAGGCTAGTAGGCGGAAATTATGCTTAAGATGGGATCGTTCGAATTTTATGCTCGTTACTTGTACAACCATGGGGTGTACGAGTTAACTTAGTCTTTGCGTCAGTGAACTAGACACCTTCTAGAACCAAGTGGACTCAATGGTTTAGTATATAGCTCATTGAGATTTAGGAATCTCACCCCCACTCTCAATGTTTATTTTTCAAATAAACAGGTATTGGTCGGAAGATCGGCATTATGGATACGGGAAGATGAAGAAGTATTTGTATTGTTTGGTACCATTGTGTATTTTGTATTCATTTCATGTTGTATTATGGACATATTATGGTGTATGCATGCGAAAATCTTGTAACAGTGCAATTGTTTATTGTTGTATTATGTTTCAGTATCAAAAGTAACATACCGAGTAGAGTAATTCTAGACACATATTACTTAGGGTGTTACAGTTGGTATCAGAGTAGATCAATCGTCACCAACCATAAATCGTCAACAATGGAAATTCTTCCCTAAAAGTGTGTGTTATCAACCTTAGTTCTCGTATCATAGCGTGTAGTTATGGAGCCTGATAAACTTTATACTTACATGCATGATAAGAGGAATTAGGCCCAACCCACCACGAGGACCTTCGGAAACGGAAGAAATCTCACTTTTGGGATGTGGAAGCTAACTAAGTATAGAGAAGTGTTAAAGATTGTTGGGCGTAAGAATTTAACCAACAACAATGGTTGACTGTAGCGGCAACAATAATATGTAAAAGTTATTCAGAATGGGTGCATCATCGGTAGGATTTTGAGATGTCGATTGGATGGATCCCCGAAACCTAGAAGGACTATGGATCTACCATTGGTTCGTGATTAACTCGTCGGTATGGAGAGAATTTCCTTCAGGCACCCTCTACGGGTGGAGATATCAAGGTAATCCTTATCGCTCACGCATTGGAAAGGGATAGCAATGATATAATGATCTGGATTGTCATAGTAGGTACCAACCTGGAATATCCCGAAGGACGAGTCGTACCTCATGACAATATCCCTGAGAAAATATCTTACAAGGAGCAGGAGGGTTTAGGGAAAGGCAAGACCTACATGGCTTTGACCCCGAGTCATGGTCAGTAATGGAAATTCATAAAAGGATTTGAATGTATGGTAGATTTTTCTAGTTGAATGATATATGCTCTCAGAAATGGGAGATCAACAAAATCAAGTCTGAGATTGTAGGAATAATGGAGCACAGTGTAAGTTCAACAACAGTTCAGTAATTATAAAAGTTTCTAAGTCAAAGTTATGTTGCCAAAGTTAGTTGGTGGAGATCGAGTTGAAGAAGTATCAATATAGATATGGTTAAAGGAGTTATGGCAGAGCTAATCCCCAACTGAACCCAATGAGAACCTCTTAGAAGAGAGTTTTTTTATATGGAGAGACCTGTGTGGTCGTCAAGATGTCAGTCATGTGAGAAACATCAACTAAGAGAATATCCAATTGGATTGAGGAGGTGCTTTTGTGGCCAAGGAGAGGACCATATGGCATAGAAGTGTCCTCTTGGAATGCTTTAAAGCATTAAGGGAAGCATGCATTTTTTGGGCATTGGAAACCAAAAAGGGACTCAGGAGTAGGAACAAAGTGATAGCCGGTGTGCATTGTACCTTACCAACTTTTGATTGTTCCTTTGGATGTAAAGTCCCTCACACTTTTCCAATAGTTCCATCGAATGAGTAATCATGTGTGATTGATAAGTGCCAAATATTGGTGAAATTTTTCATGGAAATTGGCACTTATTAGCTTCTTTTTTTTTAAGATTCAAGTGTCAAAACACCAACTTTGTTGTAAATAATAGTTTTGGTAGCTATGTAAATATATTTTGCTTAAAGTGTTGTAATTCAACTCAATGTGTAGGTATTCATGCATGTACAAGAGATTTGGTCATCAAGTGATAGAAGAAATGCTCACCAATCATCTTTGAAGAAAAGCTTGACATGCTTGTAGCCGCGTTGGGTACCGCTCCAAGCGTCAAGAGCAAAGAAAAATAGAAAGTTTCGCGCTAAGCGCCATTTCCTAGGCTCAGCGCAGGTTGTGGCGATTTAAGTTTCTTGTTTGTTATCTGTGTTGAGCGCATCATTCTTAGGCTGAGCGCAAATCCACTTTTCAGACCACTATAAATACCTTTCAAAGTGAGAAAATTAGGCAGCTTTTGATATTTTGAGAGAAAGATACATAGAAAACAAGAGAGAAAGCCAAAAAAACATCAGAACTGAAGTTAAATACGTAACAACCATCGATTAATCAACCTTGATGCTTATTCATCTCCTTTATTTTCTTATGAATCAAGATACCATAATGATGTGTAGCTAAATATCTTGTATCGAGATTAGATGTGATTAATCATACTCGTATGTATTTCTTCTTATCATTGTTATGTGAACTAGTTATGAATCAATATTGATGTTATCTTTGTTTTCATGTTAATTTTATGTGGTTGAATCATTATTGAGAAATATCTTTCAATTCTTGACCTAAGATAATTATCTATCCAACACCAAAGTTTATAGATAGGTTTGGGGTTTGATATTCATTTGTATCAAGTACTAATATTATCGTATTGCTTAGTAGGTAGAGAGATCATTGATTAAACAATACGGTAAAACTCACGTCATCAGTTAGACATAAGTTGTGTCAAAGAGTAATACATGATAATGATGATGAATAACTATGTTTACATACTAGATTAGTTGAATACATATGAGATAGGTTAATGAAATTTAATCCTGACATGTTTCTCTACTTGTTAATTTCTAAACATTTACCGTTGTTGCAACTCGATACTTTCCATAATCAAAACTCTTGTGAGTGTTTCCTTAAAATCATATTAATTGTTGAACGACAGTAATATTGCACTAATCCATGTGGAGACGATACAAACAATACTTACCCCATAAAAACAATTTCATAAAAATTGCATTGTTGTTGGGGATTGGCGTGTAGATATTGCAAGCATAACAATAATTTCAATTATTTTAAGTAATTTTTCACTTATATATTTGTACATTGTTATGTATTTTATCCATCGTGTTTGTTCACTTGTGCGGTTAGGATTTCTGAACTCTGTTTATGCGAGCAAGTTTACCAAAATATTAACTTCTTTTTTATCTTCAAATTGAAAGAACAACTCATAAAAACAACAAAAAAACTAGAAAGCGAAAGTAGTTATCCAGAAAAAGGAACCAACAGGAAGGAACTTCTACTTCTACTTCTTCAACAACTCTTTAAACTAAGAATTCATGGCTACACCAACTCCTGTCAGAGAGCCTTGTCAAAATATCCCAAGAAGGAATGCTCATGTTATCAGACCTACATAAAATGCAAGAAACCCAAACATGAAAACCGAATTGCTTCAAATCTTATATGCAAATCCTTTGACTGGAATTGACCATGAAGATCCATATATCACCTTACCAAGTTCTATGAGATTATCGGTACACTCGAAGCTCTTGAAGCCGAAGAAGAACAGGTGTTCATGAAATTGTTACCTTATTCATTGATCGGGGAAATAAAAGAATGGTACCTTGACCAACCAACTCAGACTATGACAGATTGGAATGCACTTGAGGAAACATTTCTTGATAGGTTCTTTCCATGCAACAGATTTATAGAGGCCGAAACCTCAATTGTTGTATTTTCTCAAGGCTTAAGTGAATCACTTTGTGAAGCATGGGAGCGATACAAGTCAATGTTGAGAAGATATCCCAACCATGGTTTTGATGTGCTTACTCATATTCATATCTTCCGCAATGGACTTCAACTGCAACCAAAACTTCTTTTGGATGCAACTGCATGTGGATCTTTAATGTTTAAAAGTGAAGAAGATGCAATTGTTATCATCTGCATATCATAACATGTATTTCATGCCTCATAATGCTTAAAATGTCAGCCAAAATAATTTTTTTAATCTACAAACAGATGGTTGGATCAATTCTCAAATGTACGTGAAATTAACGGGTAAAAAAATTCAAAATCGAGTTTGCAAAAGTCAGTTTTATTAACCAACAGTTCATGTAGTTTAACCTGGCACACTCATTTTATTTTTTCGACTACTTTTTTTTATCTCATTTTGATCAGCATGAGCTTTTTAACCGAATATTTTTTATTTCAAAATTTGACCAAAACCTATATGTTTCTGAGAAATCTATTTCGCGTTGGTCATTTTGGTGCATTTATTTTAATTTTTCGAACACTTTCACGTCCGATTTTTATTCATTTTTTATCCTTTTATTTTTATTTTTTAATCAAAATGATCAGCATAATTAATTAGAATTAATCAATCGTTTAGTTTGAACTTATTTTATGTATTTTGTTTTTAATTTAAATATACATAAAAAAAAATATTTCAAAAAATTAATAAAATGATTAGAAAAAAATCAGAATTTTAATTGCCAATCAAGAGGTGACACTTGGCAATCATTCATTGAAGATCATCTCTCAATTTAAAATTGGCCAATGGGATAAGGATGAGGAGGAATCCAATGAAAACCACGTGACAACTCATATTATCCCTAACGTCTCTCATGAAGCAAAAAACTCTGACTAAAGAAAACTTTTTTGTAAATCTTCTTCTCACCAAAAGAAACCCGACCTCCTTCCTTTCTACTTCCCAAACCATGCATCTCCAAAATCTCTCACCGGAAAAACCATTGTACACCAACTGCACCTTCATCCCTCCATCGTAAATCAGTCGCTACCGTCTCCGGTTCACCCCAACAAACCCCTCATTCATTTTCACTTTCACTTCCTCTATATGCAACAACCTCTCTTCTACATAACCAACATTCTCATCCGCCTCAAACAACCACCACAACTCTCATTTTTTGACAAATTCTCCTCATTGAGCCACCGGTACACGCCCCTACCTTCATCCACGAAGGCAACAACAACATAAGTCACCACTACAACAACCGTGTACATCCTTCGAACCACCCCCAACAACTCAGTTCAGCCATATAAGAACCTGTTTCCAACGCTGCTTTCGTTTTTTTCGGTGAACTCAGTAACGCCCTTCTAAGCAACATAGTCCAACGTAAGTTTTTCAGGAAGTTTCATTCGAAACAACGACAACAAATTCAAGCAACAACAACCTATTTTTCTCCGACGACAACAATCGTGTTTTTGTTCGGTAACATTTTCGATACGATGTCTTCACATTCCTCTTACATTCTATTTTGAGTTTCATGATTCAATTTATTTGTTGTTGTTTTATGTACAGTTTGTATTTGAGGCTTCGTTTCGGTTTTGTGACATTAGATTTTGAAAAATATTTAATTAGTTGTTCTTGACCTAATAGATTGATATTAATGCATTTAAATTGGTTTATTAGTGTTGTTATTGATCTATTTTTTTAAGCAGTATTGCTATTGTTGTTTTGGTTTTATTTTGTGTTGAGTAAGTCAGGTTTAATTGTGGTTTTTGACATCGATAATATGTCATTACGCGGCTGATTCCTTTTTCAATACATTAATGAAACATGATAGGGTTTAGTTCAGTCGCATCACACTCATACAAATCTATTTCGTGTTTGAGTTTTGTAACGTCCATGTAACTAATGGAAGTTACTATTGCTTTTGTTATTTTAAATTGTTACGGTTCTGAATTATGCTTCCATTGTGTAGTCGGTTTAAGTCAATTTCGATTGCGTTGCTTCTATTGATTTTTATCTTGTATGTAAATGTTGTGTGGAACTGCTGGTGTTTTTTTGCACTGCATAATAAAATTTGATCAGTGGATTCGATAAATTCATAATGATGTAATACTTTGTTGCAATTGCTTTGGTTGTTTGTGATATTTGATTGTGGATTCAATACTCGATTATATGTTGTTATGTCGTTACTATTCTGATTTTTTTTTGTTCGATACATTAATGATTTTGTCAAAGTGTATTAGGGTTGTTTTTTTTGTTACGTTATAGCGTTACATTTTGATCCATTTGGTTGTATCATGTGTAATTCGTGCGCTTTTTTTTTCACACATTAAGCTTCGCATTTCAATTCTTTAAATTTGGTATTCACAAGATTTTGATTTATTTTGCAATGATCACATTAAGTGTAGCAACCAAAGGGGCTTATTTCATTGGTCTAGGTGCAATCCTTTAATGGGTTATTGTTGTGTTTCGATATTGTACATGCGTTCGATGGTTAGTATAACGGCAATCCGCTTTTTGTGCTCCTACCAATTCGCATTTCGATTTGCACACTTTGTGCTTCCGTTTTCATTTATTTATTTATTTTTATCTTGCTTTCTTTTCGATTTTATTTACCATTCTATTTGTCACTATTTCAAACGATCCAACGTCGTTACGTTTAAATCAAACCTGAATTCTAATCCGGTAGCCTTGCACGTCTTTGTGTTATATGACATTAATTCACATCCTCGCATCATGATCTTGATTCATGCATGTTTCTTTTTGCTTTACTTATTTCGATTCAATTACAATGAATGTCTGTTGTGCATGTGGCGTGTGTGTGTCACTATCTCCTATCTTTTGGCTTGCTCTTGGGCTTTCTTACAATGATTTTTTTGTTAATGTACACTTATTTGCATGTGTTTGCTTAATTGGGTATGCTTTAATCGCTTCATTATCATACCCTAATTTAACAAAATGACCCCATTTACATGATGTGTAATAATTCTATCGCTCTATTCTTGATTGCTTATTGTTTAGATAGTTTCAAACACAAGAGTAAAATCAGCCTTTTTTCAAAAAAATAACAAAAATAAAAACTCGATCCAACGTCGAGTATTTTTCTTAAAGACCAAACCATTTCAATCCATTTCTATCATTTCAACTTCTCAAACATTCTACTTTCAAACCGTTTTGTCAAATCACCATTTTGCAATTGTTAACCAAACGTTTGATCCAACGTCAAGCCATTTTCCCAATGAAAATAAAAAACACTTAATTCTTATTAAACATTTTTCAATAAAGATGGAAACAGAATGTGGTGGATACCGTGAGCTATAAACGCTAAGATTCGAGATGGATATCTCGTCCATCCTAGTTCTCGCCATCATTCAAAACTTTCCATGCGACTTCTCTAACCTTTTCTCAATCAAACCTCAAAACATCTAAATATAATAAACCATTTTGCAAATAAGATGGAAAAGGAACGTAGTGGATACCACGAGCTCTAGAGACTATGATTCAAAATGGATATCTCGCCCATCTAAGTCCTCACCGTTACTCAAAACACATTCAACCAATCAAACTCTTTTCCCGTTGTCGTGTAATTTATCCTTAAATCTTTTTCATAAACGAAAGGTATTTTTTCTCGAGATGATGCAAAAACAATGTTTCATCCACTTGAACGTGTGAGTAAGCTAGCGACGTTGCCTGCGAATGTTGATTTGTTAATCCATCCGGCTGTGATGTAAATGTTCCCCTCTTCATTTGTTTTGGATAACAAATAATGTTTTTCCGCCGATTGACACAAAGTAGCTTTCGCTAAAATCGACCAACAAAGAAGCATTTTCTACCCAGAAATACGTAGCCTTGAGTTCTCCATCGCACCCGGAGATACGTATGAGCGAGATTCAATGTCTCGTCAGACACCCTAATAAAAAATAAATATTTTTATCCTATTCTTTTTCTCTTTTAATAACTATAGAAGCCTAACATTTCTAAGCTAACACTAACGTGCACAACTAACTAAACGGTTCCCGTTGAGTACAACGGATGTGAGGGGTGTCAATACCTTCCCCTTGCAAAATCGACTCCCTAACCCCGATTTGGTCGCGATGGCCATAATCATTTTCGTTCTTTCTTAGATTTTATCGATATTTCCCCTTTCCTTTTTTAGGAATAAGTGAAGTTCGATGACGACTCTATTAGTCCATCCCGCAAACGTGTGATTGCACTTCACGGGCATCATGTTCTCATTTTTCGAGGTACGACAAATATGATAATGATTCACAAATCAATCAACAAAAACTAATCACAACTAGTTGAATGCAAAGTAATAAGGAAAGTCTAATTCCAATGATAATTCACATAAAAAATCAATTCAAGCAATTTTTCGAACACTTAGTGTATGATCAATATTGTTTGGAGTATTATATGATATTGTTAATCTAAAAATCCAATAACAACCTAAATTTTTGTGATCAACTCAATAACACCAATTTCGAAACATAATCAAAAGTTATTATCCAAATAATTTGATCGAATGATCTATGAAGTTGATAATTTGCAAACCGAAAATAAAAGAGAGATAAAGAGTGAGTGAGTGAGAGAGAGAGGGGGGGGGGAGTATACAAGGATTTGTTTAAACAGTTCCCTAATCGACCTTGTTATGGGTACGTCTGTCCTCAATTCTAATGTGAATTGAGATAATGTAATATATCTTACTTTGCAAATGTATGTGTACAAGAGAGATGTAACAGTTTAACCCTATAAATCCTAGGTTTGATGTTGATTCTACCATCTTCTCTTCCCTTGATCAAGTAACCAACAATTTCACTTTAATTCACTATCTCACGCCACTTCTTTGAAAGAAACCCATTGTTCTTCAAAGCTTTCACCTGATCGAATCTCAAACGCGCATTTTTGAAACCTAAGATTTACCAATGTGATTCATCGTCCCACGCTAATCATTTATAAGAACCTCTCATTTTTAAAAGAATTCACTTGATCAGATCCAGATTGAGTAATCTTGTCCAAAATATTTAAACCCTAAAAGATCTTAAACGAAAACTCCACCTTGGTTTTCTGATTTGAAACCCTTAAAGTTTTCATCCCAATTTTATAGTACAACAAACCTAAGATGGACATTATCAACCCTAATCTAGATGGCCTCCAATCAAAAAATGATTATGTGTAGTTTGATTGTGTGTATGCATAGAAGAGAGCTTGAAGATAATGAGAATGCTTTGAGATCCCAGTTTCATATAGGTTTTACTGACTAGAAACCTTACTAGTAAATGATGCATGTACCAAAGTATATATATGTAAACAAGTTAGAAGCAAAAGGAGTAGAAAGAAATGCAAAATTTAAAGATTTTTTATCTATAGGTTGACATATACAAGTCATGTGTCGACCTGTACATGTTATGTGTCGACCTATATAAGAAGCACATCTAACAGGGCCTACATGCTTTAATATTGCAACACATGAGGCAACCTATCCATGGTATGTGTCGACCTATAGCAGAAAAAATTCTTCTTTAAGTCGACCTATAGTCGTATGTGTCGACCTGTAGACAGTTTTTCACACAAAAATAAAGTTTTGATGCATAAAATCTTTTGTTGATGCATGAATATTTTCTAAACCATTTCCAAACATGTTGACATTCTTCCTAATGCTAAAATGAACTACTATACTCATATGATACATTCCAATTTACATAAACGCTAAAGTATCCTAATTTTGACATCATACAAAACACGTCTAATGGGAAGTTGCACTCACAACGCCAATCAGGGTATGATGTGACATCTTATTGGTGTGTTTTTGCTTATCTAAAGTGAAAGTGCAAGAAACACAAGAAAGAGGGGTTTAAATTGAATGTCAGGATTTAAAACTTTTGCAGCCCAATATATCAAACAATAAAGATAAAGATAAGAACACGAGTATTTTTATCTTGGTTCTCTATTAACGAAACTACGTCCAGTCCTCCCGCTATAGTGATTTTGCCTTCTCAACAAGAACTTAATCAAATAATCAATCTGATTACAACAAACTCAAAGATACATAGTTTAAGACTTCTTGAGAAATTCTGACTATACCCTGGTATTTCAAGGAAAACAACTCAAAGACTAACTGTCAATGACTTCTTGAGAATTCTGATTACACTTGGTCTCTTAAGGATATTAACCAAAGGTTAAGATAAACAGGTTCGTGTTACAAGATGCTTCAAAAAGCAGATACATAAGTTTAAATCAATTGTTACACTTGACAAAAATATTCAATGAAAATGTTATAAGTGTATGAGTGTGAGAAACACTTATTTTATATTTCTCTTTTCATGTATCCTTTTTGAGTGTATGCCTTTGATAATAGAAGTTGGATGGTAAAGTTGGAATATCCTTAATGTATTCGTTGTATGAAGGTAACTTCATAATGCAACATTAGAGTGGCGCTTGCAGCAGAGAGTTGGTGAGGATGATGGGACGTGAGAGACTTCTTTGGTGCTAAGTACAATACTTTACATAAAAAGTATATTTTCTTTTATACTTATTGTAGCGGTAAATTCATGACCATCAGGCTATGGATAAACTTAACGTCAATAAAACCAGAGTCGCCACCACGCTTTTATTGTTTCCAAAGGAAAAGGGAAAAGTACGAACAAAACCCAAAGATAAGAAGTTTTCAAATCAAAACTAATAAAATGCCAGAGATTACGGGTAAGGGGGTCAGTTACACAGAGGGAAGATGTTAGCACCCAAAGTGTCCTAGGTACTCCTAGGGAGCCTTTCTTTATGTGTGAATATGAGTTTGATATAAAAGATGTTTGAGAAAAATAGAGTGTGGGATGAGAAAAGAATTCATTGATTATATTTTTATGTTTGACAAGACCTTCAGACTTGTGTCTACATACCAACATAAAAATGAGGGATCAAAACCTCGTAGTTCATGGTAAAATTTCAAAGTGGGTGAACTGATTTTTAACAAAAATTTAATTTTGGAGGGCCTAAAGGGCCAAAGGCTTGAATGGAGTTGTTAGTTCCTTTTGTCTTTTGAAATTTTAAGTCAATATGATTAGATTTATTTACAAGTTTGATTTAAGAAAAAGAAGTTCAAAAATTCAATGGCATAAGGCCAAAGTTTCTACTTGAAATAAGGTATAAGCTTGAAATCACAAGTAAAGTTTTTTTGAAAAGGGGGAAAGATTTTAAAATTTAAGATGTGGGAGGAGATGAAGAGGCTATCCTAAGCATAAAATTAAAAGTTAAGAGTTGAAAAGATATGACCAATGAGATGCAATCCGACATACAAGAATGTCATATAGAAACTCATTTTTCTTTGGACTTTGAATCAAGCAATAAGCAACAAGCAAATAGCAATATCAGACATCATGAAGATCAAGACATCAAATAAAGATAGCCACATCCAAGAAAGCAATTCCCATAACTATCAGTCTTCTTTGTCTTCTCGTGTATCAGGTGAAATATTCCTTGATCAACTCAGAAGAAAGCATCAGACACAAGATCAAAATAACAGTTAGCACCAAGATAAAGTAGTAGATGAATTCAAATCAATCCCAAGACTTGCATGAGATGAAGGCTTAGTTCATAATAACTTGCTCTCAGAAATGTTGGCATTGGCCAAGTCCTTTTGCATATGGAATGTTGCCTAGTTCTAAGTCCAAAAGTTCATATCAAGATCAACAGTCCACCAAACATTTTTTTAGGGTTTTTGTTGTTTATTAAGTGTTTTAAGGTCCTAAGACCACAAACAAAATCAAAATGCACAAATAAATATATACAATCACAAGATATGGCTCAAATGAGCAAAGTGAAAATGACATAAACATAAACAAGTTAAATGAAATGTAAATGTCAATGAATGATAAATGACTGAAAATTAAATTGCATAAGGTAAATGACTTGAAAGTAAAGCATTATTAATAAGAGTTAGTCAAATGTTAGTTAAGTGTTAGTGGTGTTTTGCTTTTTAATTTATTAAGTCATTCTTTGGAGAACACTCAACCATCTATTCACAAGCATGGATCCTCGAACCAAGACATCTTCCATATGAAGGAAAAAAGACCAAGTTTCCACATAATACCATGAAGGATGGGAGACGTACAATCTTACTTACTAGAATGTTATGCCTTTAGGGTCAAATTTAGCTCTATGTTAAGCAATTGTAATTGGACTTATGTAGAAGTCACAACTATCTGAGGTTGGGAAATAAAAATTTAGGTGTTAATGCATGTTAGAGATTTGGTATAATGAACCAAACTCCTAAAATATACCACACACTAAAATAAAAGATCAAGAGGGATGGACTTATCTCATCCATACTTGTATTGGTTCATCGGACACAAGATCATTGATGAACCAATTAGCCTTAGGATATTTGAGATTTCATTGGTCAATGAAAGGAATGGAAAAGAATAAGGATGAAAATGAAGGGGGAAGGGTGTTAGGGACCAATTAGTACTACTTTTCATATAATTTTATTGGTCCCTTTTACCAATTTTTGATGTAATTACACACTTTTATTCTCACAATTTTGTATAAATGCAATTAAGTTTAATTGATGTTGTTTTGAGTAGTTATTTCACGTATTTGTTATTTTTGTAGAGTTTTTGGACAAGAGAGCTTCGGAGTGCATAAGCATAATTTGGAAGAAGTGTTAAATGCAATTTGGAGGCATAATTTGGAAGGCTAACACTTGGGAGACTTATTACATGAAGCTTGCAAGGCAAGGAAGCTGAGTTAGCTTCAGTTTGCGCCGCGACCAGGGATAGCGCCGCGAACCTTGCGAAACTAGCAAGCAATTTGTTGGGCCAAGTGTTCTGTTTTGAAGCCAGTTGTATTGTGATAGTCTTGTATCTGTTTTAGAGTGCTTTTCAGTTTTAGATGAAAATGAACATTTTAGGAAATGTTAGACTCTTTAAGAAAACAGAACGGAAAATATAGATTCATTCATTCCTGGATACACATTTTGTAAGAGAAAAACAAAGTTTATTCTACCATTGCATTTTGCTGTCCAAAATGATGATGAGGAGCTAAACCCCATTTTGTCAAGATTGGAGGTAGTAGCTATTTCTATTTGTTTATGTATTTCATTTGACTCTTATATATGATAAAATTTTATTGATGTATTGAATGATATTTTTACCCTAAGTTGAATATTAGATTTGAGTAGTTGTTGAAAGAGATTATTTAAGTCTTGACATAAAATATATTTTCAAGTAGTGAATAAGTTGTAGAAATAGATTTATTCACTACTCTTCTTTTGTATCAACCATTAAAGATTGCTATATTGATAGTTAGGTGGAGAAATCATCTAAAGATTAATATAGTGATTATCACAATATCATTTAGACATAAATGATATTGAGAGGATACTTGAACATCATCAATAATCTTAAGTCTATATAGTTGTCATAAGGAATCATAAGCAATTTGAATAGTGAACTCCAATCTTGTCAAACCTTTTACATTTGATTAAAACTATTTTATTGTTTTAGTGACATTTTACTCAAAAGATACTTTTCAAACAAAACAACTTGGTTACATTTTGAACTTATAACAATTTGGATTATAGAACGGCGGTAATAACAACCAATCTCTGTGGATACGATATTAAAACATTTGCCGAAAATATACTTTTCAACAAAGGTATTGAGAGAAACACAAATTGATCATGGGAGAAATTTTATCAAATTAAAATCATTCATTTATTTTTGGAGATGAAATGTACATTTCATCAATCCCCTAATTTCAATGATTTTAATCCAACAAAAGTCAAATCAACCTTGACCAAGGCCCAAACAAATAGTCAAATATCACAAGACCATAAAAATGGATCAACATAACTTTTACACAATTAATCAATTAAAATCAATTTAAAAATGCATTAAAATTCAATTTAAGTTGGTCAAAACCTAAAATCTCTTCAAAACACCAAATAAATGGCCAAGAGATTTATCCTCGGTCAAACAAGGTCAAAGGACCTTAGACAAAAAATTTCATCATTTTTGAAAAGTCAGAAGTATTTTTAAACAATTAAAAATATGCATAAAAACATTTAATTCATGAAAAATATCAAAATTAATTCAAAAAATAATTTTAATTCAGAAATTGAAAGCGAAAAATATTTAAAGATTTTTGGTGAAAGTCCCATATTTTTTGGATTAAAAATGAAATTATTATGAATTAAACAAAATAAAGCAATTAAACATAAATTCAGAAATTAAAAAGAAAATAAAAAAAACAAGGGACATCAGATCTCCCTTATTAATTGAGGTGGAAGATCTGATGGTCACACACGCGCATTCCACCATGCTCTTTGGTCAATGCAATGTACATGTGGTAATCAGAATGGACGCTCAAGATTAAAACATTTGAACCAGATCATATGGCTTGGGCTTTGCCAACGCACCACCGGAGCCCTAGCTTCGGTCATCTTCTTCGATGATCACCATCGGACTCGTCTAACCTCAACTTAATGAAAAATGAAAAACAGGGACACTATTTCATAGAGAAAATGCTTAGGAACTCGAATCTGGCCTCAATTTTCTCCAATTCCAAGTATATAAAAAGATACAGGGATTTGAATTTTGAGGATCATGAACTGAGTTGCTTCTATTTGACCTCAAAGCAACTCAATCTTGTTGCCTATATTGGTAGGACTTCAGTCAACCAAAAATCAATAAAAATAATTGATAAATAAGGGAGAATCGAAGAAGATAAGTTTATGAAATTTCACCTTCGAGTAGCTTCAATTCAGCTTGATCTTGATCTGGATTTGCTTGATCTTTCCTCCTCTTGCTTGCAGTAATCAATTGGGATGGAAAAGGCAATGAATTCTTGGAGTTTGAACTTCAAAACAGAAAGTGAAATTTAAACTCGATTTCAAAGAAATCCTCAAGAAATTCTATGGTGTGAGGGTATGAGTTCTCTTGGTAAAGCTTGGGAAGGGTGTTGATGTGAACTCTGAGGCCATGAGCTTGTTTAAATAGGCAGGGGAATTGATCTTTGCACCATTTGAAATTTTGCCGAAATTGGAAACCAAGGTGCATGAATGCATGGGTAATGGTTTGGTCCTGAAGAATGATGCAAACCATCTCCAATTCATGCACAAGGAGTATTGAGGTCATCGCATGGAAGCATGCAAAGAGGAATGATCATTTGAATCCAAATCTTGCCAAAACAAACCCCACAAAGGAGCCATGTGCAACTCCCTTAATTATAGTCTAAATAAGGTGATATTTGACTTTTTGGAAAGGTGAGATCAAGGGTAACAACTTTCATATTGAACATTTTTCCATTTTAATCTTGTATCATGATAAATTTTGAGGTGGAAGTTTGGAAAATCAAACATATTTGAAAATTTTCGAAGTACCAAGTCAAATATTCACTTCTTCCACCTTGAATAACTTTTTCTATGGACTTCAAATGGAACAAGTTCCCTCATAAAAGTTGTATCTATTTTAAACCTATTCAATTTGGTCACAAATTTGACCTCATTTGGATTTAGCGTGAAAGAGTTATGCATTTTAGAAGTTGAGGAAAATCACTTGTTCAGTGGTAATGACCCAAAATGACCTATAATGTTTTCTCTTGGCACATGCACTTTAAAGTTGAATTTGAACTTCTTACAAACATAAAAGTTGTAAATGAAATCTTTAATTTTATCATAAATTTTTAATGGATTTAATATCGTAAAAATTGATCAAGTTATCATCTTTGGAAGTTGACCTCCTAACTAGGGTTCAGACAAAATGACCTATAATCTTTCACCATAAAACATGACTTTCCAAGCAAAACTAGATCTTTACTTAAACATGAAAGTTGTTTTTAATGTCATAAGGAGTAAATTTTATCTTGGAATCATTTTCATATGACGAAACTTGTTGGAGATAGGGTCTTGGGAACCCCAGTTTTGACTAGTTGACTTTCTCTGGTCAACCACCATGAACCAACTTGCAAACTTGACATTCTCTTGATATTTGGGACTCATTGAGGATCATATATATGTAAGATGATGTAATATGAAGTATAACTTGAAATATTTGATTAAATGATGAAGAAACTTGTTGAGTAAGTCACACAAGATACCCAGATGAATTAGGGCTTCCAATGCAGACAAGCTTCAAACTCTTGATGTTTTCTTGATCAAAACGATATGTGAAGACTATGGAGATCAATATATGATGTCGATAACCAATATAAACCATATATTGATTAGTCTCATTGCATATAGGGGCTCAAAGCCTATGTATGAGCTTGATGAGGCATTGGTGGATGCACACACTACCTACAAAAGCAACAAACTATACATTGACATATTTTTGGTATTTTAGTTAGTAGATAATGACAAACAAAGTATGATACAATCAAATGTACTTGATGATCTCTCCCAATGTAAACCCAAATAATGAGGGGTAAGGAGGATGCCAAGGTGTGATCCCGAAGCCAATGCAAATGATGAGATAACATGAGGGGTCTTAGGGTCAAAATTGGGGTCTTACAACTGCCCTATTTAAGGACATTCTAACTGAGTATGTGAAGGTTAAAATCTTTGTATCAACTCAGTGGAATGGGCTTAAATAACAACAATAGAAACAAATTTTGGTCCCTAAGATACCACATGATGCATATGGTATGAATGTTTAAATAATATTTGTGGGGAAAGTATTGCCACAATGGAAAAGAATCCGGAGAGACTGAAAGTCCCCGGGAGCATAATGCATCCCATAAGGAAAAACTCACTGGGGAGACAAAGACTCTAGGTATAAACTGATGTGTATAGGCCAGGCTACGACTTAAAAACTACTGGAGACACGAGGGGAAATTCCATGAAAATAAATAAATGGAAAGACTAGGTTAGGGATAAGGAAAATCTGCATGGGAAACAGGTAAATCAGAACAAAACTGAAATACTTGTATCAAACAGGGGACTAGCAATTTCACTGAGGAAATACACACTCAAACTCAACTGGGGAAGAATTATCTTCAACACATGAGTACCAGAAGTATATTATCTATTACCAGTTACTGGTTAGGAAGATAATGTACTCTGACAGAGGGACATCTGTTACCGATTATGGTAAACATATCAAGGATGACTCTCTGAGAAAAAGGAGGTGTATTCGTTACCGGTTACTGGGTAAGAACAACCTGATGGGGAAAATATCAAATAGGATTTACAATTATCGGTTACTGGGCAGAAGACCAAAGAGAGAATATCTGTCACCGGTTAAAGTGAACATATCAAGGATAGAGTCAAAGGAAGAATATTCGTCACCGATTAGGATGAACATATCAAGGATAGACTGCCGAAAAAAATAGGAATTATATCTATCAGTTAATGGATAGAATACCAAAAAGAGAATATCTGTCATCGGTTAAGATGAACATATCAAGGATAGACTTAGCAGGGGGAAGCAGGATTTACATCTATCGGTTACTGGGCAGAAGACCACAAAGAGGAAAAAATTTGTCATCGGTTAAGATGAACATATCAAGGATTAACTCTCTGAGGAATGAAATAGGAATTATAACTACCTTTTTACTGGGTAGAAAACCATACAGGGAGAATATCCGTCATCGGTTAGGATGAACATATCAAGGATAAACTGCCTGGGGAAACATGAAACTGAATCTGTTAGGGAAAGCAACGAAAGTAGATTACGTTTTACCGGGTATTAGGCAAAAGTAATGTACTCAAAAAATGAGAAGAAAATTACCATTTACTGGGTAATAGACTCTCAGGAGACAAAATATCCATCTAGGTAGTAACTAGAAAGAAACTGTCAAACAAAGACTCAATCCAATGAGGATATAACTCAAGGGGAGTAGTTATATCCAGATAATTAACTGGGGAGGAAACTGAAATAATAATCATCCACGAGGAAATAACCCAGTGGAGAATGCGAAAGGTTAAGTTCTTTCTGCTTAAGAGGCTGACACTTAATAATTGAAAGAGGACAGACACACCAAATTTGCATGGGGAAATAATATCATCGTAGTAGGGGATTAGAATAAGAAAATCAAATGCAATAACAAATGTATAATGAAATATCTGATGATGTGCATTATGCATGAATATGTATGTATATGATTATGATTATGTTGACAAAACAACACAAAGGATACAAATATCACAGATCTGAATCACCATTACAAGACTCGGCTAATCTCAACAAGATGGAAACACCAACTGGAGAAAAAATGTCGGGGATGAACACAGATAGTCAAGCTCTGAATATCTCAACCCTGGTTGGGGAAAGAGAAAAGATCTGCTGAGGATCCAAGCTGTCAACTCTGCGGGGAATTTTAGGTCCACACCATATCAAATAGGAGACAACCTCGCAGGGGACCAAGTCAAATACTACTGAGAATTAATATTGTCATATCTGACGATGAACTCCGTCGGGGAGTACAAGAGATAAAACTCTGCACGGAGGATCTAGGCAAACTTTTGAGGATGTGAGCTTACAACTCAGTTGGGGTAAAAGTTTGCAAAAAGGACCAATCACCGGCTCAACTCTAATGGGGATAAGTGATGAATTATTTGGGAAAAATTACCAAACATACTGCTTGGGGGAAGACCAACAAAACTTCGCATTTCAAGACTTACCTGTTCTCGGACTGCTGTTGATATTCCTTACTGAAATCGATTGCTTTTAAAGTGATTGCTTTTATATTCTTAAGAAAAAATGGTTTTAAATTATTAATTCCTTTCAAAATTATCATCATAAAAATTCAATTTTATTTAGCTGAAATAAATAATAGTAGAAACAATTGGATAAAAAGCTCAACTTTATTTAATAGGATGGTAGTCTTTAAATGACAAGACTCCATCGATCTTTACAAAAGTTGAAAATGGTAATTTACATGGAAAAGGGCTATATTGAATACAATGATCACTACTCTCCCTACCAACTTCAATATCCGTTGTGCTCTCGTTTCGGTTGAGAATGATAAATTATGACCAAATGACTTGCTCGAAACTGGTCAAATGATCAGGACCAACAGAATGCAATTACTTGCCATAATCCCTAATTTTTGCCTAGATTTCCCCAAGGTGGGGTACTCAATCTAGCAGGATAAATTTTCTGTTTTATGTCTCTAACTTTTTTCTGGATCTCCCTTTCGGGTTTTCAATCCATCGAGACGCTCATTTTTGCCTAAGCCGCCCTTTCAGGTTTTCAACTTAGCGAGTTGTTCTTTTCTGTTTAGGTGAAGTATTTCTTGACTGCATCAGCATTCACAGGACGAGTGAACTCTTCACCATCCATAATTGTAAGAATCAAAGTACTGCTTGAAAAGGCTATCTTGACAACATATGGGCCTTCATAATTAGGAGTCCATTTGCCCCTAGCATCTAGTTTGAAAGATAGAATCTTATTGAGCACAAGGTCACCTCATTTGAACACATGAGGCCTGACCTTCTTATAAAATGCCTCATTCATTCGTTACTGATATAACTGACCATGACACATGGCAGTCAATCTCTTCTCTTCAATTAAATCCAACTGATCATATTTGGTCTGGCACCATTCAACTTCAGTCAACTTGTCTTCCATCAAGACACGCAATGATGGGATCTCAACTTCTATTAGGAGCATAGCTTTCATACCATAAACAAGAGAGGAATGGGTTGTCCCTGTTGAAGTGCGGATGGATGTACGGTACCCATGTAAAGCAAATAGGAGCATCTCATGCCAATCTTTATATGTCACAACCATCTTCTAAATGATATTTTTGATACTTTTGTTTGCAGCTTCAACAACCCCATTCATATTTGGTTTGTAGGGAGAAGAATTATGATGTGCAATCTTGAAGTCTTTGCAAAGAGCTTCCACCATATTATTGTTCAAGTTTGATCCATTATCAGTAATGATCTTACTTGGTACATCATAACGGCATATAATCTGATTATTGATAAACCTCACAACAACTTGCTTGGTCAGATTCGCATATGATGTTGCTTCAACCCACTTTGTGAAGTAATCAATAGCCACCAAAATAAAACGATGTTCGTTCGAAGCTTTGGGCTCAATCATACCAATCATATCAATTCCTCACATGGAGAAGGGCCATGGATAGGAAATGAAATTCAACAGTTTCGGAGGAACATGAATTTTATCTGCATAAGCTTGACACTTGTGGCATTTCTTCACAAACTTGCAACAGTCAGATTCCATTGTCAGCCAATAGTAACTTGCTCTCAACATCTTCTTTTCCATAGCATGTCCATTGGAATGAGTACCAAAGGAACCTTATATGCTTTGTGTCTCTCCATACATCTGAGCAAAACCATATCAAAATTTCTCTTGTAAATCACATCACCATTCAGGTAGAAGTTGCCAGCTAATCTCCTCAAAGTCTTCTTATCTTTCAAAGATGCCCCAGGCGGGCAAATCTGACTTTGAAGGAAACATTTGATATCAAAATACCATGGCTTTTCATCTTTAACTTCTTTAATGGAGAACACATGAGTTGGTTGTCATACCCTAAATTTTACCCTAAGTTTTCACTTGCATTAGCATAGAAAAAATCAATCCATTTTGTTGTGCATTTTTATCAGTTAAAAAGCATTCATCAAGGTTCAGATAAAAAGTCAGGAGCTTTGGCATTTTATTTGGTCTTGATGAAATTCATTCAGTCATATGTTGATTGAGAAGTCAAAATACTTGATTTCTCGATCTCAGTGCATCATTTATTCTGTTGCATCTTGTTTTAGAGATTTATAATGTGATAATCAAGAGCGTTGTCATCGTCTGAATATGTATAGGGTTTTGTTTGTGTTTGAGAATGAGAAGCAAATGGTCTAAGGGCGATTCATCTGTGTCTAATTGTCTGTTCATATTTATCCAGTCAGTGAATCAGTGCATTCACCAGATGTTTGTATTTTATAGTTGTCACAACATGCGTTTTTGTTTCGCATAGTGCTCGAAATTTCAGTCAGGTTAATTTTTCGATTCTACAGACAGACTTGTCGCACTGTTTCTCAACTGTACATTGAATTAGCGGGCAGATTTTTTCAAAATTAAGTTTTAAGACATCAGTTTTATTAATCTACGTTCCGCGTAGTTTAACCAATTGTGCTCGTTTTAATTTTCCAACTACTTTTTCAGTCGCATTTTTATTAGTCTGAGCCTTTTAACCAGCCGATTTTTTTAATCAAAATCTGTATGTTTCTGAAAAGTTTATTAAGCGCTGATAATTTTGGCGCATTCGATCCGACAGTTTTATGCTCGATTTTTTTTTTATTATTTATTATTATTATTCAATTTTTGTCTGATTATTTTTGTTAGTTTGTCGGAATAATTGAGAGATTTACTTAGAGTTATCCGTATTCTTGTTTTGATTTTAAATCATGTTTGTCTATTTTTTAATTTAATTAAATAAATATAAATTGATTATTTTGTTTTTTTTATTAAATTGTTGATTAGAGGACCAATCACTTTTCCTCTTTTTATTTGTTAAATTAGTTAAGTTTGGAACCATTAGGGATAAGGCACATGACCATCATTTTTTCTCTCTCTTCTTTTCTTCCTCATCCCACGTTCTCTCTTTATCTCTCTCTCTCTCACACAGATATTTTAATTTTTTCTCTACTCCTACTACCCACTTGCTCACTCTCTTAAAAGATCATTTTCTTGCTCTCGAGACACACAAAAAAGAGAGCAGAAGTTTTCCATCACCATCAATTCACCATCTCTGCCACCTTTTAAAAAAAGCTCAAAAAGTCCACTCTTCCATCATCATTAAAAAACACTTAACTTATCAACCTCATTCATAAACAATAATTACCGCCCAACTTCATAAACCTCCACCTACCACACCATCGGTTGCCATCACTTTCTTCCATTCACCACTATCTTAAAACGACCTTTATCCACCTTGGAAGAAACAGAACAACGCCAGTCCAAACCTTCTGTTTCACAACAACCGTTGCAACTTTTTGTGCTGGTAGAAACGTAAGACTTTGACTCTACTGTTTCAGCAACATAACAATAGATGAACAAACATCTCTTGTTCAGCAGCACGACGATTTCAAAGTAGTAGCTCAACAACACGATAATAGTCCACGCACATCCTTGCACAAATCGTTAGCTTTATTCTTCATTGTTTCCAATAGCAACAACGTAAGGAATACATTGACAATTCGGTAATAACTTTCTTTTCATGATTGTATTATGTTGATTCTTGTTTCAGACTTTGTATGATTTTGATTATATCTCGCGGTGTTGTTGCTTCATGATTGCGCAATTGTCGATTTTGATTGGTGTCAACGATTCGATGTTGCGTTAATATTTTTAATGAGATTTCGGTTACATCATGTGCTGCTTTTGATGTAAGCCTTGCTTACTGATTTTGTTTTGTTTGCCATTTTTTATGTGAATATTGTGATTGTTTCGCATATTGGGGATTATGTGTGGTTGCTGCAAGTTCTAGTTCATGATGGGCTTGGTTTTGATATCGGGTTGGACTTGTAAATTGTAATTTCTCACCACTTACATTTATCCTAGCCATGGTTGTGTTGATACCTTAAAACCATAATTTGTTTTCTTTTATTTTTCAAACTTTGATATTGTTTGTTCTAGCTGGTATTGTTTATTCTAACTGATATTGTTTATTCTAACCGAGATTGCTAATTCATGATATTATAATTATCTTGCTAATAGATTGTTAATTACATGTTTATTTCGCTTGTTAATTTTTTAAATTATACTATTAATTGTTTATTGATTTTTGTGGTGTATATATATGTTGGCCTGACTATGTTGAGATATTGGTGACTTTTGGTAACATTTAGAATCAAGAATACCGTTGCAAATATGAACTTGTTTAACATTCTGATTTAGTATCGCTATTGTATTATGCTTTGCTATTTGTTTCAGTTTCGATTTGGTTATATTGCGTGTGTATCTATTGAATTATGAATTTCGATTGTGTATCTATTTCAACTGCAATTTCGTGAACTTGTAAATATCGATTTGTTCGTTAATTGTTGTTGTTGCTGCTGCGATTCCGTGTTTGAATTCGGTGTATAGGTGGTCGACGTCGCATTACGATAAACATTTTGGTTTGGAATCTCTGTTTGACAGTGTGTATGTTTGAATTTTGTGATACTGAATTTGTTGCTTTGACTTGTGTTTGTTTCTCTGGTTTGCATTTGAACACTATAGCAATGCATACATGTTGTTGTTGGATTTTAAATGTATAAAAAGTGATATTTTCTAAGTCATACATGCTGATGCTGTTGGATTTTAAATGTATAGAAAGTGATCTTTTCTAAATCATGCATGTTGCCGCTGTTGGATTTTTAAGTATATAGAAAGTGATCCTTTTCTAAATGTATACATGTTGCTGTTGTTGAATTTTAAAAGTATAGAAGTTATTTCTTTTCTAAATATATTTAAATCATATAATATAGAAATTTAAAATATATAAGTTATTTTTTTAATGCATTCAAGTTATAAAGTATGGAAATATATATATATTTTTAAATACATTCAAAGTTATAAAGTATAGAATTTGAAAGTATAGAAATTGGTTTTTCTAAATGCATTCAAGTTATTTCAAGGTGCACAAATACTACAAGGTTTCACTATTTGTTTTTATGCACACAAATTGGTTTTTATGTAAGTTGTTGTTGATAAAGTATCATAGGTTGTTTTGTGTTACAAATAATTCTTTGATTCAACCATTTTGTATTTATTTTATTGTTTATTTCAATTTTTTATGTTTTAATAAAATTAATTAAAGTTTTGTCTAATTAGATAATCTTGATTAATTAATTTTAATTTATTTGATTATTTGATTTAATTAAATAATTTCTGAGAATTAATCTTAATTAAATTCTTTAATCAATTTAATCAAATTTTAATTAATTAATTTCCTTAGTTAGATAAGCATCGATTTATTTCACTGTCAGTTTCACAAATCATTTGCAAACCATCAATTTGATTTCATTCATAATCAATCTCATTTCGAAACTATTTTCATAATTCAATTCTTTTGCACATGTAAATACAAAGCTCAGTCAATATCGAGTGCGCCTTTTCTAAATCAATTCAAAACACTTAATCACGGTTAAACACCATTTCATTAAAGGTGAAAGGGAGATGGTCTCGAGCCTTCAATTCCTCTCCTCAATTACTTGGATACGAGTAACCTTACTCGGTCATTCGAGCAATTGTCATCTATTAAAAACTTCTAAACCCCCACCACATCTAAACTATTTTCATAATCAAACTTTAAGTAAAACTCATTTTCGTAACAAACTTGGATGAAAAAGGAGGTGGTCTGGAGCCTTTCATTCCCTTCCCCGAGTACTTGGATACGAGTAGCCTTACTCGGTCATTCAAGTATTTGTCGCCCGTCCAAAATACATTAGCCTTATTTAAATCCTTTTGGAATTAAGGATGAAAAGGGAGATGGTCTAGAGCCTTCTATTCCTCTTCTCGGGTACTTGGATACGAGTAGACTTACGCGGCCATTCGAGTAATCATCATCCAACAAAATACTCAACCAATCAAATTTGTTTTCCGCCCTTGTGCAATCCCGAAAACATTTTTTAGAAAAGAGTATGCAACATCCATTTTGATGTGAAACAAACAAAGACTTCAGCCTCCAAGAGTGAGCAGCAAGTAAAGGTTTAATCGCTCAAACGTGATCCAAGCATCACTCTCTTTAAAAGCAATCCACCCAGTAGTTCTCTTTGAGTAGAACTACGTATGCCTTGAGTTCTTCATAGCACCTGAAGATACGTAGGAGCATGATTGAGAAATCTTTCATAATTAGGAGTCCATTTGCCCCTAGCATCTAGTTTGAAAGATAGAATCTTATTGAGCACAAGGTCACCTCATTTGAACACATGAGGCCTGACCTTCTTATAAAATGCCTCATTCATTCGTTACTGATATAACTGACCATGACACATGGCAGTCAATCTCTTCTCTTCAATTAAATCCAACTGATCATATTTGGTCTGGCACCATTCAACTTCAGTCAACTTGTCTTCCATCAAGACACGCAATGATGGGATCTCAACTTCTATTAGGAGCATAGCTTTCATACCATAAACAAGAGAGGAATGGGTTGTCCCTGTTGAAGTGCGGATGGATGTACGGTACCCATGTAAAGCAAATAGGAGCATCTCATGCCAATCTTTATATGTCACAACCATCTTCTAAATGATATTTTTGATACTTTTGTTTGCAGCTTCAACAACCCCATTCATATTTGGTTTGTAGGGAGAAGAATTATGATGTGCAATCTTGAAGTCTTTGCAAAGAGCTTCCACCATATTATTGTTCAAGTTTGATCCATTATCAGTAATGATCTTACTTGGTACATCATAACGGCATATAATCTGATTATTGATAAACCTCACAACAACTTGCTTGGTCAGATTCGCATATGATGTTGCTTCAACCCACTTTGTGAAGTAATCAATAGCCACCAAAATAAAACGATGTTCGTTCGAAGCTTTGGGCTCAATCATACCAATCATATCAATTCCTCACATGGAGAAGGGCCATGGATAGGAAATGAAATTCAACAGTTTCGGAGGAACATGAATTTTATCTGCATAAGCTTGACACTTGTGGCATTTCTTCACAAACTTGCAACAGTCAGATTCCATTGTCAGCCAATAGTAACTTGCTCTCAACATCTTCTTTTCCATAGCATGTCCATTGGAATGAGTACCAAAGGAACCTTATATGCTTTGTGTCTCTCCATACATCTGAGCAAAACCATATCAAAATTTCTCTTGTAAATCACATCACCATTCAGGTAGAAGTTGCCAGCTAATCTCCTCAAAGTCTTCTTATCTTTCAAAGATGCCCCAGGCGGGCAAATCTGACTTTGAAGGAAACATTTGATATCAAAATACCATGGCTTTTCATCTTTAACTTCTTTAATGGAGAACACATGAGTTGGTTGTCATACCCTAAATTTTACCCTAAGTTTTCACTTGCATTAGCATAGAAAAAATCAATCCATTTTGTTGTGCATTTTTATCAGTTAAAAAGCATTCATCAAGGTTCAGATAAAAAGTCAGGAGCTTTGGCATTTTATTTGGTCTTGATGAAATTCATTCAGTCATATGTTGATTGAGAAGTCAAAATACTTGATTTCTCGATCTCAGTGCATCATTTATTCTGTTGCATCTTGTTTTAGAGATTTATAATGTGATAATCAAGAGCGTTGTCATCGTCTGAATATGTATAGGGTTTTGTTTGTGTTTGAGAATGAGAAGCAAATGGTCTAAGGGCGATTCATCTGTGTCTAATTGTCTGTTCATATTTATCCAGTCAGTGAATCAGTGCATTCACCAGATGTTTGTATTTTATAGTTGTCACAACATGCGTTTTTGTTTCGCATAGTGCTCGAAATTTCAGTCAGGTTAATTTTTCGATTCTACAGACAGACTTGTCGCACTGTTTCTCAACTGTACATTGAATTAGCGGGCAGATTTTTTCAAAATTAAGTTTTAAGACATCAGTTTTATTAATCTACGTTCCGCGTAGTTTAACCAATTGTGCTCGTTTTAATTTTCCAACTACTTTTTCAGTCGCATTTTTATTAGTCTGAGCCTTTTAACCAGCCGATTTTTTTAATCAAAATCTGTATGTTTCTGAAAAGTTTATTAAGCGCTGATAATTTTGGCGCATTCGATCCGACAGTTTTATGCTCGATTTTTTTTTTATTATTTATTATTATTATTCAATTTTTGTCTGATTATTTTTGTTAGTTTGTCGGAATAATTGAGAGATTTACTTAGAGTTATCCGTATTCTTGTTTTGATTTTAAATCATGTTTGTCTATTTTTTTAATTTAATTAAATAAATATAAATTGATTATTTTGTTTTTTTTATTAAATTGTTGATTAGAGGACCAATCACTTTTCCTCTTTTTATTTGTTAAATTAGTTAAGTTTGGAACCATTAGGGATAAGGCACATGACCATCATTTTTTCTCTCTCTTCTTTTCTTCCTCATCCCACGTTCTCTCTTTATCTCTCTCTCTCACACAGATATTTTAATTTTTTCTCTACTCCTACTACCCACTTGCTCACTCTCTTAAAAGATCATTTTCTTGCTCTCGAGACACACAAAAAAGAGAGCAGAAGTTTTCCATCACCATCAATTCACCATCTCTGCCACCTTTTAAAAAAAGCTCAAAAAGTCCACTCTTCCATCATCATTAAAAAACACTTAACTTATCAACCTCATTCATAAACAATAATTACCGACCCACTTCATAAACCTCCACCTACCACACCATCGGTTGCCATCACTTTCTTCCATTCACCACTATCTTAAAACGACCTTTATCCACCTTGGAAGAAACAGAACAACGCCAGTCCAAACCTTCTGTTTCACAACAACCGTTGCAACTTTTTGTGCTGGTAGAAACGTAAGACTTTGACTCTACTGTTTCAGCAACATAACAATAGATGAACAAACATCTCTTGTTCAGCAGCACGACGATTTCAAAGTAGTAGCTCAACAACACGATAATAGTCCACGCACATCCTTGCACAAATCGTTAGCTTTATTCTTCATTGTTTCCAATAGCAACAACGTAAGGAATACATTGACAATTCGGTAATAACTTTCTTTTCATGATTGTATTATGTTGATTCTTGTTTCAGACTTTGTATGATTTTGATTATATCTCGCGGTGTTGTTGCTTCATGATTGCGCAATTGTCGATTTTGATTGGTGTCAACGATTCGATGTTGCGTTAATATTTTTAATGAGATTTCGGTTACATCATGTGCTGCTTTTGATGTAAGCCTTGCTTACTGATTTTGTTTTGTTTGCCATTTTTTATGTGAATATTGTGATTGTTTCGCATATTGGGGATTATGTGTGGTTGCTGCAAGTTCTAGTTCATGATGGGCTTGGTTTTGATATCGGGTTGGACTTGTAAATTGTAATTTCTCACCACTTACATTTATCCTAGCCATGGTTGTGTTGATACCTTAAAACCATAATTTGTTTTCTTTTATTTTTCAAACTTTGATATTGTTTGTTCTAGCTGGTATTGTTTATTCTAACTGATATTGTTTATTCTAACCGAGATTGCTAATTCATGATATTATAATTATCTTGCTAATAGATTGTTAATTACATGTTTATTTCGCTTGTTAATTTTTTAAATTATACTATTAATTGTTTATTGATTTTTGTGGTGTATATATATGTTGGCCTGACTATGTTGAGATATTGGTGACTTTTGGTAACATTTAGAATCAAGAATACCGTTGCAAATATGAACTTGTTTAACATTCTGATTTAGTATCGCTATTGTATTATGCTTTGCTATTTGTTTCAGTTTCGATTTGGTTATATTGCGTGTGTATCTATTGAATTATGAATTTCGATTGTGTATCTATTTCAACTGCAATTTCGTGAACTTGTAAATATCGATTTGTTCGTTAATTGTTGTTGTTGCTGCTGCGATTCCGTGTTTGAATTCGGTGTATAGGTGGTCGACGTCGCATTACGATAAACATTTTGGTTTGGAATCTCTGTTTGACAGTGTGTATGTTTGAATTTTGTGATACTGAATTTGTTGCTTTGACTTGTGTTTGTTTCTCTGGTTTGCATTTGAACACTATAGCAATGCATACATGTTGTTGTTGGATTTTAAATGTATAAAAAGTGATATTTTCTAAGTCATACATGCTGATGCTGTTGGATTTTAAATGTATAGAAAGTGATCTTTTCTAAATCATGCATGTTGCCGCTGTTGGATTTTTAAGTATATAGAAAGTGATCCTTTTCTAAATGTATACATGTTGCTGTTGTTGAATTTTAAAAGTATAGAAGTTATTTCTTTTCTAAATATATTTAAATCATATAATATAGAAATTTAAAATATATAAGTTATTTTTTTAATGCATTCAAGTTATAAAGTATGGAAAATATATATATTTTTAAATACATTCAAAGTTATAAAGTATAGAATTTGAAAGTATAGAAATTGGTTTTTCTAAATGCATTCAAGTTATTTCAAGGTGCACAAATACTACAAGGTTTCACTATTTGTTTTTATGCACACAAATTGGTTTTTATGTAAGTTGTTGTTGATAAAGTATCATAGGTTGTTTTGTGTTACAAATAATTCTTTGATTCAACCATTTTGTATTTATTTTATTGTTTATTTCAATTTTTTATGTTTTAATAAAATTAATTAAAGTTTTGTCTAATTAGATTATCTTGATTAATTAATTTTAATTTATTTGATTATTTGATTTAATTAAATAATTTCTGAGAATTAATCTTAATTAAATTCTTTAATCAATTTAATCAAATTTTAATTAATTAATTTCCTTAGTTAGATAAGCATCGATTTATTTCACTGTCAGTTTCACAAATCATTTGCAAACCATCAATTTGATTTCATTCATAATCAATCTCATTTCGAAACTATTTTCATAATTCAATTCTTTTGCACATGTAAATACAAAGCTCAGTCAATATCGAGTGCGCCTTTTCTAAATCAATTCAAAACACTTAATCACGGTTAAACACCATTTCATTAAAGGTGAAAGGGAGATGGTCTCGAGCCTTCAATTCCTCTCCTCAATTACTTGGATACGAGTAACCTTACTCGGTCATTCGAGCAATTGTCATCTATTAAAAACTTCTAAACCCCCACCACATCTAAACTATTTTCATAATCAAACTTTAAGTAAAACTCATTTTCGTAACAAACTTGGATGAAAAAGGAGGTGGTCTGGAGCCTTTCATTCCCTTCCCCGAGTACTTGGATACGAGTAGCCTTACTCGGTCATTCAAGTATTTGTCGCCCGTCCAAAATACATTAGCCTTATTTAAATCCTTTTGGAATTAAGGATGAAAAGGGAGATGGTCTAGAGCCTTCTATTCCTCTTCTCGGGTACTTGGATACGAGTAGACTTACGCGGCCATTCGAGTAATCATCATCCAACAAAATACTCAACCAATCAAATTTGTTTTCCGCCCTTGTGCAATCCCGAAAACATTTTTTAGAAAAGAGTATGCAACATCCATTTTGATGTGAAACAAACAAAGACTTCAGCCTCCAAGAGTGAGCAGCAAGTAAAGGTTTAATCGCTCAAACGTGATCCAAGCATCACTCTCTTTAAAAGCAATCCACCCAGTAGTTCTCTTTGAGTAGAACTACGTATGCCTTGAGTTCTTCATAGCACCTGAAGATACGTAGGAGCATGATTGAGAAATCTTTCATAATTAGGAGTCCATTTGCCCCTAGCATCTAGTTTGAAAGATAGAATCTTATTGAGCACAAGGTCACCTCATTTGAACACATGAGGCCTGACCTTCTTATAAAATGCCTCATTCATTCGTTACTGATATAACTGACCATGACACATGGCAGTCAATCTCTTCTCTTCAATTAAATCCAACTGATCATATTTGGTCTGGCACCATTCAACTTCAGTCAACTTGTCTTCCATCAAGACACGCAATGATGGGATCTCAACTTCTATTAGGAGCATAGCTTTCATACCATAAACAAGAGAGGAATGGGTTGTCCCTGTTGAAGTGCGGATGGATGTACGGTACCCATGTAAAGCAAATAGGAGCATCTCATGCCAATCTTTATATGTCACAACCATCTTCTAAATGATATTTTTGATACTTTTGTTTGCAGCTTCAACAACCCCATTCATATTTGGTTTGTAGGGAGAAGAATTATGATGTGCAATCTTGAAGTCTTTGCAAAGAGCTTCCACCATATTATTGTTCAAGTTTGATCCATTATCAGTAATGATCTTACTTGGTACATCATAACGGCATATAATCTGATTATTGATAAACCTCACAACAACTTGCTTGGTCAGATTCGCATATGATGTTGCTTCAACCCACTTTGTGAAGTAATCAATAGCCACCAAAATAAAACGATGTTCGTTCGAAGCTTTGGGCTCAATCATACCAATCATATCAATTCCTCACATGGAGAAGGGCCATGGATAGGAAATGAAATTCAACAGTTTCGGAGGAACATGAATTTTATCTGCATAAGCTTGACACTTGTGGCATTTCTTCACAAACTTGCAACAGTCAGATTCCATTGTCAGCCAATAGTAACTTGCTCTCAACATCTTCTTTTCCATAGCATGTCCATTGGAATGAGTACCAAAGGAACCTTATATGCTTTGTGTCTCTCCATACATCTGAGCAAAACCATATCAAAATTTCTCTTGTAAATCACATCACCATTCAGGTAGAAGTTGCCAGCTAATCTCCTCAAAGTCTTCTTATCTTTCAAAGATGCCCCAGGCGGGCAAATCTGACTTTGAAGGAAACATTTGATATCAAAATACCATGGCTTTTCATCTTTAACTTCTTTAATGGAGAACACATGAGTTGGTTGTCATACCCTAAATTTTACCCTAAGTTTTCACTTGCATTAGCATAGAAAAAATCAATCCATTTTGTTGTGCATTTTTATCAGTTAAAAAGCATTCATCAAGGTTCAGATAAAAAGTCAGGAGCTTTGGCATTTTATTTGGTCTTGATGAAATTCATTCAGTCATATGTTGATTGAGAAGTCAAAATACTTGATTTCTCGATCTCAGTGCATCATTTATTCTGTTGCATCTTGTTTTAGAGATTTATAATGTGATAATCAAGAGCGTTGTCATCGTCTGAATATGTATAGGGTTTTGTTTGTGTTTGAGAATGAGAAGCAAATGGTCTAAGGGCGATTCATCTGTGTCTAATTGTCTGTTCATATTTATCCAGTCAGTGAATCAGTGCATTCACCAGATGTTTGTATTTTATAGTTGTCACAACATGCGTTTTTGTTTCGCATAGTGCTCGAAATTTCAGTCAGGTTAATTTTTCGATTCTACAGACAGACTTGTCGCACTGTTTCTCAACTGTACATTGAATTAGCGGGCAGATTTTTTCAAAATTAAGTTTTAAGACATCAGTTTTATTAATCTACGTTCCGCGTAGTTTAACCAATTGTGCTCGTTTTAATTTTCCAACTACTTTTTCAGTCGCATTTTTATTAGTCTGAGCCTTTTAACCAGCCGATTTTTTTAATCAAAATCTGTATGTTTCTGAAAAGTTTATTAAGCGCTGATAATTTTGGCGCATTCGATCCGACAGTTTTATGCTCGATTTTTTTTTTATTATTTATTATTATTATTCAATTTTTGTCTGATTATTTTTGTTAGTTTGTCGGAATAATTGAGAGATTTACTTAGAGTTATCCGTATTCTTGTTTTGATTTTAAATCATGTTTGTCTATTTTTTTAATTTAATTAAATAAATATAAATTGATTATTTTGTTTTTTTTATTAAATTGTTGATTAGAGGACCAATCACTTTTCCTCTTTTTATTTGTTAAATTAGTTAAGTTTGGAACCATTAGGGATAAGGCACATGACCATCATTTTTTCTCTCTCTTCTTTTCTTCCTCATCCCACGTTCTCTCTTTATCTCTCTCTCTCACACAGATATTTTAATTTTTTCTCTACTCCTACTACCCACTTGCTCACTCTCTTAAAAGATCATTTTCTTGCTCTCGAGACACACAAAAAAGAGAGCAGAAGTTTTCCATCACCATCAATTCACCATCTCTGCCACCTTTTAAAAAAAGCTCAAAAAGTCCACTCTTCCATCATCATTAAAAAACACTTAACTTATCAACCTCATTCATAAACAATAATTACCGACCCACTTCATAAACCTCCACCTACCACACCATCGGTTGCCATCACTTTCTTCCATTCACCACTATCTTAAAACGACCTTTATCCACCTTGGAAGAAACAGAACAACGCCAGTCCAAACCTTCTGTTTCACAACAACCGTTGCAACTTTTTGTGCTGGTAGAAACGTAAGACTTTGACTCTACTGTTTCAGCAACATAACAATAGATGAACAAACATCTCTTGTTCAGCAGCACGACGATTTCAAAGTAGTAGCTCAACAACACGATAATAGTCCACGCACATCCTTGCACAAATCGTTAGCTTTATTCTTCATTGTTTCCAATAGCAACAACGTAAGGAATACATTGACAATTCGGTAATAACTTTCTTTTCATGATTGTATTATGTTGATTCTTGTTTCAGACTTTGTATGATTTTGATTATATCTCGCGGTGTTGTTGCTTCATGATTGCGCAATTGTCGATTTTGATTGGTGTCAACGATTCGATGTTGCGTTAATATTTTTAATGAGATTTCGGTTACATCATGTGCTGCTTTTGATGTAAGCCTTGCTTACTGATTTTGTTTTGTTTGCCATTTTTTATGTGAATATTGTGATTGTTTCGCATATTGGGGATTATGTGTGGTTGCTGCAAGTTCTAGTTCATGATGGGCTTGGTTTTGATATCGGGTTGGACTTGTAAATTGTAATTTCTCACCACTTACATTTATCCTAGCCATGGTTGTGTTGATACCTTAAAACCATAATTTGTTTTCTTTTATTTTTCAAACTTTGATATTGTTTGTTCTAGCTGGTATTGTTTATTCTAACTGATATTGTTTATTCTAACCGAGATTGCTAATTCATGATATTATAATTATCTTGCTAATAGATTGTTAATTACATGTTTATTTCGCTTGTTAATTTTTTAAATTATACTATTAATTGTTTATTGATTTTTGTGGTGTATATATATGTTGGCCTGACTATGTTGAGATATTGGTGACTTTTGGTAACATTTAGAATCAAGAATACCGTTGCAAATATGAACTTGTTTAACATTCTGATTTAGTATCGCTATTGTATTATGCTTTGCTATTTGTTTCAGTTTCGATTTGGTTATATTGCGTGTGTATCTATTGAATTATGAATTTCGATTGTGTATCTATTTCAACTGCAATTTCGTGAACTTGTAAATATCGATTTGTTCGTTAATTGTTGTTGTTGCTGCTGCGATTCCGTGTTTGAATTCGGTGTATAGGTGGTCGACGTCGCATTACGATAAACATTTTGGTTTGGAATCTCTGTTTGACAGTGTGTATGTTTGAATTTTGTGATACTGAATTTGTTGCTTTGACTTGTGTTTGTTTCTCTGGTTTGCATTTGAACACTATAGCAATGCATACATGTTGTTGTTGGATTTTAAATGTATAAAAAGTGATATTTTCTAAGTCATACATGCTGATGCTGTTGGATTTTAAATGTATAGAAAGTGATCTTTTCTAAATCATGCATGTTGCCGCTGTTGGATTTTTAAGTATATAGAAAGTGATCCTTTTCTAAATGTATACATGTTGCTGTTGTTGAATTTTAAAAGTATAGAAGTTATTTCTTTTCTAAATATATTTAAATCATATAATATAGAAATTTAAAATATATAAGTTATTTTTTTAATGCATTCAAGTTATAAAGTATGAAAATATATATATATTTTTAAATACATTCAAAGTTATAAAGTATAGAATTTGAAAGTATAGAAATTGGTTTTTCTAAATGCATTCAAGTTATTTCAAGGTGCACAAATACTACAAGGTTTCACTATTTGTTTTTATGCACACAAATTGGTTTTTATGTAAGTTGTTGTTGATAAAGTATCATAGGTTGTTTTGTGTTACAAATAATTCTTTGATTCAACCATTTTGTATTTATTTTATTGTTTATTTCAATTTTTTATGTTTTAATAAAATTAATTAAAGTTTTGTCTAATTAGATTATCTTGATTAATTAATTTTAATTTATTTGATTATTTGATTTAATTAAATAATTTCTGAGAATTAATCTTAATTAAATTCTTTAATCAATTTAATCAAATTTTAATTAATTAATTTCCTTAGTTAGATAAGCATCGATTTATTTCACTGTCAGTTTCACAAATCATTTGCAAACCATCAATTTGATTTCATTCATAATCAATCTCATTTCGAAACTATTTTCATAATTCAATTCATTTGCACATGTAAATACAAAGCTCAGTCAATATCGAGTGCGCCTTTTCTAAATCAATTCAAAACACTTAATCACGGTTAAACACCATTTCATTAAAGGTGAAAGGGAGATGGTCTCGAGCCTTCAATTCCTCTCCTCAATTACTTGGATACGAGTAACCTTACTCGGTCATTCGAGCAATTGTCATCTATTAAAAACTTCTAAACCCCCACCACATCTAAACTATTTTCATAATCAAACTTTAAGTAAAACTCATTTTCGTAACAAACTTGGATGAAAAAGGAGGTGGTCTGGAGCCTTTCATTCCCTTCCCCGAGTACTTGGATACGAGTAGCCTTACTCGGTCATTCAAGTATTTGTCGCCCGTCCAAAATACATTAGCCTTATTTAAATCCTTTTGGAATTAAGGATGAAAAGGGAGATGGTCTAGAGCCTTCTATTCCTCTTCTCGGGTACTTGGATACGAGTAGACTTACGCGGCCATTCGAGTAATCATCATCCAACAAAATACTCAACCAATCAAATTTGTTTTCCGCCCTTGTGCAATCCCGAAAACATTTTTTAGAAAAGAGTATGCAACATCCATTTTGATGTGAAACAAACAAAGACTTCAGCCTCCAAGAGTGAGCAGCAAGTAAAGGTTTAATCGCTCAAACGTGATCCAAGCATCACTCTCTTTAAAAGCAATCCACCCAGTAGTTCTCTTTAAGTAGAACTACGTATGCCTTGAGTTCTTCATAGCACCTGAAGATACGTAGGAGCATGATTGAGAAATCTTTCATAATTAGGAGTCCATTTGCCCCTAGCATCTAGTTTGAAAGATAGAATCTTATTGAGCACAAGGTCACCTCATTTGAACACATGAGGCCTGACCTTCTTATAAAATGCCTCATTCATTCGTTACTGATATAACTGACCATGACACATGGCAGTCAATCTCTTCTCTTCAATTAAATCCAACTGATCATATTTGGTCTGGCACCATTCAACTTCAGTCAACTTGTCTTCCATCAAGACACGCAATGATGGGATCTCAACTTCTATTAGGAGCATAGCTTTCATACCATAAACAAGAGAGGAATGGGTTGTCCCTGTTGAAGTGCGGATGGATGTACGGTACCCATGTAAAGCAAATAGGAGCATCTCATGCCAATCTTTATATGTCACAACCATCTTCTAAATGATATTTTTGATACTTTTGTTTGCAGCTTCAACAACCCCATTCATATTTGGTTTGTAGGGAGAAGAATTATGATGTGCAATCTTGAAGTCTTTGCAAAGAGCTTCCACCATATTATTGTTCAAGTTTGATCCATTATCAGTAATGATCTTACTTGGTACATCATAACGGCATATAATCTGATTATTGATAAACCTCACAACAACTTGCTTGGTCAGATTCGCATATGATGTTGCTTCAACCCACTTTGTGAAGTAATCAATAGCCACCAAAATAAAACGATGTTCGTTCGAAGCTTTGGGCTCAATCATACCAATCATATCAATTCCTCACATGGAGAAGGGCCATGGATAGGAAATGAAATTCAACAGTTTCGGAGGAACATGAATTTTATCTGCATAAGCTTGACACTTGTGGCATTTCTTCACAAACTTGCAACAGTCAGATTCCATTGTCAGCCAATAGTAACTTGCTCTCAACATCTTCTTTTCCATAGCATGTCCATTGGAATGAGTACCAAAGGAACCTTATATGCTTTGTGTCTCTCCATACATCTGAGCAAAACCATATCAAAATTTCTCTTGTAAATCACATCACCATTCAGGTAGAAGTTGCCAGCTAATCTCCTCAAAGTCTTCTTATCTTTCAAAGATGCCCCAGGCGGGCAAATCTGACTTTGAAGGAAACATTTGATATCAAAATACCATGGCTTTTCATCTTTAACTTCTTTAATGGAGAACACATGAGTTGGTTGTCATACCCTAAATTTTACCCTAAGTTTTCACTTGCATTAGCATAGAAAAAATCAATCCATTTTGTTGTGCATTTTTATCAGTTAAAAAGCATTCATCAAGGTTCAGATAAAAAGTCAGGAGCTTTGGCATTTTATTTGGTCTTGATGAAATTCATTCAGTCATATGTTGATTGAGAAGTCAAAATACTTGATTTCTCGATCTCAGTGCATCATTTATTCTGTTGCATCTTGTTTTAGAGATTTATAATGTGATAATCAAGAGCGTTGTCATCGTCTGAATATGTATAGGGTTTTGTTTGTGTTTGAGAATGAGAAGCAAATGGTCTAAGGGCGATTCATCTGTGTCTAATTGTCTGTTCATATTTATCCAGTCAGTGAATCAGTGCATTCACCAGATGTTTGTATTTTATAGTTGTCACAACATGCGTTTTTGTTTCGCATAGTGCTCGAAATTTCAGTCAGGTTAATTTTTCGATTCTACAGACAGACTTGTCGCACTGTTTCTCAACTGTACATTGAATTAGCGGGCAGATTTTTTCAAAATTAAGTTTTAAGACATCAGTTTTATTAATCTACGTTCCGCGTAGTTTAACCAATTGTGCTCGTTTTAATTTTCCAACTACTTTTTCAGTCGCATTTTTATTAGTCTGAGCCTTTTAACCAGCCGATTTTTTTAATCAAAATCTGTATGTTTCTGAAAAGTTTATTAAGCGCTGATAATTTTGGCGCATTCGATCCGACAGTTTTATGCTCGATTTTTTTTTTATTATTTATTATTATTATTCAATTTTTGTCTGATTATTTTTGTTAGTTTGTCGGAATAATTGAGAGATTTACTTAGAGTTATCCGTATTCTTGTTTTGATTTTAAATCATGTTTGTCTATTTTTTTAATTTAATTAAATAAATATAAATTGATTATTTTGTTTTTTTTATTAAATTGTTGATTAGAGGACCAATCACTTTTCCTCTTTTTATTTGTTAAATTAGTTAAGTTTGGAACCATTAGGGATAAGGCACATGACCATCATTTTTTCTCTCTCTTCTTTTCTTCCTCATCCCACGTTCTCTCTTTATCTCTCTCTCTCACACAGATATTTTAATTTTTTCTCTACTCCTACTACCCACTTGCTCACTCTCTTAAAAGATCATTTTCTTGCTCTCGAGACACACAAAAAAGAGAGCAGAAGTTTTCCATCACCATCAATTCACCATCTCTGCCACCTTTTAAAAAAAGCTCAAAAAGTCCACTCTTCCATCATCATTAAAAAACACTTAACTTATCAACCTCATTCATAAACAATAATTACCGACCCACTTCATAAACCTCCACCTACCACACCATCGGTTGCCATCACTTTCTTCCATTCACCACTATCTTAAAACGACCTTTATCCACCTTGGAAGAAACAGAACAACGCCAGTCCAAACCTTCTGTTTCACAACAACCGTTGCAACTTTTTGTGCTGGTAGAAACGTAAGACTTTGACTCTACTGTTTCAGCAACATAACAATAGATGAACAAACATCTCTTGTTCAGCAGCACGACGATTTCAAAGTAGTAGCTCAACAACACGATAATAGTCCACGCACATCCTTGCACAAATCGTTAGCTTTATTCTTCATTGTTTCCAATAGCAACAACGTAAGGAATACATTGACAATTCGGTAATAACTTTCTTTTCATGATTGTATTATGTTGATTCTTGTTTCAGACTTTGTATGATTTTGATTATATCTCGCGGTGTTGTTGCTTCATGATTGCGCAATTGTCGATTTTGATTGGTGTCAACGATTCGATGTTGCGTTAATATTTTTAATGAGATTTCGGTTACATCATGTGCTGCTTTTGATGTAAGCCTTGCTTACTGATTTTGTTTTGTTTGCCATTTTTTATGTGAATATTGTGATTGTTTCGCATATTGGGGATTATGTGTGGTTGCTGCAAGTTCTAGTTCATGATGGGCTTGGTTTTGATATCGGGTTGGACTTGTAAATTGTAATTTCTCACCACTTACATTTATCCTAGCCATGGTTGTGTTGATACCTTAAAACCATAATTTGTTTTCTTTTATTTTTCAAACTTTGATATTGTTTGTTCTAGCTGGTATTGTTTATTCTAACTGATATTGTTTATTCTAACCGAGATTGCTAATTCATGATATTATAATTATCTTGCTAATAGATTGTTAATTACATGTTTATTTCGCTTGTTAATTTTTTAAATTATACTATTAATTGTTTATTGATTTTTGTGGTGTATATATATGTTGGCCTGACTATGTTGAGATATTGGTGACTTTTGGTAACATTTAGAATCAAGAATACCGTTGCAAATATGAACTTGTTTAACATTCTGATTTAGTATCGCTATTGTATTATGCTTTGCTATTTGTTTCAGTTTCGATTTGGTTATATTGCGTGTGTATCTATTGAATTATGAATTTCGATTGTGTATCTATTTCAACTGCAATTTCGTGAACTTGTAAATATCGATTTGTTCGTTAATTGTTGTTGTTGCTGCTGCGATTCCGTGTTTGAATTCGGTGTATAGGTGGTCGACGTCGCATTACGATAAACATTTTGGTTTGGAATCTCTGTTTGACAGTGTGTATGTTTGAATTTTGTGATACTGAATTTGTTGCTTTGACTTGTGTTTGTTTCTCTGGTTTGCATTTGAACACTATAGCAATGCATACATGTTGTTGTTGGATTTTAAATGTATAAAAAGTGATATTTTCTAAGTCATACATGCTGATGCTGTTGGATTTTAAATGTATAGAAAGTGATCTTTTCTAAATCATGCATGTTGCCGCTGTTGGATTTTTAAGTATATAGAAAGTGATCCTTTTCTAAATGTATACATGTTGCTGTTGTTGAATTTTAAAAGTATAGAAGTTATTTCTTTTCTAAATATATTTAAATCATATAATATAGAAATTTAAAATATATAAGTTATTTTTTTAATGCATTCAAGTTATAAAGTATGAAAATATATATATATTTTTAAATACATTCAAAGTTATAAAGTATAGAATTTGAAAGTATAGAAATTGGTTTTTCTAAATGCATTCAAGTTATTTCAAGGTGCACAAATACTACAAGGTTTCACTATTTGTTTTTATGCACACAAATTGGTTTTTATGTAAGTTGTTGTTGATAAAGTATCATAGGTTGTTTTGTGTTACAAATAATTCTTTGATTCAACCATTTTGTATTTATTTTATTGTTTATTTCAATTTTTTATGTTTTAATAAAATTAATTAAAGTTTTGTCTAATTAGATTATCTTGATTAATTAATTTTAATTTATTTGATTATTTGATTTAATTAAATAATTTCTGAGAATTAATCTTAATTAAATTCTTTAATCAATTTAATCAAATTTTAATTAATTAATTTCCTTAGTTAGATAAGCATCGATTTATTTCACTGTCAGTTTCACAAATCATTTGCAAACCATCAATTTGATTTCATTCATAATCAATCTCATTTCGAAACTATTTTCATAATTCAATTCATTTGCACATGTAAATACAAAGCTCAGTCAATATCGAGTGCGCCTTTTCTAAATCAATTCAAAACACTTAATCACGGTTAAACACCATTTCATTAAAGGTGAAAGGGAGATGGTCTCGAGCCTTCAATTCCTCTCCTCAATTACTTGGATACGAGTAACCTTACTCGGTCATTCGAGCAATTGTCATCTATTAAAAACTTCTAAACCCCCACCACATCTAAACTATTTTCATAATCAAACTTTAAGTAAAACTCATTTTCGTAACAAACTTGGATGAAAAAGGAGGTGGTCTGGAGCCTTTCATTCCCTTCCTCGAGTACTTGGATACGAGTAGCCTTACTCGGTCATTCAAGTATTTGTCGCCCGTCCAAAATACATTAGCCTTATTTAAATCCTTTTGGAATTAAGGATGAAAAGGGAGATGGTCTAGAGCCTTCTATTCCTCTTCTCGGGTACTTGGATACGAGTAGACTTACGCGGCCATTCGAGTAATCATCATCCAACAAAATACTCAACCAATCAAATTTGTTTTCCGCCCTTGTGCAATCCCGAAAACATTTTTTAGAAAAGAGTATGCAACATCCATTTTGATGTGAAACAAACAAAGACTTCAGCCTCCAAGAGTGAGCAGCAAGTAAAGGTTTAATCGCTCAAACGTGATCCAAGCATCACTCTCTTTAAAAGCAATCCACCCAGTAGTTCTCTTTAAGTAGAACTACGTATGCCTTGAGTTCTTCATAGCACCTGAAGATACGTAGGAGCATGATTGAGAAATCTTGTCAGGCACATTAATATTAAAAAACCCTAAGTCTTTCTTTTCTTCCTTTCTTTTTCTCGCTCAGTAAGTAGAAGATAACAATTAACATTAGCTAACACTCTATCACATATTTAACTAAGTGGTTCCTGTTAAGTACAACAGATGTGAGGGGTGCTAATACATTCCCCTTGCATAATCGACTCCCGAACCTGAATTTGGTTGCGACGACCATTTTCTTTTTGTTTGTTTTTTGTGGGTTTTATCGATATTTTCCCTTTCCTTCATTGGAATAAATAAATTTCGGTGGCGCCTCTGTTTGAACATCTTTTTTGTGAGCGAGTGAGCGCTTCACGAAGGATCGCGTTTTTAGAGATGCGACACTGGCCTATCAAGACGCATCATAGTCAAATTGGGAACTTCATTCCAAAATTTCACCATGATCATTGAATCCAACATTGCAAGAGCATATGACATCCGATTTTTATCTCTAGGGATATGATGAAACTCAACCTTTGTAAAGAAAGTTGAAATCCTCTTCGCATAGTCTGTGTATGGTATCAAACCGGGTTAATTCGTCTCCCATTCACCTTTGATCTGATTCACAACCAAAGATGAATCCCCATATACGTCAAGATATTTTATTCTGAGATCAATGACCTTTTCAAGCCCCATAATGCAAGCTTCATACTCAGCCATATTGTTTGTACACTTGAAAATTAATCTAGTTGTAAACAGAAAATGAGTGCCTTGAGGAGTAATAATCACTGCCCCAATGCCATTACCATACGAATTAATAGCTCCATCGAATACCATGCCCTAACGGGAACCAGGTTTTGGCCCTTCTTCATGCGATGGTTCATCATAATCTTACATTTTCAAGTACAAAATCTCTTCATCAGGAAAATCATACTGCACTGACTGATATTCTTAAATCGGTTGGTGAGCCAAATGGTCAACCAAGACACTACCTTTGATAGCTTTTTGAAATCAATATTCAATATCATACTCTGATAATAACATTTGCCAATGTGAAATCCTCCCATTTAAAGCAGGCTTTTCAAAAATACACTTGATTGGATCCATTTTGGATATCAATCAAGTAGTGTGATTTAACATGTATTGGCGCACACACTTAGCAGCCCAAGCCAATGCGCAACAAGTCTTTTCAAGCATAGAATATCAAGTCTCACAGTCGGTGAACTTCTTACTGAGGTAGTAAATTGCATATTCTTTCTTACCAGATTCATGTTGCAGACCAAGAACACAACCCATACTCTCATCGAGCACAGTCAAATACATGATCAAAGGTCTTCCTTCAACAGACGGAGACAGAATCAGAGGCTCAAGCAGATACTCTTTAATACTATCAAACACTTTCTGGAAATCTTCGGTCCAATCACAAGACTGATCTTTCTGAAAAAGCTTGAATATAGGCGCACATGTGGCAGTCATATGCGATATAACTCTTGAGATATAGTTCAAGCGGCCGAGAAAACCTCTGACTTGTTTCTCAGTTTTGGGTGCAGGCATTTCTTATATTGCTTTGACCTTGGCAGGATCAACTTCAATACCCTTCTCACTGATAATAAAGCCCAACAATGTACCAAAACGAACACTACAAGTACACTTATTGAGATTCAAGAGGAGTTTGTACTTCCTTAAACGCTGGAATAACTACAAGTACCCTTCTAAAATACCCCAATATTTAATTAAAACAACATATAAAACTCAGAGTAATTATGCAGTTAAGGGTGTCACACACAAACACTGTACACCATTCACCAATATAACGGCCATGCTCTTTATTGATTCAAAACATAAGCATTTGCATAAAACGCAGCGGATCGAAATCTCATCAATCATGTAAAACATTACATGTAAAATGGTTCATAACCAACAATAAAACATTTAAAACAAGTTAAAACATCCCATCCCGATGTTACATCTATCAGAGCACGACCCACTAAGGAGACTACACTAGACTCCAAGCATTAGCTTCTACTCAACTCATTGCTCGTTACCTGAAAAATAGTTGTAAGGGTGAGTTCCTCAATCGATATAATAAGCATTATAAATTATCATGTCATGTTAAGTAAATAACACATTTCATCACCCAAATCAGATTACACATTCAGCAACGGCAATATCAACTCAATCATACTCATACTCAATGTCAACACAACCACACGTATAATATTGGAATACATCCATTCATATTATACGCCATACATACGTTATGCAATGAGACTCCACACATGCGGTACCGACTATTCTTGAACATATAGTTCAAGCTCACCGATCAATCCAGATACGGCTACTAAGCTCACTAGTCCCACTCATTTGAGACCTAGTGACTCACTCACTAATTCCTCACTATGGGAATTAGCTACAGCCCCAAAGGCTATGCTATGCACACTAATCACCTAGCATGCAACATCAACAACAAATCCACAATGATTCACTCACTAATTCCTCACTATGGGAATTAGCTACAACCCCAAGGGCTATGCTATGCACGCTAATCATCTAGCAATGCAACATCAACGACAATCCACAATGGACATATGCTCACACTCTAAGCCATATAATAGTCCATTCACAAATACATGCATAATATATACATTCACAGCATTATGCATACCATCAGACATCATCAACACATGTATCAAAACATCATATCATGTCAAATAATTAATCACAGTATTAGCACACTCTACTAATACCCTTACTGTTCAAGACAACGGGAAATAATCCCTATTACATCGTACACCAATATAGGCAACCATAAATTTGGCACACAGCATTTTAAATAACAATTTTTCCACTTTGCAACAGTGTTAACCGGTTAACGCCCTGGGTTAACCGGTTAACGCAGGCAAAACACGCTTACTGCCCAAAACTTATTAGCGTTAACCGGTTAACGCCCTGGGTTAACCGGTTAACGCAGGCAAAACAGCACTAATTCTCAATTCGTAACAGTGTTAACCGGTTAACACCCTGGGTTAACCGGTTAACGCAGACAAAACAGCAGTTCCTGCGCTAACACAAAGCAGAATGCAGAATTCTCTGCATTTTCCGCCATTGGAGGACTTCCGGACCTCCGATTCCAATTCCGTAAAAAGCTATACGTTAGGGAAATTACAACACACTCAATTATAGGTCAAATTTCAGTTTTTACACAACATATCCATCACAGTTTTCAGCATTCAACAATCCCAATTAGGGTCAATTCGACGGTTTATCACTACCCATTACATGCTAACCCATAATCCCCATTAAACGACGATAAACCCCCCTTACCTGATTAATCCGGCAAATCTTTGAGCTCCAAGCTCTTCTCTTCTCCAACCTTTGCTCTCTGGTTCTTCCTCTTGCTCTGCCTCTTTCAGCCGCTTCTCTGAGTTTCACGTGAAAACCTTATTTCCCAAAAATGAACTCTTTTTACTTATTCCAGCTTATATATATTTTCAAATAATTATTATTCCAATAATAACAATAATTCAATAATTCCAAAATAATAATAATAATAATCCAATTATCTAATTAAATTAATAAATATATTATTAACTTAATTTAAATAATTACCATATTATTATCGGGGTGTTACAACTCTCCCCCACTAAAAGAGTTTTCGTCCTCGAAAACATACCTCAAGCGAACAACTCTGGGTAAGACTCCTTCATCTTACTCTCCAGTTCCCAAGTCACATTGCCACCTGCTGGTCCTCCCCAAGCTACCTTCACCAAGGCAATCTCTTTACCCCGCAACTGTTTCAACTCTCGATCCTCAATCCTCATAGGTGATGTTTCAACAGTCAGGTTATCTCTCACCTGTACATCATCTATTTGGACTACATGCGACGGATCATGAATGTACCTCCTCAGCTGAGACACATGGAAAACCTCATGCAAATTCGCAAGCGACGGCGGTAAGGCGATACGATAGGCTACCTCCCCTATCCTCTCCAAAATCTGATAAGGACCAATAAATCGAGGTGTCAACTTCTTCGACTTCAAAGCTCGACCAACACCAGTTATCGGAGTGACACGAAGAAACACATGATCTCCCTCTTGAAACTCAAGTGACTTCCTCCTCTTGTTGTGATAACTCTTCTGACGACTCTGAGCAATTCTCATCTTCTCCTGAATCATCTTAATCTTTTCCGTGGTTTGTTGAACAATCTCCGTTCCAACCACAGCACTCTCACCGGACTCATACCAACATAAAGGTGTCTGACATCTCCTACCATACAAAGCTTCAAACGGTGCCATACCAATGCTCGAATGAAAACTATTGTTGTAGGTAAACTCAATCAAAGGCAAATAACAATCCCAAGCACCTCCCTTTTCCAAAACACAAGCCCTCAAAAGATCCTCTAGTGACTGAATCGTCCTCTCAGTCTGACCATCAGTCTGCGGATGATATGCAGAACTCAATCTCAGCTTAGTTCCCAAAGCCCTCTGCAAACCTTCCCAAAACTTCGATGTAAATCTAGGATCTCTGTCCGAAACAATACTCGACGGAATACCATGCAAACTTACAATCTTCTCAATATACAACTCGGCTAATCTCTCTAACGGATAATCCATTCTGATCGGAATGAAATGAGCCGACTTTGTCAATCTGTCAACAATCACCCAAATAGCTTCACAATTCTTACTTGTCCTCGGTAAACCAGAAACAAAATCTATACTGATACTATCCCACTTCCACTCTGGAATAGCCAACGGTTGCATTAGCCCAGAAGGCTTCTGATGCTCAATCTTTGACTTCTGACAAGTCAAACAGGAATAAACAAAACTCGCAATTTCTCTTTTCATTCCCGGCCACCAAAATAACTTTTTCAAATCATGATACATCTTCGTAGCTCCAGGATGAATACTCAGGCCACTACGATGTCCTTCCTCCAGAATACTCTCCTTAAGTTCGGTGACATCCGGAATACACACCCGATTACCAAATTTCAAAACACCATTCTCATCAACTCTGAATTCACCACCTTGACCTTGATTCACTAAAGTCAACTTATCAACCAAAAGCACATCGGATTTCTGACCCTCTCTAATCTCATCCAGAATACCACTCGTTAACTTCAACATTCCCAATTTAACACTATTGTGAGTACTCTCACACACCAAACTCAAGTCTCTAAACTGCTCAATTAAATCCAATTCCCTAACCATTAACATAGACATATGCAATGATTTCCGACTCAATGCATCAGCCACTACGTTTGCTTTACCCGGATGGTAATTCAAACCAAAGTCATAATCCTTCAGAAACTCTAACCATCTCCTCTGTCTCATATTCAGCTCTTTCTGATCAAACAAATACTTTAAACTTTTATGGTCACTGAAAACCTCAAATCTTGACCCATACAAGTAATGCCTCCATAATTTCAGAACAAATACCACAGCTGCCAACTCTAAATCATGCGTCGGATAGTTCCTCTCATGAACTCTCAGTTGTCTCGAAGCATAAGCTATAACCTGCTTATTCTGCATCAACACACCACCCAAACCCAACAATGAAGCATCACAGTAAATTTCAAATGATTCCGATGGACTCGGTAATATCAGAATAGGAGCAGTAGTCAACCTTCTCTTTAAGTCTTGGAAACCTTCTTCACATTTTGAGTCCCAAACAAACGCTTGCCCCTTTCTAGTCAACATCGTCAACGGTAACGCCAACTTAGAAAATCCCTCAATGAATTTCCTATAATAACCAGCAAGTCCAAGAAAACTTCGAATCTCGGCAACAGACTTAGGAGCTTCCCACTTAGATACCGCTTCTATCTTAGAAGGATCAACAGCAACACCACCTCTTGAAATCACATGACCAAGGAAACTAACCTCTTCTAACCAAAATTCACACTTTGACAGTTTAGCAAATAACTTCTTTTCTCGTAGAACTCCTAAAACCACTCTCAAATGTTCAGCATGCTCCTCTTCAGATTTTGAATACACCAAAATGTCATCAATAAACACCACAACAAACTTATCTAGGTACGGATGGAAAATCCTATTCATATACTCCATAAATACTCCAGGCGCATTAGTCACACCAAAAGGCATTACAGAATACTCATAATGTCCATACCTTGTTCTGAAAGCAGTCTTCTGAATATCCTCAGTTTTCACACGTATCTGATGATACCCAGATCTCAAATCTATTTTGCTGAACACACTCGCACCAACCAACTGATCCATCAAATCATCAATCCTCGGCAAAGGATACCGATTCTTGATCGTCACTTTATTCAGTTGCCTGTAGTCCACACACAACCTCATAGTACCTTCTTTCTTCTTAACCAATAACACTGGTGCACCCCACGGTGACACACTCGGACAAATAAACTTCTTATCCAAGAGATCTTCCAGCTGGCTCTTCAATTCAGCTAACTCAACAGCAGACATACGATACGGAGCCATCGATATCGGTCTAGTACCAGGTACCAAATCAATCGAGAACTCAACTTCACGCTCTGGTGGCAATTCATTCACATCTTCAGGAAACACATCAGGAAAATCACACACCACGGCTAGATCACAAATCACCAGTTTATCTTTAGCCTCCAAAGTCGCTAACAGCATAAACAACTCTGCCCCATCTGCCACTGCCTCATTCACCTGCCTGGCTGATAAAAACAAACTCTTTCCTTCATCCATCTCAGGAAATATCACAGTCTTATCAAAACAATTGATAGAAACTCGGTTAAACACCAACCAGTTCATACCCAATATAACATCAATCTGCACTAATGGAAGACACACAAGGTCTATCCCAAAGTCTCTACCAAAAATACTCAAAGGACAATTCAAACAAACTGAAGTAGTAGTCACTGAACCCTTCGCAGGAGTATCAATCACCATACTACCATGCATCTCAGATATTTCTAACTTGAGTTTCACAGCACAATCCAAAGATATAAAGGAATGAGTAGCACCGGTGTCAATAATAGCTACAAGAGGAAAACCATTTATATAACACGTACCTCTGATCAAACGATCATCTGCAGAAGTCTCAAAACCCGATAAGGCAAAGACCTTGCCTCCTGACTGATTCTCCTTCTTCGGCTTAGGACACTGTGGACTGATATGACCCACCTCTCCACAGTTGAAACAAGTTACAGTCTTCAACCGGCACTCTGCAGCCAAATGACCACCTTTACCACACTTGAAACACTTCATCTCAGCACTGGTACACTCATGGACACGATGTCCAGCCCGACCACATCTATAACACTTAGCAGGGGCACTAGAGTCTCCCCCACTAGGTCTCTTCATCCCACTCTGTCTCTGAAAACCTTTGCCAGCTGCATACGGTTTTCCATGATCATTCTGATTCTTGCCTTTTCTATCAACCCTTTGCTGATAGCTCTCTGCTCTGGCTTTGGAATCCTGTTCAAAAATCCTGCAACAATCAACCAAGTCAGAAAACACTCTGATCCGTTGGTATCCAATAGCCTGCTTGATCTCGGGACGTAACCCGTTCTCAAACTTCATACATTTCGAAAATTCTCCAGCAGCCTCATTATAGGGAGTGTAATATTTCGACAGCTCTGTGAACTTAGCAGCATACTTCGTAACAGACTTGTTACCCTGCTTCAACTCTAAGAACTCTATCTCTTTCTTTCCTCTGACATCTTCTGGAAAGTACTTCCTCAGGAATCTCTCTCTGAACACAGCCCAAGTGATTTCAGCATTCCCAGCAGTTTCCAACTCAGTGCGGGTAGCAACCCACCAATCATCAGCTTCTTCTGACAGCATATGCGTACCGAACCTGACCTTCTGGTTATCGGCACACTCAGTCACTCGGAAGATTCTCTCGATCTCCTTCAACCACTTCTGAGCGCCATCTGGATCGTATGCTCCTTTGAACATCGGAGGATTGTTCTTCTGGAACTCACTCAGTTGACGAGCAGCTCCCATTCCCACCACATTCGGATTCCCTCCAAGTACTCCAGCTAGCATACCCAGAGCCTCAGCAATCGCAGCATCATCTCTACCTCTTCCAGCCATCTCTATTCTGAAAACCCAACAAGCTAAAACAATAAGTACTGATAGGGTTACACAACACCTATCCCGTACAGGGGAAACAGAATAATTACGACTCGACTCGACCGACTATGCTCTGATACCACTAATGTAACACCCTTCTAAAATACCCCAATATTTAATTAAAACAACATATAAAACTCAGAGTAATTATGCAGTTAAGGGTGTCACACACAAACACTGTACACCATTCACCAATATAACGGTCATGCTCTTTATTGATTCAAAACATAAGCATTTGCATAAAACGCAGCGGATCGAAATCTCATCAATCATGTAAAACATTACATGTAAAATGGTTCATAACCAACAATAAAACATTTAAAACAAGTTAAAACATCCCATCCCGATGTTACATCTATCAGAGCACGACCCACTAAGGAGACTACACTAGACTCCAAGCATTAGCTTCTACTCAACTCATTGCTCGTTACCTGAAAAATAGTTGTAAGGGTGAGTTCCTCAATCGATATAATAAGCATTATAAATTATCATGTCATGTTAAGTAAATAACACATTTCATCACCCAAATCAGATTACACATTCAGCAACGGCAATATCAACTCAATCATACTCATACTCAATGTCAACACAACCACACGTATAATATTGGAATACATCCATTCATATTATACGCCATACATACGTTATGCAATGAGACTCCACACATGCGGTACCGACTATTCTTGAACATATAGTTCAAGCTCACCGATCAATCCAGATACGGCTACTAAGCTCACTAGTCCCACTCATTTGAGACCTAGTGACTCACTCACTAATTCCTCACTATGGGAATTAGCTACAGCCCCAAAGGCTATGCTATGCACACTAATCACCTAGCATGCAACATCAACAACAAATCCACAATGATTCACTCACTAATTCCTCACTATGGGAATTAGCTACAACCCCAAGGGCTATGCTATGCACGCTAATCATCTAGCAATGCAACATCAACGACAATCCACAATGGACATATGCTCACACTCTAAGCCATACAATAGTCCATTCACAAATACATGCATAATATATACATTCACAGCATTATGCATACCATCAGACATCATCAACACATGTATCAAAACATCATATCATGTCAAATAATTAATCACAGTATTAGCACACTCTACTAATACCCTTACTGTTCAAGACAACGGGAAATAATCCCTATTACATCGTACACCAATATAGGCAACCATAAATTTGGCACACAACATTTTAAATAACAATTTTTCCACTTTGCAACAGTGTTAACCGGTTAACGCCCTGGGTTAACCGGTTAACGCAGGCAAAACACGCTTACTGCCCAAAACTTATCAGCGTTAACCGGTTAACGCCCTGGGTTAACCGGTTAACGCAGGCAAAACAGCACTAATTCTCAATTCGTAACAGTGTTAACCGGTTAACACCCTGGGTTAATCGGTTAACGCAGACAAAACAGCAGTTCCTGCGCTAACACAAAGCAGAATGCAGAATTCTCTGCATTTTCCGCCATTGGAGGACTTCCGGACCTCCGATTCCAATTCCGTAAAAAGCTATACGTTAGGGAAATTACAACACACTCAATTATAGGTCAAATTTCAGTTTTTACACAACATATCCATCACAGTTTTCAGCATTCAACAATCCCAATTAGGGTCAATTCGACGGTTTATCACTACCCATTACATGCTAACCCATAATCCCCATTAAACGACGATAAACCCCCCTTACCTGATTAATCCGGCAAATCTTTGAGCTCCAAGCTCTTCTCTTCTCCAACCTTTGCTCTCTGGTTCTTCCTCTTGCTCTGCCTCTTTCAGCCGCTTCTCTGAGTTTCACGTGAAAACCTTATTTCCCAAAAATGAACTCTTTTTACTTATTCCAGCTTATATATATTTTCAAATAATTATTATTCCAATAATAACAATAATTCAATAATTCCAAAATAATAATAATAATAATCCAATTATCTAATTAAATTAATAAATATATTATTAACTTAATTTAAATAATTACCATATTATTATCGGGGTGTTACAGGGTGGATATCCATTACTTGAAAAGTAATTTGGAAATCACTTGGACCTCTCTTAATTGGAAGGTCCACTTCACCAATGACGGTTTTATGGGAACCATCAAACGCTTTAACAATCACGCCGATGTATCTCATTGGGGTGCCTTGATAGGAAAGTCTTGACAAAGTTAACTTTGAAAGCACATTCAAATAAGAACCAGTGTCAACCAACACATTGGACATAGCGTCCTCCTTACAATTCATGGAAATATGGAGTGCCAAATTGTGATTTCTGCCTTCCTCGGGAAGCTTTTCATCACAAAAACTCAAATTATTGCAAGAAATGATGTTGGCAACAATGTGGTCAAACAGATCCACAATCATATCATGTTCAACATAACCATGTTCGAGTACTTTCTGCAATACCTCCCTATGTGCCTCAGAATTCATCAATAATGACAGCACAGAGATCTTTGATGGGGTTTGGAGCAGCTGCTCCACCATATTAAACTCACTTCTCTTTATCAATTTTAATACCTCATCATCATCACTAGCCTTCAGTTTGCTGGATTCACTGGACTAACACACTGGAGCACTAACCGGATTTACCACTAGAATTTATGCCTTCTTACTTGCGGGAACATCTTTTACTTCTTTTGGAAAAAACTGACCAAATACATGACCACTACGGGTCACCTTTGCAATATCAGCAATATTTACCATAAAACCTGCAATTGGTAAAGGAACCTCTTGATCATTCTCAACCATTGTGGCATTGTATTGATAAGGCGCAACTTTATTGGATGCATACGAAACAGGGCCCGCTAACCGTATAACTAACAGCGATGCCGATCTATAGGCATTGATGTTGTTGCTACTATCGAACTGGATAATTACCCACTCAGGGGTCTTGAACACAAGCACGATTACATTCACATCATTTATATCTCTTGACTGACAAATATGAATAAGTCCTTCATCCACCAACCTCTGAATATCCCTATTGACAATAACACATCCACGAGGGTTCACATTGCATATCACACAACCATCATGGTCATGCTCATAGTCATTGACCAAACAAATATCTTTATGAATTGCCACCAAAGATTGTCTGATATGGCGAACATCATAAACCTTGTACTCACCAGGACAACCATCTACGATGTTGACTGAAGCATTACCGTGAGCAGGTAATGGATTAGCTTTCACATCAGGTGCTCGATCCTTAAAGGACACCATCCCACTCTTTACAAGCTTTTGTACTTCATACTTCAATGGATAACAGTTCTCGATGTCGTGGCCAGGGGCTCCCTGGTGAAAAGCACAATGAAGTTATGGTTTGAACCACCATAGAAATGGCTCGGGAATTTGTGGAGGATTTCTGGGTTGAATTAGGTTCTTGAGAACAAGGGATGGATACAATTCTGCATACGACATAGGAATAGGGTCAAAAGAGACCTTATTCCTCTCAAAGTTTTGTTGTTGATTATTGTTGTTGTTGTTGTTGGTTCTTTGTTGCGGTTGTTGTTGACGTTGTTGTTGCTAAACTGGAACAGATTGATTGTTGGAATTGTTGGGAAAAACTGGAATCAGTGAAGAAACTTGATGTTGATGTTGACGAGTTTGAGAACTCTTCCTGACATGAGGCCTCCTCTGCCTCCCCACAGTTAATAAATTAGTTTCTCCCTCCTTCCTCTTGGAGAAACTACCCTCATACTTCTTGCTAGACGATGCTTCTTCTTTGGACAAACGTCTTTCATAGACTCCCTCTTCTAACCTCATCCCCATATTTACCATTTCGATAAAGTCATTGGGGGCACTGGAAATCATATGTTCATAGTAAAACGAACTCAGTGTCTTCAAGAAGATATTTGTCATCTCTTTCTCTTCCAATGGTGGGCTTATCTGGGCAGCAAGCTCTCTCCACCTCTGAGCATACTCTTTGAATGCCTCCTTATCCTTCTGAGACATAAACCTCAATTGATCTCTATCAAGGCTCCATATCAATGTTGTACTTGTACGGCTTAACAAAGGCTTCACCCAAGTCATTGAAAGTACGGACACTTGCACTGTCTATTCCCATATACCATCTCAAAGCAGCATCAGTTAAATTATATTGGAAATAGTGAATCGACAATTGATCATTATTAGTTTGATTTGACATCTTTCTGGCGCACATCACAAAGTGCCTTAGCGGACAAGTGTTTCCCTTATACTTTTCAAAGTCAGGGACCTTGAACTTCATCGGGATTTTCATATTAGGTACCAGATAGAGCTCAACAACACGTTTCCCGAACAAATCCTTTCCTCTTAGAGTCTTCAATTCTTTACGCAGCTCGAGGAACTGATCCTTCGTTTCGTCAATTTTCTCATAAACATCTAGACTCTCAGACGACTCAAAGTGGTAAATGATATCCTCAATACGAGGCAGAGTGTGAATAACTGGAGGTGGCACAGACATGACCGGGCTAGATGTCGATGGAGAAGCAAAAGTGGGTGCATACCCTTCAGGCATAAAATTGGACGGCATTCCTCAAGGGAATCCAGCATGCATAGAAGGACTGGATTTGTTGGCAGCAACAGGAACGATTGAGGTAGCAACCTCAGAAATAACAGTCCTCTGGGGAGGAGTTGCAGAAGTTGGTGAAGATTGGTTCTGTGCAGCAATGGCAGATTCCATCAATGTTGTTAACCTGGAAATCTCATCCTTCAGGTCTCTGTTCTCTTGCTCTAAATGCTCCATTATCCTTGGTTGATTAGTGCGAGTGTTGTATCGGTGAGTCAGCTTGGCTGAAGCACAGAAGAATAACCGATAAGACATCTGGCTGAAGAAAACCTGTTATGTAAATGATGCATGAAAAGCAATGTTTTTGTTTGTTTTAATTTCAAGGAACATATGAATTTCTATTTGCAAATATTAACTAGCAACAATTTGATTGACCGTAAAATCTCTTTTTATTCATAAAATTTGGAAGGATTACACTGAGTATAATTTTAGAAACCAAAGTACAAAATACAAGAGGAAAGGAAACTAATCATCCTAAGGATCCCCTAGCAACGATATTAGACGATCTGGTTGCGGGCGTGTACTTCCTTCGGATGCGTTGTATCTCGGATTCAAAAGATATCTTCATCTGAGCTTTCTCAAGGACAAGCTGATCAACAATCTTCTTCTAAGCACCGGAAGGTTGAGGCATACTAGAGGAAGGTAGACCCTCTAGCTCTCTCTGTCTCTTCACTGCTCGGTCTTCAACAAGTTCAATAAGCGAATCCTTGTCTTTCAACTCAAGTTGCAAATCTTCATGCTTTCGACTTAAAGCATGGAACCACTCTTCCCACATATCTCTCTCTTGCTTCATCTTGGTGAGTGCGTCTTCCAACTCCTCTACATCTTGGTTAGGGAGAGTTAATGACTCAGCCACAACCAAAGACATAGGTATTTCACAAGCATACAACATCTTTAGTTCGAAAGCTCCCTTCTTCACCCAAATGGTGTAAGCTTCTGAAGCTACACAGTTACATGGACCAAGCTCGGTTTTTCCTTTCCTATGCATATTATGCCAAGCATGTATCATTCTTTGCTTCAAATGTTGGGGATATTTACCCTCTTGATAGAAAAGACCTTCTAACTAAGTGTTATTAGGTTTATCTCTCAAGGGGAACCCAAGTTGACGACGAGCCAAAACAAGGTTGTAGTTGATTCCTCCTTTTGTACCAATGAGATGCACATTAGAGAATTCACCATAACTATCAATAATATCCACACTAGTCAATGTAGAATCGTACCAAGTAATATCATCATTAGTGAGAGACATAAGTCTCTGAGACCACCGTCAACATTGCTTGTTCTCCAAAAAAGCAGGCGTCTGAGACAAGTGCGAAATAAACCACTTGTACAGAAGAGGAACACAACATACAATAGTCCCACCAGCTTTAGAATTCCTTAAATACAAAGAAAAGTACATGTCACCCAACAGAGTAGGAACATGATTCGCAATTAAGAAGATTTTAATGACGTTAACATCCATAAAACTGTAGATGTTAGAGAATAAAGATAGACCATAGATGAGCAATACAAAGATGGCTTCAAAAGCATCCACACTATCGGCTTGAGCAAAGACAATAGCTTTACCAATGAGGAACTCAGAAGTTAACCCCATAATGCCTTCTTTCTTCACCAAATGAGTTTCAATTTCAGATTTCTTCAAATGAAGAGCTTCAGCTATGATATGAGATCTGGGAATCTCATCCAATCCACTAAAAGGTACCTTATTAGATACATGTATTCCCAAGAGATGGGCATACTCCTCTAACAAAGGCATAAGCTGATAATCGGGAAAAATGAAGCATCAATAGAGAGGATCATAGAACTGAACTAACACACTCAGAAGTTCTTCAACTACATCAGCAGATAACACAGACAAAAGTTTCCCATGACGTTGCTTGAAGTCCAAGGGATCTAATACAAAGGATTACAACTTCCTTAGCTCTTTCAAATCATGACATGTGAAACCGTACTTCTTAGTGTTCCTTCGTCCATAATCCATGGTCTGGAAATATTTGCAAATAAGACCTTAGTTCCTTGAAATTTATTTTTCTGTGATGAATGTTTTGATACGCATGTATGCATGAATGCAACAATCACAAACAAAGGATCACACACAAGGCAAACACAAACAAAGGTCAAAGGATGGATTAAGTCATCATCAAGATCAATCATCCATTTTGGTGGATTATGGTTTTCACCTTATCAACACCCATGTTCCATTGATATTGATGAGACTTAATCAGATCAACCGAAAATCAAAGGGTTTGTTGCAAGTCACGAGCATGGAGTCAGGTTAAGAACCATCCCAAAGGAGTGTACTAAGGATAAAAACATGTAGATCATGTTCTATGAAAGTTCCCATAGTATTAATCCCATCTATCAGATATTATAGGTTAGGATGACCAACTCATCAACCCATAATATTCTCAAGAGAAACTCGTCTGAGTGTAGTATCGTGTAACAACTGTTATCAGGTCTACACCTGAACAGTCTCCGCATTACGTCCTAAATAGGCCAAGTTGGGTTAAATGTTCTACGGTTCTCAACTTCTCGGACCCCAAATCAGAGAAAGTAATGCCTAACCACAAATAACTTGTGTGACATCAATAACTCCAAAAGGGCCTCCATTGAGTAGATGGGTCTCAAGCCAACTCGTTAAGGACTAATCCACACAAGTTGAACATGACTATGTCATCCTCCAATCTTAATTACACTCAAGTTCGGGTTATAACTTTTCTAACCACTCAGAGATCACCAAGCACAACAGACAAATTATATCACACAAACAAATATACAAACATCAAATATACCATTATATACACATAAAAAAGTAGGCTAAACCCATTGAGGACTACTCCTCAGCAGAGTCGCCACTTAATTTCTGTAGCAGTAAATTCATGACCATCAAGCTATGGATAAACTTAATGTCAATAAAACCAGAGTCACAACCGCACTTTTATTGTTTCCAAAGGAAAAGGGAAAATTACGAACCAAACCCAAAGATAAGAAGTTTTCAAATCAAAACTAATAAAATTCCAGAGATTACGGGTAAGGGGGTCGGTTACACAGATGGAAGGTGTTGCACCAAAAGTGTCCTAGGTACTCCTAGGGAGCCATTCTTTATATGTGCATATGTGTTTGGTATAAAAAATGTTTGAGAAAAATAAAGTGTGGGCCTGAGAAAAGAATTTATTGATTATATTTTTGTGTTTGATAAGACCTTAGGACTTGTGCCTACGAACCAACATAAAAATGAGGGATCAAAACCTCGTAGTTCGTGGTAAAATTTCAAAGTGGGTGAACTGCTTTTTAACAAAAATTTAATTGAGGAGGGACAAAGGCTTGAATGGAGTTGTTAGTTCTTTTTGTCTTTTGAAATTTTAAGTCAATATGAATAGATTTATTTACAAGTTTGATTTAAGAAAAAGAAGTTCAAAAATTCAATGGCATAAGGCCAAAGTTTCTACTTGAAATAAAGTCTAAGTTTGAAATCACAAGCAAAGAATGTTTTTTTGAAAAGGGGGAGAGATTTTGAAATTTAAGAAGTGGGAGGAGATGAAGAGGCTATCCTAAGCATAAAATTAAAAGTTAAGAGTTGAAAACATCTGACCAATGGGATGCAATACAACAGACAAGAATGTCATATAGAAACCCATTTTTCTTTGGACTATGAATCAAGCAATAATCAACAAGCAAATAGAAATACTAGACATCATGAAGATCAAGGCATCAAATAAAGATAGACACATCCAAGCAAGCAATTCCCATAGCCAACTGTCTTCTTTGTTTTCTCATGTATCATATGAAATATTCCTTGATCAACTCAGAAGAAAGCATCATACACAAGATCAAAATAACAGTTATCACCAAGACAAACTAGCAGATGAATTCAAATCAATCCCAAGACTTGCATCAGATGAAGGCTTAGTTCACAATGACTTGCTCTCAGAAATGTTGGCATTGGCCAAGTCTTTTTGCATATGGAACGTTGCCTAGTTCTAACTCGACACACTCATTTTATTTTTACGACTACTTTTTTTATCGCATTTTGATCAGCATGAGCCTTTTAACCGAACATTTTTTATTTCAAAATTTGATTAAAACCTGTATGTTTCCGAGAAATTTATTTCCGTTGATCATTTTGGTGCATTCATTTTAATTTTTCGAACACTTTCACGTCCGATTTTTATTTATTTTTTATCCTTTTATTTTTATTTTTTAATCAAAATGATCAGCATAATTAATTAGAATTAACCAGTTGTTTAGTTTGAACTTATTTTATGTATTTTGTTTTTAATTTAAATATACATAATTTTTTTTATAATTCAAAAAAAATGATTAGAAAAAATATAGAATTTTAATTGCCAATGAAGAGGTGACACTTGGCAATCATTCATTGGAGATCATCTCTCAATTTAAAATTGGCCAATGGGATAAGGATGAGGAGGAATCCAATGAAAACCACGTGATAACTCATATTATCCCCAACGTCTCTCATGAAGCAAGAAAACTCTAACTAAAGAAAACTTTTCTGCAAATCTTCTTCTCACCAAAAGAAACTCGACCTCCTTCCTTTCTACTTTTCAAACCACGCATCTCCAAAATCTCTCACTGGAAAAACCATTGTACACCAACTGCACCTTCATCCCTCCACCGTAAATCAGTCGCTACCGTCTCTGATTCACCATAACAAACCCCTCTTTCATTTTCACTTTCATTCTCTCTACATGCAATAACCTCTCTTCCACATAACCGACATTCTCATCCGCCTTAAACAACCACCACAAATCTCATTTTTCGACAAATTCTCCTCATTTATCCACCTGTACACGCCCCCACATTCATCCACAAAGGCAACAACAACATAAGCTTCCACTGCAACAACCGTGTACATCCTTCGAACCACCCCCAACAACTCAGTTCATCCGCATAAGAACCCGTTTCCAACGTTGCTTTCGTTTTTTTCCGGTGAACTCAGTAATGCCCTTCTAAGCAGCATAATCCAACGTAAGTTTTTCAGGAAGATTCATTTGAAACAACGACAACAAATTCAAGCAGCAACAACCTGTTTTTCTCCGACGACAACAATCATGTTTTTGTTCGGTAACGTTTTCGATACGATGGCTTCACATTCCTCTTACATTCTATTTTGAGTTTCATGATTCAATTTATCTGATGATGTTTTATGTACAGTTTGTATTTGAGGCTTCGTTTCGGTTTTGCGACATTAGATTTTGAAAAATATTTAATTAGTTGTTCTTGACCTAATAGATTGATATTAATGCATTTAAATTGGTTTATTGGTGTTGTTATTGATCTATTTTTGTTAGCAGTATTGCTATTGTTGTTTTGATTTTATTTTGTGTTGAGTAAGTCATATTTAAATATGGTTTTTGACATCGATAATATGTCATTACGTGGCTGATTTATTTTTCGATACATTAATGAAAAATGATCGGGTTCGGTTCAGTCGCATCACGCTCATACAAGTCTGTTTGGTATTTGAGTTTTGTAACGTCCATGTAACTAATGGAAGTTACTATTGCTTTTATTATTCTAAATTGTTAGGGTTCTGAATTATGCTTCCATTGTGTAGTCGGTTTAAGTCAATCTTGATTGCGTTGCTTCTGTTGATTTTTATCTTGTATGTAAATGTTGTGTAGATCTGCTGGTGTTTTTTTTGCACTGCATAATCAAATTAGATAAGTGTATTCGATAAATTCATAATGATATAATACTTTGTTGCAATTGCTTTGGTTGTTTGTGATATTTGATTGCAGATTCAATACTCGATTATATGTTGTTATATCGTTACTATTCTAATTTTTTTGATACATTAATGATTTTGTCAAAGTGTATTAGGGTTTTTTTTGTCACGTTATAGCGTTACATTTTGCTCCATTTGGTTGTGTCTTATGTAATCTGTGCGCATTTTATTTTTCACGCATTAAGCTTCACGTTTCAATTCTTTAAATTTGGTATTCACACGATTTTGATTTATTTTGCAATGATCACATTAAGTGTAGAAACCAAATGGGGCTTATTTCATTGGTCTAGGTGCAATCCTTTAATTGGTTATTGTTGCATTTCGATATTGTAAATATGTTCGATGGTTAGTATAACGACAATCCGCTTTTTGTGCTCCTACCAATTCGCATTTCGATTTGCAAACTTTGTGCTTCCGTTTTCATTTATTTATTTATTTTTATCTTGTTTGCTTTTTGATTTTATTTACCATTCTATTTGTCAATATTTCAAACGATCCAACATCGTTACGTTTAAATCAAACCTGGATTTTAATCTGGTAGCCTTGCACATCTTTGTGTTATATGTAATTAATTCACATCCTCGCATCATGATCTTGATTTGTGCATGTTTCTTTTTTGCTTTACTTATTACGATTTAATTACAATGAATGTGTGTTGTGCATGTGGCGCGTGTGTGTGTCACTATCTCATATCTTTTGGCTTGCTCTTAGGCTTTCATACAATGATCTTTTTGTTAATGTACACTTATTTGCATGTGTTTACTTAATTGGGTATGCTTTAATCGCTTCATTATCATACCCTGATTTTAAAAACGTACCTCATTTCCATGATGTGTAATAATTCTATCGCTCTATTCTTGATTGCTTATTGTTTAGATAGTTTCAAACACAAGAGTAAAATCAACCTTTTTTCAAAAAAATAACAAAAATAAAAACTCGATCCAACGTCGAGCATTTTTCTTAAAGACCAAACCATTTCAATCCATTTCTATCATTTCAACTTCTCAAACATTCTACTTTCAAACCGTTTTGTCAAATCACCATTTTGCAATTGTTAACCAAACGTTTGATCCAACGTCAAGCCATTTTCCCAATGAAAATAAAAAACACTTAATTCTTATTAAATATTTTTCAATAAAGATGGAAACATAATGTGGTGGATACTGTGAGGTATAAACGCTAAGATTCGAGATGGATATCTCGTCCATCCTAGTTCTCGCTATCATTCAAAACATTCTATGCGACTTCTCTAACCTTTTCTCAATCAAACCTCAAAACATCTAAATATAATAAACCATTTTGCAAATAAGATGGAAAAGGAACGTAGTGGATACCACGAGCTCTAGAGACTATGATTCAAAATGGATATCTCGCCCATCTAAGTCCTCACTGTTACTCAAAACACATTCAACTAATCAAACTCTTTTCTCGCTGTCGTGCGATTGATCCTTAAATCTTTTTCATAAACGAAAGGTATTTTGTCTCGAGATGATGCAAAAAACAATGTTTTGTCCACTTGAACGTGTGAGTAAGCTAACGATGTTGCATGCGAATGTTGATTTATAAATCCATTCGGTCGTGATATAAACGTTCCCCTCTTTATTTGTTTTGGATAACAAACAATGTTTATCCGCCGATTGACACAGAGTAGCTTTAGCTAAAATCGACCAATAAATAAGCATTTTCTACCCAGAACTACATAGCCTTGAGTTCTCCATCGCACTCAGAGATATGTATGAGCGAGATTCAAAGTCTCGTCAGACACTGTAATACCCCAAAATTTACCCTTCATTTTTCCTGGAAGCATACGCTTTACATCTCATGCATGCATTCATTTTTTAGGTCATTTAGCATTTGCATTTCATCATGGCAATCAGAATCGGATCCAAGAAGCTTGAATATCATCCAGGATACTTTGTGGGCTCTATTTAGATGATCAGTCAACACAAGGGAAAGACTTGAGTTACTTCCAACAGGGGTCTATTTGTCAGTCAAAACGTTAATCTCAAAGGAGCAAAGGTTTGTTCATGAGTTGTCATGCTCGCTAGGCGAAGCCCACGTGTTTTGAAAAAAAAATGAAAAATAAAATTAAATAAATGAATAAATAAATAAAGAAAAGAAAAAATCTTGGACTTGGACCTCTCTCATTTGAGCCCACAGGTCCACAAAAATCAGGTTATAAATTCAGAGTTTCAGTGAAACAAAAGGCCATTCTATTTCTATTACCCTGTCTGGGAAAAAGATAGTGAGAGAAGAACACTGAGGAAAAAGATAGTGAGAGAAGAGCTAACAGAGTTCAGAGCAACCTCCAGGCAACTCTGAAAGGTTCATTCTAACTCACACACTTTCAGCTCAAGCAAACCCTAACATTGGTTTGCAAATCCAGCCATGCCATTTGATTTCAACCGATCTCTCCAATCAGGTTTGCCCTTATTCCCATTACCTTTGTGCTTTGAAGTTGAATACTCTGAATGTTTGAGGTATGATGGATGAATTTCATTAGGTTTTTGCCCACGGGTTCATAATTATGTATGAATGTATAAATAATGCCTTGAATGCTTAATCGTTTAATTTCTGAAGTGTATGCCACAGGGTTTGAGGTTTTTGAAACCATATTGTTATCCATGAAAAACCATATTGTTTTGCTCTAATCTGACTTACGTTTGTCATAGCATGTTTTCTCCTAATTCTTATCTTGTTTCACTAACCCTTTGTTGAGTTTTTATGAAGGCTCACATGACTTTTGCAGGGATAGCTCGTTGGATATTCCACTTTGCTTGTGGGATACCATTTGGGAGATTTATTCTGATTGCCTTGTTGGCACATTTACTTTATACATGTTTTTTTTGTATGTGTTTGTATCCCCGCAGGTAGCGCGGTTCCTTCGTCAAGGATTGCTTTTTTGCATGAGCATCCCAAACCCTAACCCTTCATTGATTTTTCTTCTCCTAAACACGCGTTTACTCCTTCTACTACAGGTGAGTAAGTCTCCAAAGGTTGAGCATCCGGTAGATTGCGTAGTAACATCGTCCGCCCCTAAAACATAATCCTTAACCCCGTAGTTAGCCGAACTACGGCTTGCTCTGATTCTCATTCCAGATGAGATACGTAGGCATAAAACGCGATGTCTTAGTGAGCACACACCCCCCCAACCCATAGGTCAGCCGAGCTACGAAGACTATGATTCTCATATTCAGATGAGATATGTATGCAGTGGATGCAACATCCGTGCGAGTCATTTTCTTTTAACCCCTTTTTTTAGTAAACAACACAAGATAAACTCACACCCTTTAGACAAGAACTACAAAAGTGGATCCCGTAGAGTACTACGGATGCGTAGGGGTGCTAATACCTTCCCTTTGTATAACCGACTCCCGAACCCAAGATTTGGTTGCGAGACCTTGTCTTTTCCTTTCCTCTTTTCAGGTTTACTTCGAGCGTTTCCTTTCCCTCCTTTGGGATAAATAACGCACGGTGGCGACTTTTCTGTCATTTTCTTTCGCCAGTTGTTTTTTCGCACACTGTATTTTTCAGGTTGCGATAGTTGGCGACTCTGCTGGGGACCCGGTTTCCCTACGCGAGTCCCTCCTGGCTTTTGTAGTTTGTTTGTTTATTGGGTGTTCATACTTTTGTACAGTTATTTATTTACCTGCTTTACCTTATTGCATTGTGTACATATCATTGCTGTATCTGTTGGCTGGCTATGGCTGCTTGGTGATCTTTGTGAGATGAGTTCTATACCTAAACTCGAGTGCACTTAGGATAGGAGAATGGCATAGTCTTGTCGACTTGTGTGGAGTTATTCCTTAGCAAGTTGACTTGCAAGCCCATTCACTTGGTGGAGGTCATGTTGAGATCAATAATGTCACACAAGTAAGTTGTGGTTAAACATTACTTTTTCCAATATAGACCTTAGAAGCCGAGGACCTTAGTTTACCAAACCCATCTTGGCCTATTCGTAGGACGTAGTGCGAAAGTCGTTCAAGTGTAAGATTTGATACGATTGTTACGCGACACTACACTCATAAGAGCCTCTCTTGAGAATATTTTTGGAATACGAGTAGTCGTTCCTCCGATAATATCTGAAAGATGGGATTATGACTATGGGAACCTTTTGTAGAACATGTTTGGCAGGTTTAAACCTTAGTACACTCCTTTTGGGTGGTTCTTAACCTAAACTTCATGCTCGCGACTTGCAACAAACCCTTGATTCATGGTTGATCCGATCAGGTATCCTTAATATCAATGAAACTTAGGTGTTGATAAGGTGTAAACCATAATCCACCAAAATGGGTGGTTGATATTAAGGATAACATGATCCATCCCATGACCTTTGTTTGGTGTGCTATTAATTTCTCTCCAGACAGTGCAACCTGACAGATGTTCAAGCAGATACAACGATCCTGATTCCCATGCCACTGCACTGCATTCACATCATTTTGCATCACATCATTTTGCATTCATAATCATTCACACATGTTTATCCATTTCTGTGGGGTTTATATCTTCTACTTGATTCTAGTCAGAATTTTCTTGGTTCTCATCAATGGCTTAGTCTTTTTTTTTTACATCGTTTATCTATTGAGAGACTGGAATCAAGGGGGTAGAATACCTTTGGAATTGATAAACATGTCATTGCATTTACATATTCATTAGCATGTCTTGCATAACAGGTACCGCCACAGTGTTCTCAGTTTGTTTGGTGTTCCATCAGCAGGATAGCTGACCCAGGCATTCACCGGTACGGTACCCGCAGAAACCAACAGAGAGTAATGGAAAGCCTACAGGCAGAGTTCGCCGAGATGAAAATCCGCATGAATCAATTCATGGATGTGGTTCAAGGGGTGGCTCAGGGACAGCAAGAGCTCAGGCAGATGATACAGAGGAACCCCCCTGCTCAACCAGAGACGGTGACTGATCCTCCAGCTGGAGAGGCTAATGGACCCAATGGACCGGGGCCTATCCCAATCCTACATGTCACCTCCGGTCAACAGCCCGTTCATGATGATCAGGACGATCAGTTCCCCCTGCTGCAGGAAGACTTTGGTATGGGTCATGGTGTGGACCCCATGGTTAGAAGATTGGAAGAGAGGTTGAAGGCAATGGAAGGACAGAATCCTCTAGGAGTAGATGTTGCTGACTTGGGGCTGGTCCCAGGTGTGAGAGTGCCACCGAAATTCAAGGTCCCGATATTTGACAAATACAATGGCAACTCTTGCCCGAAGACCCATGTGCAAGCCTATTTCCGTAAAATGGTTGCATACTCCGATGACGAAAAGTTGCTTATGTACTTTTTCCAAGACAGCCTAGCTGGGGCATCCCTGGAATGGTATATGACGTTGGACAGAGCCCACATCCGTTGCTGGGGGGATTTGGCTGAGGCTTTCGTGAAGCAGTATCAGTATAATGCAGACATGGCTCTGGACAGAACTCAACTTCAAAATCTGTCTCTTAAAAGCAATGAATGCTTCAGAGAATACGCTCAACGCTGGAGAGAAACAACTTCCCGTGTTCAACCTCCTATGTTGGAGAAGGAAATGGCTAACATGTTCATGAACACTCTGCCATGACCTTATTTGGAGCGCCTGGTGGGTTGCAATGCCTCCAATTTTGCTGATGTAGTCTCTACCGGAGAGAGGGTGGAGAATTACCTGAGGACATACAAGACCCAGAGTGGAGGTGGATCCTCATCAGGGGTGAAGAAGTCGTTCATTCAGGGACAGAAGAGGAGAGAAGGGGATGCAAGTGCCATATCTTCTTATCAGAACAGGGATAACCGGAGGAATAACTTTCAGAACTATCATCAGCAACCGTATGTTGCGGCTGTGACCATTCCAGCTGCAGCACCACTAAAACAACAACAACCACGGTGTCAACCAGCTCAGTACCAACCACAACAATCGGGTAACAGACCCGCCTATCAACCGAGGCCAAGGACGATGGACCGACGTTTCGACACTCTTCCAATGTTGTACGCTCAGTTGCTTTCTAGTCTTCAACAACTACAACTTGTGCAGTTGCGCACTCTGGCTCCTCCCGTTGGTAGGCTTCTGGTGGGTTATGACGCCAACGCTAGATGTAGCTTCCATTCTGGGGCACCTGGCCACAATATTGAGAACTGCAAAGCTTTTAAGCACGTAGTTCAGGACCTCATTGATTCGAAGGCCGTTAACTTTGCACCAGCTCCTAATGTCGTCAACAATCCCATGCCCCAACATGGTGGAGCCAACGTTAACATGGTTGAAGGAGAAGTCAAATTAGTCTCTACGGTCAACAATGAAGATGGGGATAATGATTGCGACATCGATAATTGGGTGCGTCCGAGGATCCCGGGTGAAGTTCTCAACAATTGGTCTTCTGAGGAGATTGTCCAAGCCACTTGTCTGGAGGAGTAATTTTCTTTATTTATTCATGCATATCCAAGTCTTACGTTCCGCTAGGGCGTAATGACTCATTGTAGGGCTCATCTATGTGACACTTGCATTTTTTATCATAAATAAAGGACGTCTTTTTGCATTCAAATATTTCGTTCCATGTCTTTCTATTTTTGCAGTTTTTCAAAAAAAAATGGCAATGTTTTGTTTAGTTTCCACTTTTTTTCTTTTTTTTTCACACTCATAAGCACATACCATCACTCATGCAGATGCACATCACCGAATCCTATTGATAACGGTTCTGCTATGGCTCGCTTCGACTTTGAAAAATCCAATCTTTCAAGCTGAAGAAGAGGGTGATGAAGACTGTGAACTCCCTGAAGAACTTACCAGGTTATTAAAACAAGAGAAAAGGGTCATTCAACCGCATCAAGAGTCTGTTGAAGTGATTAATCTCGTCACCGAGGACGCCAAGAGAGAAATCAAGATAGGGGCTGCTTTGGAAGACAGTGTGAAGAAGGGGTTGATTGAATTGCTGCAAGAGTATGTTGACATCTTCACTTGGTCTTATCAGGACATGTCAGGGCTTGACACAGACATCGTGGTACATCGCTTGCTGCTCAAAGAAGGTTGTCCTCCGGTCAAGTAGAAGCTCAGAAGAACAAGACCAGAGATAGCTGTCAAGATAAAGGAAGAAGTGCAAAAACAGTTGGATGCAGGGTTTCTAGCAGTCACAAATTATCCGCCATGGGTTGCAAATATCGTTCTGGTACCTAAGAAGGATGGAAAGGTATGGATGTGTGTTGACTACCGGGATCTGAACAGGGCTAGTCCTAAAGATGATTTCCCCTTACCTCACATTGACGTTTTGGTGGATAACATGACTCAGTTCTCGGTATTCTCCTTCATGGATGGCTTTTCTGGCTATAATCAAATTAAGATGGCACCAGAAGACATGGAGAGACAACATTCATAACCCCATGGGGCACCTTCTGCTACAAGGTGATGTCGTTTGGTCTGAAAAATGCTGGAGCAACATATCAGCGAGCGTTGGTGACTCTGTTCCATGATATGATTCATCATGAAATCGAGGTTTATGTTGATGATATGATTGCCAAATCTCAGACAGAAGAAGAACATTTGGTGAATTTGCAGAAAGTGTTTGAGCGTTTGAGGAAATCCAAGCTGAGGCTTAATCCGAACAAGTGTACTTTTGGGGTGAGATCTGGAAAACTACTGGGTTTTATTGTTAGTGAAAAAGGGATTGAGGTGGATCCGGCCAAAGTGAAAGCGATACAGGAAATGCCTGAGCCAAGAACAGAGAAACAAGTCCGTGGTTTCTTAGGGAGGTTGAACTACATTGCAAGGTTCATCTCTCACCTAACAGCCACGTGTGAGCCAATATTCAAATTGTTGAGAAAAGATCAGGCTATCAGGTGGAATGATGATTGTCAAAGGGCGTTCGAGAAGATAAAAGAGTATTTGCAGAATCCTCCTATCCTTGTGCCTCCGGTCCCAGGGAGACCGCTGATTATGTATTTGACAGTACTGGACAATTCCATGGGTTGTGTTCTCGGTCAACACGACAAGACAGGTAGGAAATAGCATGCCATCTACTACCTGAGTAAGAAATTCACAGATTGCGAGTCGAGATACTCAATGCTTGAAAAAACATATTGTGCACTTGCATGGGCTGCGAAGCGATTGAGACAATACATGCTGTCTCACACAACCTTATTGATCTCCAAAATGGATCCAGTCAAGTATATATTTGAGAAGCCAGCTCTCACCGGAAGAGTTGCGCGTTGACAAATGGTACTGACAGAGTACGACATCCAGTATACTTCCCAGAAAGCCATCAAGGGGAGTATTTTGTCAGACTATCTTGCTCAACAGCCGGTTGAAGATTATGAGCCGATGAAGTTTGATTTTCCAGATGAAGACATCATGTTCCTCAAGATGAAAGACTGTGAAGAGCCAGTTGTTGAAGAGGGACCTGATCCAGACGAAAAGTGGACTTTAATGTTTGATGGGGCCGTCAATGCCAGAGGAAGTGGAATTGGTGCTGTCATTACAACTTCGAAAGGTGCCCACATGCCTTTCACCGCTCGTCTGACTTTCGAGTGCACCAATAATGAAGCTGAGTATGAAGCCTGTATCTTGGGTATTGAGCAAGCCATTGATTTGAGAATCAAGACTTTGGACATCTTCGGAGATTCAACTCTGGTAATCAATCAAGTGAATGGTGATTGGAACACTCTCCAACCTACTTTGGTCCCCTATAGAGATTACACGAGAAGACTGTTGACTTTCTTCACAACAGTAAAGTTGTACCATATACCTCGTGATGAGAACTAGATGGCAGATGCTCTTGCTACTCTATCCTCCATGATCAACGTGATCCGTTGGAACCATGCTCCCAAGATCGACGTGATGCGCCTTGAAAGGGTCGCATATGTGTTTGCTGCTGAACTGGTAGTTGATGACAAGCCCTAGTATCACGACATTAAGTGATTTCTGAAGAATCAAGAGTACCCTGCAGGGGCATCCAACAATGATAGAAAGACTTTGAGAAGATTGGCAGGCAGTTTCTTCTTGAACAAAGACGATGTGCTGTATAAGAGGAACTTCGACATGGTTTTGCTCAGATGCGTGGACAGACACGAAACAGACATGTTAATGCAGGAAGCTCATGAAGGCTCCTTCGGTACTCATGCCGACGGACATGCAATGGCTAAGAAATTGTTGAGAGCAGGTTATTACTGGATGACCATGGAATCTGATTGTTTCAAATATGCTCGAAAGTGCCATAAATTCCAGATTTATGCTGATAAGGTACATGTGCCGCCGAATCCTTTGAATGTGATGTCTTCGCCGTGGCCTTTTGCTATGTGGGGCATCGATATGATTGGAAAGATTGAGCTGACCGCTTCCAATGGGCATCGCTTCATCCTTGTTGCCATCGACTATTTCACCAAGTGGGTCGAAGCAGCGTCATTTGCGAAGGTCACCAGACATGTGGTTGCCCGATTCATCAAGAAAGAAATCATTTGTCGCTATGGGATTCCCGAAAGAATCATTACTGATAATGGTTCTAATCTCAACAACAAAATGATGAAGGAGTTGTGCCAGAACTTCAACATTCAGCATCATAATTCTTTCCCTTACCGCCCTAAGATGAACGGTGATGTTGAAGCGGCAAATAAGAACATAAAGAAGATTGTGCAGAAGATGGTCGTTACGTACAGAGATTGGCATGAGATGCTACCCTTCGCCTTGCATGGGTACCGTACTTCAGTACGTACATCAACCGGGGCAACCCCTTACTCCCTTGTGTATGGTATGGAATCAGTCCTACCTGTTGAAGTGGAGATTCCTTCTCTAAGAGTCATGTTGGATGTCAAGTTAGACGAAGCTAAATGGATTCGGACAAGGTTTAATGAGTTGAGTCTTATCGAAGAGAAGCGAATGACAACCATTTGTCATGGGCAGTTGTATCAGAGTCGGGTGAAGAGAGCCTTTGATCAAAAAGTGCGTCCTCGATGCTTCCAGGTCGGAGATTTGGTGTTGAAAAGGATCCTTCCTCCTCAGACAGATCACATGGGCAAGTGGACTCCTAACTATGATGGACCGTATATTGTCACCAAGGTTTTTAATGGTGGGGCCTTAATGCTTGCAACGATGGATGGTGAAAACTTCATTTCGCTTGTGAACTCAGACGCAATTAAAAAATACTTCGCATGAAATAGACCCGCTGGACAATAAAAAGAGTAGTCCAGGCAAAAATGGGCATCCCGGCGAACCAAGAAAATGAAAAAGGTTCGGGCAAAAATTAGGGATTAAAAGTGAAAAGATTGTACACCCGGTAAGTTGAAAACCTGAAAAGGCAACTTAGGTAAAAATGGGTATCCCGGTGGATTGAAAACTCGAAAAGGGCGATCCAGGCAAAAGTTAGGGATTAAGCGAATGATTGCGTTCTGAGTAGTTCTGAATCTCATCTCGTGTCAATGACTGGAAACTTTTGAAGGATAGGAAACAGTCCAATCACTCTTTCAGAAAGCTGATCATCTGGAGGATCTTGAAGACGAGCAAGTCATAGCAGAATTGGAACCCAATAGAAATCCATTTCACATTGCCATTAAATTAATGTCTGTTTTTATCTATTGTGCGATTACCTATTTCCAGGGATTGCTTCCTGATGTAAATGCCTATTCAGAGGCCGTTCAATCAATAAAATCATGTTATTCAATATATCTCTGTTTTCATTTTCATTTTTTTGTTTTGTTTGCAAAAATGACGTCCGAATTTTTTGATAAACATTGCATCATGACACATAAGAGCTTTACAGGTACATGCTTAATAAACATTTAAAATTGCTGTAAATTTTAAGTGCTTTGGATCGTCTATTCAGAACAGGTACCCTCGGGGCATTTCCTTAAAATCCCCTGCAGATGATCGTGAATGTTTTCCCCCAACAGACGAATTCGGTATCTTATCCCTGCAGAGCTGATCAGAGCGTTGGATTCTTCAATCCCCAGCAGGTTCTCACCACTGTACCTCCCCCTAAGCGGTGGTTTCAGATTATACACTCCCCAGTAGAGTTGACAGTGTCAGACTATATACCCCCAGTGGAGTTGATAGTGCCAGACTGTATCTTCCCAGCAGAAGCGGCTGCTCCTCAGAGTTCGATGCCAGATCGATAATCCCAATGTCAGATCCATGGTTTCTTTCCTTGAAGCAGAACCTCAATATCGTATCGGTGTTTGCTTCCCCTGCTGAGTCATCTCTCGCAGATCGTGGTTGCCAGAACCACTATCGCTTTCCTCAACAACAGGTTTTCAGTGTCGTTCTCTCCCCAGTCAGAATCTTGGTATTTCGTCATTGCTAGAACACCGTGTGGCGGGTCATTTCCCCACAGAATTCTTTGCGTTGTGCATCTCCAACAGCCTTGCCAGGGTCCAGAAGATGGTGATCATTTCCCCAGCAGATCCCCTTGTCTCAGCTTGGCATTCTACCCAGCATTTCGCATCCCTGCATGTAGAATCATATTGCATTGCATCCTCCCAAATCGCGTAGCATTTCCATTTTCATGGAGCATTACGCCATTGAAAAATTCAAACATACGCATGTAAGCATAAAACATTCTCGGTATCCCAAGTGATAAGCCAGAAGTTGTTTCCAGTACTCAGACTGAAGATTGTTCATGACTTACCTTTGTTATCCCTAGCAAGTGTCATTGGCCCATGCGCCGCCTCTATTATCGTTCCCTATTTCTGCCGATGCTGACAGGCATGAAGTTTCCGGTATTCAGATCGAAGTGGCGTTCAGGCCAGTTTTCTGATGTTCAAATCGAAGAAGTTTCCGACGTTCAGGTCGATGCAACTTGTGGCGTTCATGCCAGTTTTCCGATGTTCAGATCGAGGAAGTTTCCGACATTCAGGTCGATGCAACTCGTGGCATTAATGTCAGTTTTCTGATGTTCAGATCGAAGAAGTTTCCGACGTTCATGTCGATGCAACTTGTGGCGTTCAGGCCAGTTTTCCGATGTTCAGATCGAAGAAGTTTCCGACATTCAGGTCGATGCAACTTGTGGCATTCAGGCCAGTTTTCCGATGTTCAGATCGAGGAAGTTTCCGACATTCAGGTCGATGCAACTTGTGGCGTTCAGGCCAGTTTTCCGATGTTCAGATCGAAGAAGTTTCTGACGTTCAGGTCGATGCAACTTGTGGCATCCAGGCCAATTTTCCGATGTTCAGATCGAAGAAGTTTCCGACGTTCAGGTCAACGCAACTTGTGGCATTCAGGCCAGCCTCTCGGTGTTCAGATCGATATTAATAATCTCATATCTCCCGATGTTCAGATCGAAGTCATTTCCAGTATTCAGACTGATGAGCGGCATTCAGGCCATGGTTATTTCTGTGTTACCATTTATTTTGGTATCCAGGTTAACATTCTTTTTCAGTATTCAGATTGACTCTCACCGTACCAGACAAATTCTTCTTTCAAGACCACCTCTTTGCCGATTCTGACAGACATTGTTACTTCACTTCACTTCAGTGCAAATTTTCGGGCTTTTATTGTATTCAATCCCTTGATACCTCGAAAGCACGAAAGTCGCTGCTATCTTCTTTCCAGGTCTCCAGTTGATTGAATATGGGAAGTTGTAATACCCTAAAATTTACCCTTCATTTTTCCTGGAAGCATACGATTTACACCTCATGCATGCATTCATTTTTAGGTCATTTAGCATTTGCATTTCATCATGGCAATCGGAATCGGATCCAAGAAGCTTGAACATCATCCAGGACACTTTGTGGACTCTATTTAGATGATCATTCAACACAAGAGAAAGACTTGAGTTACTTCTAATAGGGGTCTATTCGTCAGTCAAAACGTTAATCTTGAAGGAGCAAAGGTTTGTTCATGAGCTGTCATGCTCGCTAGACGAAGTCCACGTGTTTTGAAAAAAAAACAAAATAAATAAAATAAATAAATAAATAAATAAATGGATAAATAAATAAATAAAAGAAAAAATCTTGGACTTGGACCTCTCTCATTTGAGCCCACAGGTCCACAAAAATCAGGTTATAAATTCAGAGTTTCAGTGAAACAAAAGGCCATTATATTCCTATTACCCTGTCTGGGAAAAAGATAGTGAGAGAAGAACCCTGGGGAAAAATATACTGAGAGAAGAGCTAACAGAGTTCAGAGCAACCTCCAGGCAACTCTGAAAGGTTCATTCTGACTCACACACTTTCAAATCAAGCAAACCCTAACATTGGTTTGCAAATCCAGCCATGCCATTTGATTTCAACCGATCTCTCCAATCAGGTTTGCCCTTATTCCCATTACCTTTGTGCTTTGAAGTTGAATACTCTGAATGTTTGAGGTATGATGGATGAATTTCATTAGGTTTTTGCCCACGGGTTCATAATTATGTATGAATGTATAAATAATGCCTTGAATGCTTAATCGTTTAATTTCTGAAGTGTATGCCACAGGGTTTGAGGTTTCTGAAACCATACTGTTATCCATGAAAAACCATACTATTTTGCTCTAATCTGACTTACGTTTGTCATAACATGTTTTCTCCTAATCCTTATCTTGTTTCACTAACCCTTTTGTTGAGTTTTTGTGAAGGCTCACATGACTTTTGCAGGGATAGCTCGTTGGATATTCCACTTTGCTTGTGGGATACCATTTGGGAGATTTATTCTGATTACCTTGTTGGCATATTTACTTTATACATGTTTGTTTTGTATGTGTTCGTATCCTCGCAGGTAGCGCGGTTCCTTCGTCAAGGACTGCCTTTTTGCATGAGCATCCCAAACCCTAACCCTTCATTGATTTTTTTTCTCCTAAACACGTGTTTACTCCTTCTACTACAGGTGAGTAAGTCTCTAAAGGTCGAGCATCTGGTAGATTGCGTAGTAACGTCGTCCGCCCCCAAAACATAATCCTTAACCCCGTAGTTAGCCGAACTACGGCTTGCTCTGATTCTCATTCCAGATGAGATACGTAGGCATAATGCGCTGTGTCTTAGCGAGCACACATCCCCCCAACCCATAGGTCAGCCGAGCTACGAAGACTCTGATTCTCATATTCAGATGAGATACGTATGCAGTGGATGCGACATCCGTGCGAGTCATTTTCTTTTAACCCTTTTTTTTTAGTAAACAGAACAAGATAAACTCACACCCTTTAGACAAGAACTACAAAAGTGGATCCCGTAGAGTACTACGGATGCGTAGGGGTGCTAATACCTTCCCTTCGCATAACCGACTCCCGAACCCAAGATTTGGTTGCGAGACCTTGTCTTTTCCTTTCCTCTTTTCAGGTTTACTTCAAGTGTTTCCTTTCCCTCCTTTGGGATAAATAACGCACAGTGGCGACTCTTATGTCATTTTCTTTTGCCGGTTGTTTTTTCACACACTGTATTTTTCAGGTTGCGACAGACACCCTAATAAAAAATAAATATTTTTATCCTACTTTTTTTCTCTTTTAATAACTAGAGAAGCCTAACATTTCTAAGCTAACACTAACGTACACAACTAACTAAACGGTTCCCGTTGAGTACAATAGATGTGAGGGGTGCCAATACCTTCCCCTTGCATAATCGACTCACAGATCCTGATTTGGTTGCAACGACCATAATCATTTTTGTTCTTTCTTATATTTTATTGATATTTCCCCTTTCCTTTTTAGGAATAAATTAAGTTTGATGGCGACTCTATTAGTCCATCCCGCGAGCACATAATTGCACTTCACGGGCACCATGTTCTCATTTTTTGAGGTACGACAAATATGATAATGATTCATAAATCAATCAACAACAACTAATCATAACTATTTGAATGCAAATTAATAAGGAAATTCTAATTCCAATGATAATTCACATAAAAAATCAATTGAAGCAATTTGTCGAACACTTAGTGTACAACCAATATTGTTTGGAGTATTATATTATATTGTTGATCTAAAAATCCAATAATAACCTAAATTTTTGTGATCAACTCAACAACACTAATTTCAAAACATAATCAAAAGTCATTATCCAAATAATTTGATCGAACGATCTAGTTGATAATTTGCAAACCGAAAATAAAAGAGAGATAAAGAGTGAGTGAGTGAGAGAGAGAGGGAGAGTATACAAGGATTTGCTTAGACAATTCCCTAATTGACCTTGTTATGGTACGTATGCCCTCAATTCTAATGTGAATTGAGATAATGTAATATATCTTACTTTGCAAATGTATGTGTACAAGAGAGATGTAACAATTTAACCCTATAAATCATAGGCTTGATGTTGATTCTACCACCTTCTCTTTCCTTGATCAAGTAACCAACAATGTCACTTCAATTCACTGTCTCACGCTACTTCTTTGTAAGAAATCCCTTGTTCTTCAAAGCTTTCACCCGATCGAATCCCAAACCCGCATTTGTTTAAACCTAAGATTTACCAATGTGATCCATTGTCCCACGCTAATCATTTATAAGAACCTCTCGTTCTTCAAAGAATTCACTTGATCAAATCCGGATTGAGTAATTTTGTCCAAAGTATTTAAACCCTAAAAGATATTGAAGGAAAACTCCACCTTGGTTTTCTGATTTGAAACCCTTAAAGTTTTCACCCCAATTTTATAGTACAACAAACCTAAATTGGACACTATCAACCCTAATCTAGATGGCCTCCAATCAAAAAATGATTATGTGTAGTTTGATTGCGTGTATGCATCGAAGAGAGCTTGAAGATAATGAGAATGCTTTGAGATCTCGGTTTCATATAGGTTTTACTCACTAGAAACCTTACTATTAAATGATACATGTACCAAGTATATATATGTAAACAAGTTAGAAGCAAAAGGAATGCAAAAAGAGTATAAAGAAATGCAAAATTTAAAGATTTTTTATCTATAGGTTGACATATACAAGTCATGTGTCGACCTGTACATGTTATGTGCCGACCTATATAAGAGGCATATCTAACAGAGCCTACATGCTTTAATATTGCAACACATGAGGCGACCTATCCATCGTATGTGTCGACCTATAGCAGAAAAATTTCTTCTATAGGTCGACCTATGGTCGTACGTGTCGACCTGTAGACAATTTTTCATACAAAAGTGAAGTTTTGATACATAAAATCTTTTTTTGATGCATGAATATTTTCTAAACCATTTCCAAACATGTTGACATGCTTCCTAATGCTAAAATGAACTACTAGACTCATATGATACATTCCAATTTACATAAACACTAAAGTATCCTAATTTTGACATCATAAAAAACATGTCTAATGGAAAGTTGCACTTACAATGCCAATCAGAGTATGATGTGACATCTTATTGGTGTGTTTTTGCTTATCTAAAGTGAATGTGCAAGAAACACAAGAAAGAGGGGTTTGAATTGGGTTTCAGGATTTAAAACTTTTGAAGCCCAACATATCAAACAATAAAGATAAAGATAAAGATAAGAACACAAGTATTTTTTATCTTGGTTCGCTATTAACGAAGCTACGTCCAATCCTCCCGCTAGAGTGATTTCGCCTTCTCAACAAGAACTTAATCCCATAATCAATCTGATTACAACAAACTCAAAGATACATAGTTTAAGACTTCTTGAGAAAGTCTGACTATACCCTAGTCTTTCAAGGAAAACAACTCAAAGACTAACTGCCAATGACTTCTTAAGAATTCTGACTACACTTGGTCTCTTAAGGATATTAACCAAAGGTTAATATAAACAGGTTTGTGTTACAAGATGCTTCAAAAAGTAGATACATAAGTTTAAATCAATTGTTACACTTGACAAATATATTCAATGAAAATGTTATAAGTGTATGAGTGTGAGAAACACTTATTTTATTTTTCTCTTTTCATGTATCCTTTTTGAGTGTATGCCTTTGATAAGAGAAAATATATTCGTTGGATGGTAAAGTTGGAATATCCTTAAGGTATTTGGGTTATGAAGGTAACTTCATAATGCAACATTAGAGTGGCGCTTGCAGCAGAGAGTTGGTGAGGACGATGGGACGTGAGATACTTCTTTGGTTCTAAGTACAATACTTTACATAAAAAGTATATTTTCTTTTGTACTTATTGTAGCGGTAAATTCATGACCATCAAGCTATGGATAAACTTAACGTCAATAAAACCAAAGTCGCCGCCGCATTTTTATTGTTTCCAAAGGAAAAGGGAAAAGTACGAACAAAACCAAAGATAAGAAGTTTTCAAATCAAAATTAATAAAACGCCAGAGATTACGGGTAAGGGGGTCGGTTACACAAAGGGAAGGTTTTAGCATCCAAAGTGTCTTAGGTACTCATAGGGAGCCCTTCTTTATGTGTGCATATGTGTTTAGTATAAAAGATGTTTGAGAAAAATAGAGTGTTGGGATGAGAAAAGAATTCATTGATTATATTTTGTGTTTGACAAGACCTTCGGACTTGTGCCTACGTACCAACATAAAAATGAGGGATCAAAACCTCGTAGTTCATGGTAAAATTTCAAAGTGGGTGAACTGCTTTTTTGACAAAAAAATTAATTGAGGAGGTGTAAGAACAAAAAGTGTTCTACAACAGACTCCATGATTTTGATGATAACAAAGGATGAAACCAAAAATGGCACCCTAACGAAAAGTTTCTAAGTGTGCAGGGTTCTAAAGAAAGAAGAAATAAATCTGATGATGTCATCAGATGCAAAACAAGATCAGATGCAAGATCTCAAGTATCAGAAGCATCTAAAGAGGAATCTCGTTTCAAGAAGCTCTGACTCTGGACAAAACTACAAAGTATCAGAAGCATCTGAACATGAAGTAAAGTCTAGAAGCTCTGACTCTGAACAAATGCCTTCTGTAAATTCTGAAGTTATCAGCGCCATCTGAACTTTCAAGAGATAACATCAGAAGCTAGTTTCTCCAGATACACACAGACTCTAATCAGAATTGTTAATCATGATGAAGTAACGTTTAAGCCAAGTTAAAGTTCTGCAAATGGATTTCCTCAATTAGAAAGAGACGTTAATCTCCACTTCCAAGAGAGAAGATACTACTTGTGGTAAGTAGTCACTTCTAAGAGAAAAAGTCTACTGCAGAAGCTATTAATGGAATGGCGTAACTACATCTCAATATCCAACAGATTCAACGCTACTTCAACTCTACTTCAACTCCTATAAATAGAGAAGAAATCAACATTCAGTAATAAGAAATCACTAGCCAAAACTATACTGAAATTATATCACGCTCAAGAAAAACATCTTTGTTCTTCAAAGAATTTTCACTAAGCTTTTGCTTATCAAAGTGAAAAATTTGTTCTTAAGTTTGTAATATTTGCTTTCTTAGAAGCACTCTAGATTACACATCTTGTATCTAATTTTTATTTGATTTCCTCAAGTGACTCTTTGTAGTCTGTAGACTTGAGAGGACTAAGAGATTTTCTTCTCTCTTAGGGGTTGTTTGTAATCTTTCAAGATTAGTGGATTAAGTCCTTGTTGAAGGCGAAATCACCTTGGCCGGGTGGACTGGAGTAGCTTTGTGTTATAAGCGAACCAGTATAAAATCATTGTGTGATTTCATTTTGCAAAAGCGCTTATTTTTCAAACAATTCAAACCCCCCCTTTCTTGTTTTTCTCACCTTCAATTGGTATCAGAGCTCCGGCTCTGTTATTGATTTTCAAATCAAACACTTAACCGTGTAGAGAGATCCAGTGCGAGAAAAACAAATGGCCCACTCAAATGAGAAAGATTCTTACAATGCCAAGCCTCCTGTTTTTGATGGAGAAAAGTTTGATTACTGGAAAGACAGAATCGAAAGTTTCTTTCTGGGTTATGATGCTGACCTCTGGGACATTGTCACAGATGGATACAAACCTCCAGTCTCAAATGGAGCTGAAGTTCCCAGAAGCAAAATGTCAGAAGATCAGAAACGTGAGTTCAAAAATCATCACAAGGCCAGAACAATACTTCTAAATGCTATATCATACAACGAATACGAAAAGATCACCAACAGAGAAACGGCTAAAGATATACTTGACTCTCTGAAGATGACCCATGAAGGAAACTCCCAAGTCAAGGAGACGAAGGCTCTGGCGCTGATCCAGAAATATGAAGCCTTCAAGATGGAAGATGACGAAGCTATAGAAGCTATGTTTTCCAGATTCCAAACTCTTATTGCAGGTCTTAAAGTGCTAGACAAAGGATACACGACTGCAGATCATGTTAAGAAGATTATCAGAAGTCTGCCAAAGAAATGGAGACCAATGGTTACTGCTCTGAAGTTATCAAAGGATCTGAACAGTATCAGCCTTGAAGAACTTGTTAGTTCTCTCAGAAGCCATGAGATAGAACTAGAGGAGGATGAGCCTCAGAAAAGGAACAAGTCAGTGGCGCTGAAGTCCAGACCTGAAAGACGGAAGTCAGACAGAACCAAAGCTCTCCAGGCAGAAACTGCAGATACTGACGATTCTGAACCTGAAGACTCTGATGATGAGGAAGAACTGTCCTTACTAACCAGAAGAGTTAAGCAACTCTGGAAAAGAAGGAACAACAACAACTTCAGAAGATCAAGACCCAGAGGGGATCGATCAGAGTCAACTTCAAAAGGTAAACCTAACAAAGATATTACCTGTTTTGAATGTAAAGAAACAGGTCATTATAGAAATGAATGCCCCAAGCTGAAGAAAGATAACTCTAAGAAAGAAAGCTTCAAGAAAAATGCCTTCAGAACAAAGAAGGGATTAATGGCCACCTGGGACGATAGTGAATCCGAATCATCAGAATCTGACTCTGATGAACAGGCCAACGTAGCTCTTATGGCTATCACATCTAGCAGCTCAGATGAAGAATCTGAAGAGGTATTTTCTGAACTTTCTAGATCTGACTTAGAATCATGTTTATCAGAAACTCTTACCTCTCTTCAGAAATTAAAACAAAAAGTTAAAAACATTAAAGGCCTTCTTAAAGCAAAATCTGAAGAGTGTAGTAAACTTGAGACAACAATTCTAGCAAGAGATGATACAATCACATCTTTAACGTTAGAAAGAGATGAAGCTAAAACGAAAAGCTTAGAATTAGAAGAAGTGTTGTCTCAAGCACCACAAACTTCAAATGAAATTATTTATAAATATGAAGAAGCCTTTCAACAATTTCTGAAGAATGGGATAAATAGGAGTATTATGGCATCCATGATTTATGGAGTAGGTCAGAATAATAAAAGGGGAATTGGATATGATTCTGAGGAAAATCAAACCTCTACCAGTAACCAAATTAAATCGCCTTTTTCATACCACTACACACACACACAAGAACACAAATTTAAAAATGCTAGAAGACCCAAAGTTGTAAGAAACTCTGGGAAAACTAATCTGAAAGGACCCAAGAGATTCTGGGTACCGAAAGATAAGATTATCTATGTTGCAGATATCCTATGCAGCAAAGTTCAGACACCAGTCATGGTACCTGGACTCTGGATGCTCGCGACATATGACGGGAAGAAAGTCTATGTTCCAAAGCCTGGAACTTAAAGACGCTGGCTTTGTAGGCTTCGGAGGAGATCAGAAAGGAAGGATCAGAGGCTCCGGAACTATTGGTAATGGTACTCTTCCCTCTATATCTGATGTTCTTTATGTAGAAGGATTAATGCATAACTTGTTATCCATAAGTCAATTAAGTGATAACGGTTATGATGTAATCTTTAATCAAAAAACGTGTAAAGCCATTAGTCAGAACGATGGCTCTGTCCTTTTCACAGGCAAGAGGAAAAACAACATTTATAAAATAAATCTTTCTGATTTAAAAGATCAAAATGTTAAATGTTTAATGTCAGTTCACGAAGAGCAATGGGTATGGCATAGACGCTTAGGCCACATTAGCATGAGGAAACTTTCTCAGCTAACTAAACTTGAGTTAGTCAGAGGCTTACCTAAACTGAAGTTTTCTTCAGATGCTCTGTGTGAAGCTTGTCAGAAAGGAAAGTTTTCAAAAACATCTTTTAAAAAGAAAAATGTTGTTTCTACCTCCAAGCCTCTGGAGCTTCTTCACATTGACTTATTTGGTCCTGTGAAAACAGCATCAGTCAATGGAAAGAAGTATGGACTTGTAATCGTTGATGATTACAGCCGCTGGACATGGGTAAAATTCCTAAGGCACAAGAGTGAGTCTCACTCTGTATTCACCAGTTTCTGTTCTAAAGTGCAAAAAGAATTTGACTCTAAAATTGTTAGAGTCAGAAGTGATCATGGTGGAGAATTTGAAAATAAAGATTTTGAAGAATTATTTGATTCTAATGGAATATCCCATGATTTCTCCTGCCCTAGAACTCCACAACAAAATGGAGTTGTAGAGAGGAAGAATAGGACACTCCAAGAAATGGCCAGAACCATGATCAATGAAACAAATGTAGCAAAGCACTTTTGGGCAGAAGCTGTAAATACAGCGTGTTACATTCAGAATAGAATCTCTATTAGACCTATTCTGGATAAGACTCCCTATGAACTGTGTAAGGGAAGAAAACCCAACATTTCATATTTTCATCCTTTTGGATGCATTTGCTTTATATTAAATACTAAAGAACATCTGAACAAGTTTGATTCCAAAGCACAGAAAGGTATTATGTTAGGATACTCAGAACGCTCTAAAGGCTACAGAGTATACAACACAGAAACCAAAATTGTGGAGGAATCAATTCATGTTAGATTTGATGATAAGCTTGACCCTGAAAAGTCAAAGCTAGTTGAAAAGTTTGCAGATTTAGAGATCACTCTGGTAGAATCTGAGAAAACTCCAGAAGCAACTGTCACTCCAGACTCTGAAGAAATTAAATCTCCAGAAATTCCAAGGAAAGTCAAGAGTCGTAGCAACGTATCTGAAGATTTGATTTTGGGAAACAAAGATGAACCTGTTAGAACCAGATCTACCTTCAGAACTTCTGAAGATATTCCTCTGGGACTAGTGTCTCTGATTGAGCCTACGTCCTGTGATGAAGCTCTTCAAGATAACGATTGGGTGGCAGCTATGCAAGAAGAGTTAGATCAATTCTCCAAGAATGATGTCTGGGATCTCGTTCCTAAACCCAGAGGCACTCATGTCATTGGAACCAGATGGGTGTTCAGAAACAAACTGAACGAGAAAGGAGAAGTTGTCAGAAACAAAGCTCGACTGGTAGCTCAAGGTTATAGTCAACAAGAAGGTATTGATTATAATGAAACTTTTGCTCCAGTCGCAAGGTTAGAATCTATTCGTCTTCTTGTATCTTTTGCTATTAATCATTCTATCAAATTATACCAAATGGATGTCAAGAGTGCATTTCTTAATGGTTATATTTCAGAAGAAGTGTATGTTAATCAACCTCCTGGTTTTGAAAATTCAAACTTTCCAGAACATGTTTTCAAACTTAAAAAATCTTTATATGGACTAAAACAAGCCCCAGAGCTTGGTATGAACGTCTGAGCAATTTTCTTCTGGAACAAAATTTTATCAGAGGGAAAGTTGATTCTACACTCTTCTGTAAAAATCATAAAAATGATCTCATGATATGCCAAATTTATGTTGATGACATTATTTTTGGTTCTGCTAATATCTCTGTTTGCCAAGAATTTTCCAAGTTAATGCAGGCAGAATTTGAAATGAGTCTAATGCAAGAACTAAAGTTCTTTCTGGGAATTCAAATCAATCAAACTCCAGAAGTCACGTACATTCATCAAAGCAAGTACATTAAAGATGTTCTGAAGAAGTTTGATATGTCTGAATGCAACTCTGCAAAAACTCCTATGCACCCAACTTGCATTCTGGAGAAGGAAGAGGTAAGCAACAAGGTTTGTCAGAAGCTCTATCGAGGTATGATAGGCTCTCTTCTCTATCTGACTGCTACTCGTCCTGATATTCTCTTTAGCGTCTGTCTTTGTGCCAGATTCCAATCAGATCCTAGAGAATCTCATTTAACAGCTGTTAAAAGAATTCTTAAGTATCTGAAAGGAACTCCTAACCTGGGCCTGATGTATGAGAAAACATCAGAGTATAGGCTTTCTGGTTATTGTGATGCAGATTATGCAGGAGATAGAATAGAACGAAAAAGTACTTCTGGAAATTGCCAGCTTCTGGGAAACAACTTAATCTCCTGGGCTAGCAAAAGACAGTCAACAATTGCTCTATCAACTGCAGAAGCAGAATACATCTCAGCATCACTGTGCACAACTCAGATGCTCTAGATGAAGCATCAGCTAGAAGATCTTCAGATATTTGAGAGTAACATTCCTATCCTTTGTGATAATACTGCTGCTATTTGTTTGAGTAAGAATCCCATTTTACATTCCAGAGCCAAACACATAGAAATAAAACATCATTTTATTAGAGACTATGTTCAGAAAGGGATAGTGACGCTGAAGTTCATTGATACAGAACATCAATGGGCAGATATCTTTACTAAGCCTCTAGCTGAAGATAGATTTCTTTTTATCTTAGAAAATCTGAACATTAAAAATTGCCCTGAGTAAAATTTGGCTCTGAACATGTAAAATGAGACTCTGATAAAAACAAATACACTTCTGCCTCTGACTCTGATACTTCTACCAAGTTAAGAAGATATCTGAGTTAGAAATCTTCAGAAATCCTTTGGTATTCCTGAAGATCAGATACATCAACATGTGGGGAACATGCGTCTAACCCTAGAACTTCTAGACAGCTGTCAAAAGAAATCAAAGGTCAGAACGCTTGAAATCTCCTCGAGCAGTGTGCTTACTGTTGGGATTAGACATTCATTTATTAGCTATAATCATTTTTCCCCCCTAGCGTGCAAATCTTGTGTTCTGTTCCAACGCAATTAAATGTGTCGTTTTGCATGTGTTTTTACCCTTAGGTATATAAACACTTTTCTCACATTTCACACACTTATCACTCTCACTCACTCTTAAACCCTAAACCCTCTCTCGAAGTTTTCTCTGCAACTCCTTCAGTTCTTCATCTTCTTCATCAATTTTCTTCATGAATCCTCAAGAGCAAGCAGTTTTTAACTTCTCCCAACAAATGGAAGCCGCTTCTAATCCCCAAACCTCAAACACTCAAACACCCATGGTTGTAGACGTTAGCACAACCCCAGTCTACAAAGAACCTCACATTCTTGAACGTGAACAACACATAAACCTTTCAACTCCCTTTGAAGGTTTAGATGTACTGTGTGAATCGCTGGTGGATTTTGAGAACTTAAGAAGAAACGGTGTTGATCTTACTGAAGATCTTCACAAGCAAGGTTGGGAAACCTACTTCAACAGATTGTATGGTCCAATCTATCCTCTTCTGGTGAAAGAGTTCTGGAGATGTGCAGATGCTGATGACCAGTTCATTGTCTCGTTTGTTCTGGGTGTGAAGATTGTCATCACTGAAGCGTCTATTGCTTCCTTGCTAAACATGGAGAAAGCTGGAGGTAAAAGGATTTACAACATTCCTCCAAGGTCCAAGCGCATCACAGAAGTCATTAACCCTACAATCTTCAAAGCAAATGTTGAAGGAAACCCATCTAAGAACAAGGAGCTTCATCAGAACCTCCGAGTTTGGCTGAAGATTATTCTGGGAACAATCCATCATCGTCCAGCCTCCAACTCTTCAGATTACATAAATGCTGATCAGAAATGCATCCTTTACTGTATTCAGAAGGGTATCCCTATCAACCTCCCTGTTCTCCTCTTCAGATATCTGAGGGATTCAGTCAGAGAAACCAGGAATAACATGAAACCCAGATCCTACATTCCTCTGGGTAGATTGCTCTCTGACATCTTCATTGAGCATGGGCTGGTAGATGCTCTGGAGAAGACCAGATGTATGGATGATCTGGCAATTGACGTTGGAAAGCCTCTGAATGCCAAAAATCTGAGGAGTATGGGAATCATCAAAGACATCAGAGTCAAGCCCACTATGGAAGTGACCTGGGAAGCTCTGAAGGATCAGAGGAAGATGCCTCATGGCCTTGAAAGGTTCTTCAAGAATGAATCCAGAGATGCCATTGCTATCTACCTTCAGGATCGTCTGGATGAAGGCATTGATATTTCTGATTTCCGCCTTGAAGACTGTCTGGACTCTGTAGAAGATTTGGTCAGATACAAAAGAGGTCTTTCTGAGAAGAAGATAGCTGAGGAAGCAAGGAAGGCAAAGAAAGCCAGACTTGGAGAAACCTCTGGCACCAAAGCTTCAGCACCTCTGGATGTCTCTTCTGGTAAGTCTATTCCTCCTGTCTCTTCTGAATCTATAATGGCTTCCTCTAACCCTCTCTCCTCTCAACCAATATATACCACCTCTGAAATACCACCCTCAATCACCAGAACCTCTCAACCTCCACCTGTTCTAAAAATTGCTCGTAATTTCACAACAACTTCTGACCCTAATCAACTATATCACCACAGCTCTTCATCATCCTCTGAATATGAATCACCCCCTTACCTTTCCCCTTCTTCTGACCAAGAGTTATCTGATCATGAGTCCTCTGATCAAGAACACTCTGACCCAAACTCCCCAACAATAGCTGAAATCTATGCTAAAAATTTCGCTCCACAACCCTCAACCCAATCTGAAGTAACCTCTCCCCTCCAAACTTCACTTCCACCACAACAAACAACAACCTTACCCTCTGAAACTCAACCATCTGATCCCTTCACCTCTAATATCACTCCACCAATTATTCCCGCTGTACCTGGACCAGACTCTGACCCTTTAGACCTAAATCCACTATATGCTTCATCCCCTAGTCTTCAACCAGACGCAGATTCTGAACTTCAAGCAGAATCTGAACCTCAACAAACTGAACCTCAACAATCTGAACCTCAACAAACTGAACCTCAACAATCTGAACCTCAACAAACTGAACCTCAACCTCTAAATCTCAGCCCTCAAAACTCTCCACCTCATTCACCTGAACCTGAACCTGAACTTACCATACCTACCCTTGAGGAGGCCATTATACAGGTTGCAGAAGCCTCAGTCCAGAAGATCAAGTCTCTGGCTAAAAACTCTGAAGTAAGTGATGATCCTAAATCTGTTAGGACACACTGGAACAGAGTCATTAGTTGGATGACCTCTGAGTCTTATAGGCTGAAGAGTATCTCTGAACAAGTCAGAAATGGCTACATCAGAGACTCTGAGGAAAGACTCCAAGAGAGACTGGCTAGAGAAGCTGAGGCCAAGAGATTAGAGGAAGAAAGATTGGCTAGGGAAGCTGAAGAAGAAGCTAAGAGGTTAGAAGAAGAACGCCTGGCAAAGGAAGCAGAACTTCTAAGGATTCAGGAAGCTGAAGCCAAGGCTAAGGCAGATGCAGAAGCCCAAGCTGCTGCTGAAGCTGAAGCTCAGCAGGCTCTGATTCAGGGGGAGTCTTCCTCTGCGATCCCTCTGATTCTTAACACTCTGAAGGAGATCAAGCAAGATCAGCAAGAGATCAAGAAAGATCAGAATGAGCTTCGCGCCAGGATGGACAAGCAAGATGCTCTGAACGAAAACATCCAGAACATGTTTGCCATGTTGCTTCAGAGACTTCCTCAACCTCCAAACCCTTAGGCACTTAGGATTTATTTTTTTGTTTGTTTGCCTAAGTGTTTTTGCTTCTGTCTTTCTTTTTAGCTCTGATATTCTGTTGAATCTAATGTTTTGACTGCTGTTTGCCTTTGTGCTTTTTAATGAATTGTTTTTCTCTTTATTACTCTTTTTATTTTTCATGCCTTTTTGATTATGCCAAAAAGGGGGAGAAATTATTAAATAGCTCTGATGAAAATTATGTCTAAAACCTTAAGCATTCTGCAACAATTATAGAAATAGTTCTGATATAAATAGCTCTGATTAAATAATAGCTCTGATTAAATAACTCTAACATTAAAATTAAGAAATTGCAGAAAGTTTCAGAAATCTCATTACTTGAAAAGCTCTGGTAAGAACTTCTGAACTCCCTAGTACTAACTCAGGGGGAGCTTTTGTCTATCTGATCTAATATTTTTTCATGTTTCATCTGATAAATTTAATTGTTTTGTCATCATCAAAAAGGGGGAGATTGTAAGAACAAAAAGTGTTCTACAACAGACTCCATGATTTTGATGATAACAAAGGATGAAACCAAAAATGACACCCTAACGAAAAGTTTCTAAGTGTGCAGGGTTCTAAAGAAAGAAGAAATAAATCTGATGATGTCATCAGATGCAAAACAAGATCAGATGCAAGATCTCAAGTATCAGAAGCATCTAAAGAGGAATCTCGTTTCAAGAAGCTCTGACTCTGGACAAAACTACAAAGTATCAGAAGCATCTGAACATGAAGTAAAGTCTAGAAGCTCTGACTCTGAACAAATGCCTTCTGTAAATTCTGAAGTTATCAGCGCCATCTGAACTTTCAAGAGATAACATCAGAAGCTAGTTTCTCCAGATACACACAGACTCTAATCAGAATTGTTAATCATGATGAAGTAACGTTTAAGCCAAGTTAAAGTTCTGCAAATGGATTTCCTCAATTAGAAAGAGACGTTAATCTCCACTTCCAAGAGAGAAGATACTACTTGTGGTAAGTAGTCACTTCTAAGAGAAAAAGTCTACTGCAGAAGCTATTAATGGAATGGCGTAACTACATCTCAATATCCAACAGATTCAACGCTACTTCAACTCTACTTCAACTCCTATAAATAGAGAAGAAATCAACATTCAGTAATAAGAAATCACTAGCCAAAACTATACTGAAATTATATCACGCTCAAGAAAAACATCTTTGTTCTTCAAAGAATTTTCACTAAGCTTTTGCTTATCAAAGTGAAAAATTTGTTCTTAAGTTTGTAATATTTGCTTTCTTAGAAGCACTCTAGATTACACATCTTGTATCTAATTTTTATTTGATTTCCTCAAGTGACTCTTTGTAGTCTGTAGACTTGAGAGGACTAAGAGATTTTCTTCTCTCTTAGGGGTTGTTTGTAATCTTTCAAGATTAGTGGATTAAGTCCTTGTTGAAGGCGAAATCACCTTGGCCGGGTGGACTGGAGTAGCTTTGTGTTATAAGCGAACCAGTATAAAATCATTGTGTGATTTCATTTTGCAAAAGCGCTTATTTTTCAAACAATTCAAACCCCCCCTTTCTTGTTTTTCTCACCTTCAGGAGGGACTAAAAGGCCAAAGGCTTAAATGGATTTTTTAGTTCTTTTTGTATTTTGAAATTTTAAGTCAATATGATTAGATTTATTTACAAGTTTTATTTAAGAAAAAGAAGTTCAAAAATTCAATGGCATAAGGCCAAAGTTTCTACTTGAAATAAGGTCTAAGTTTGAAATCACAAGCAAAGAAAGTTTTTTTGAAAAGGGGGAGAGACTTTAAAATTTAAGAAGTGGGAGAAGATGAAGAGACTATCCTAAGCATAAAATTAAAAGTTAAGAGTTGAAAAGATCTGACCAATGTGATGCAATCCAATAGACAAGAATGTCATATAGAAACCCATTTTTCTTTGGACTTTGAATCAAGCAATAATCAACAAGCAAATAGCAATACCAAACATCATGAAGATCAAGGCATCATATAAAGATAGCCACGTCCAAGCAAGCAATTCCCATAACTAGCAGTCTTCTTTATCTTCTCATGTATTAGATGAAATATTCTTTGATCAACTAAAAAAAAAGCATCAGACACAAGATCAAAATAATAGTTAGCACCAATACAAAGTAGCAGATGAATTCAAATCAATCCCAAGACTTGTATTAGATGAAGGCTTAGTTCACAATAATTTGCTCTCAGAAATGTTGGCATTGGCCAAATCCTTTTGCATATGGAATGTTGCCTAGTTCTAAGTTCAAAAGTTCATATAAAGATTAACAGTCCACCAAACATTTTTTAGGGTTTTTGTTGTTTATTAAGTGTTTTTAGGTCCTAAGACCACAAACAAAATCAAAATGCACAGACAAATATATACAATCACAAGATATGACTCAAATGAGCAAAGTGAAAATGGCATAAACATAAACAAATTAAATAAAATGTAAATGGCAATGAATGATAAATGAATGGAAATTAAATTGCATAAGGTAAATGACTTGAAAATAAAACAATATTAATAAGAGTTAGTCAAATGTTAGTTAAGTGTTAATGGTGTTTTGCTTTTTAATTGATTAAGTCATTCTTTGGAGAACACTCAACCATCCATTCACAAGCATGGATCCTTGAACCAATACATCTTCCATAGGAAGGAAAAAAGGCCAAGCTTCCAGACAATACCATGAAGGATGAGAGACTTACAATCTCACTTACTAGAATGTTATACCTTTAGGGTCAAATTTAGCTCTATGTTAAGCAATCGTAATTGGACTTATATAGAAGTCACAACTATCTGAGGCCGGACAATAAAAATATAGGTGTTAATGCATGTTAGAGATTTGGTATAATGAATCAAACTCCTAAAATATACCACACACTAAAAGAAAAGATCAAGAAGAATGAACCTATCTCATCCATACTTGTATTGGTTCATCTGACACAAGGTCATTGATGAACCAATTAGCCTTAAGACATTAGAGATTTAATTGGTCAATGAAAGGAACGGGAAAGAATAAGGATGAAGATGAGGGGGGAAGGGAATGAGAGAAACACAAATCGGTCATGGGAGGAATTTTATCAAATTAAAATCATTCATTTATTTTGGGAGATGAAATGTACATTTCACCAATCCCCTAAATCCAATGATTTTAATCCAACAAAAGTCAAATCAACCTTGACCAAAGCCCAAATAAATAGTCAAACATAATTTTTAAAAATGGCTCAACATAATTTTTGCACAATTAATCAATTAAAATTAATTTTGAAATGCATTAAAATTCAATTTAATTTGGTCAAAACCTAAAATCTCTTCAAAACACCAAATAAAAGGCCAAGAAATTTATCCTAGGTCAAACAAGGTCAAGAGACCTTAGACAAAAAATTTCATAATTTTTTAAAAGTCAAAAGTATTTTTAAACAATTAAAAATCTGCACAAAAACATTTAATTCATGAAAAATATCAAAATTAATCCAAAAAATAACTTTAATTCAAAAAATGAAAGAGAAAAATACTTAAAGATTTTTTGTGTGAGTCCCATATTTTTTGGATTAAAAATGAAATTATTATGAATTAAACAAAATAAAGCAATTAAACATAAATTCAGAAATTAAAAGGATAATAAAAAAAACAAGGGCCATTATATCTCCCTCATTAATTGAGGTGGCAGATCTGATGGCCACACGCCCGCGTTCCACCTTGCTCCTTGGTCAATGCAATGTACGCGTGGTAATTATAATGAACGCTTAAGATTAAAATATTTGAACCAGATCAGATGACTTGGGCTTTGCCAACGCACCACCAGAGCCCTAGCTCCGGTTATCTTCTCCAGTGATCACCACCGGACTGGTCCACTGGTCCAACCTCAACTTAATGAAAAATGAAAAACAAGGACACTATTTCAAAGAGAAAATGCTCAGGAGTTTGAATCGGATCTCAGTTTTCTCCAATTCCAAATATATAAAAAGATACACGAATTTGAATTTTGAGGATCATGAACTGAGTTGCTTCGATTTGACCTCAAAGCAACTCAATCTTGTTGCCTACATTGGTAGGACTCCAGCTAACCAAAAATCAATCACAATAGTTGAGAAATAAGGGAGAATCGAATAAAAGAAGTTTCTGAAATTTCACCTTCGAGTAACTTCAATTCAACTTGATCTTGATCTGGATTTGCTTGATCCTTCCTCCTCTTGCTTGCAGTAATCAATTGAGATGGAAAAGACAATGAATTCTTGGAGTTTGAACTTCAAAACAGAAAGTGAAATTTAAACTCGATTTCAAAGAAATCTTCAAGAAATTCTATGGTATGAGGGTCTGAGTTCTCTTGGCAAAGTTTGGGCAAGGTGTTGATGTGAATTTTGAGGCCATGAGCTTGTTTAAATAGGCAAGGGAATTGACCTTTGCACCACTTGAATTTTGCCAAAATTGGAAACCAAGGTGCATGGATGCATGGGCAATGGTTTGGGCCTGAAGAGTGATGCAATCCATCTCCAATTCGTGCACAAAGAGTACCGAGGTCATCACATGGAAGCATACAAAGAGGAATGATCATCTGAATCCAAATCTTGCCAAAATAAATCCCACAAAGGAGCCATGCGCAAGTCCCTCAATTTTAGTCCAAATGAGATGATCTTGGACTTTTTGGAAAGGTGAGATCAATGGGAACATCGAAACTTATTGGAAAATGATGTTCAATGCCATTATTGTTGAGGTTTCCCGAGCAGGTAATACTACTTTCAAAATCGGTTATATTTCTATGTTGGATCTCAATATTCTTAATGGCTTCAATGTGAAGTTGAATCCTCCCAAGTCTTGTATAGTGAAAAAGTTTCTCTGACATCCTCCTATTATGAATTGGGTAAAATGTAATACTGATGGTGCCTCTATGGGAGTTCTGGGTATTGCTGCTTGTGGTGGTATTTACAGAGATCATAATGGAAAATATCTTGGTAGCTTCTCAATTAATATTGAGGTAGAGAATGCCTTCATGGTAGAGCTTACAGCTGCTATAGTGGCTATTGAGATTGCGAAGGACAAAAACTGAATCATCTTTAGTTAGAATCAAATTAAAAATTAGTTGTTCTTGCGTTCAAAAAACCTTCTATGATTTCTTGGAGCCTTTGAAACATGTGGGAGAATATTTTGCATCATACTAGATTCATTTATTTTTTGGTAACTCATATCTTTAGGGAATATAATCATTTCACGAACAAACTTGCTAACATAGATTTAGATGTACATGATTTTATAAACTGTGATGTAGTTCATAGAAATATTCTTATGATTTTTCCTAATAATTATGTAGATCTTCCTTCCTATAGAATTTGTAATTTTGGTTTGATCCTTCATTTTTTTCTTATTAAGTACATCTTTCTTTTAAATATATTTTGTGGTGGTCTTGTGCCACCTTCTTTTTAGAAAAAAAAAATCTAACTCTCTCAAATCAAACCTACCGTAAACATGTTCCGTAGTTAAATAAATTAGTATTATTTTTAAACCCTTCGTCCCAGACCTAAAATATCCGAACCAGTTGCATTTTTCGATAAACCCCTAAACCCCTCTGAACAGAAGCAACCATGGTGGAAAATTCCGCCGCCGGACACGGCGGAGTGATCAGCTACGAAGCAAAACTGAAAGAATTACTTCACCGAATCACTTCATCAGAGATAAAGCTAGTTTCAGACGCCACGAAAGAGTTCGTAAAGCTCTTAAAGAGCGACAATGGAGCAAAACTTCTCCGCGACTACGTTCTCAGTTCTCCCAAATGCTCCGAGTTATTAGAAGCCTGGAAGTTAAGACAAGGAAAACAAGGTTTGCACTACGTTTTTGCGTTAATTTCCGCTTTACTCAGTCACCGCAATGGTAAACAGAAACAAGGTTTCAATGATGCTGAGAGTGTGAGTATTGCTAGGGATTTGGATAAATTCGCGAGGTTGATTGTTACAGATTATTTGAATGATTTATATAAAGAGTTGAATGGTAAGGAATTGAAACGGCAGAAAGCGGCGTTGTTGCTTTTGGCTTCGATTGTTCGGCGGGGACCGAGTATAGCTTCGGAGGTTGCGAAGAGTTTTGATTTTAAGGTTTCAGGATTCGCGGCATTGGCGAAGAGGACGAGGAAAAGTGAAGGTAAGAGAGAGGTTTTGTTGAGGAAGTCGTTTGTGGGATTCGCAATGTCGTTTTTGGAGGTTGGAAAGCCGGGATTGTTGCGTTGGATTTTGCAGCAGAGGGAGATGTATTCCGGTGTGCTTCGTGGATTGGAGAACGACGATGATGAGACAGTTGTTTTTGTTTTGTCTACTTTGAGGGATTATGTTCTTGTTGAGGCGTCGTTGGTGCCGCCGGGGTTGAGGAGTGTTTTGTTTGGGAGTGTTACTTTGGAGCAGTTGGTTGGTATTTGTGGAAGGGAAGGTGGTGGAGATGCTGCTAAAATTGCTTTTGATGTTCTTGTTTTGGTTTGTACTGATCCGAGTAATGGATTGATGCCTGATTCGAAGAAGCGTCCGCATCCTTTGAAGGGTAATCAGAAGAGGATGATGGATTTGTTGAAGAAGATGTGGCCTACCGAGGTTCAGTATCATAGGGATTTGCTTTTGGCCATCGTCAATGCTCAACCTACTTTTGGTTTGTTGTACATAAAAGAATTTCCTCACAATGTTGAAAACTATAAATCTTCTTCATGGTTAGTGTATTGGTTATATGCATTTTTATTTCTCCCTGTATCCATTATTGTCTTTATACTTTATGTATGATATTATTATATACATATGATTAATGTTAGCATCATATAGTTGAAACCCACTAAATAACTGGGGTTCATTTTCTTTCTTTTTTATTTGATAGGAAAATGTTAGTGGTTAATTTGTTAGAGGGAGGGGGATTCATTAGCATGCTCAGTCTGCAGGGTCATTAGATCCGGTTTAGGGTTGCAAATGCACCTTCAACGCGAATTTTGTGTAAATCCATGTTTAGAGAGACAAAAGAAAGTTTTATTCCATCAATGAGTAGATTTATGTAGCTCACTCTCTTTGTCACACATGATTATTAGACAGATAGAACCAATAAAATGGGGAAGAATCCCCTTTAATTACAAACAAGGGAAACACTTAGAGGTTCTGCCTAAACAATAACAGAGCTATCATAGACCTCCTACGTAACACTCCTCCAGCCTCACCTTCAGAGACAACTAGGGTTCATTCACTATCAGTGGGACTAGCTATGGAATTTTTTATCTATTGGCGATGGTTTTGGTTTTGCTAGCATTTTCTCTTCTATGTATATGTTTCCATTCCTTATATCTATTCGATTGTAACTTCTGTGTTTGCAGGATTTTTGCAGTATCTTTGGCAGCTGATTTGGTTTCTTCAATCAGCAATGGCATTTCCAAGGAATTTGGTAATTCCCGATCAAATGTTTCTTCCTCGATTGACAACATGGATTTACTTGACATTGTGAAGTGCTTGTTTCCTCGTCCATTCAGCAGGTCAATGTTTAATAAGGGGTTGCATCATGCTAATTCTTTTGTGAAACATGGTACTCTAAGGCTTCTTCTGGAGTTATTGAAACTGCTGGACTCCCTTTTTGATGGTTTGAACCACAATTCTAGTTCAGGCAATCCTTTGATGCAACATATGGTATCTGTCAAGCAAGAAATTCAGAATTATGTTCAACCTTATCTTCCTGATCTGCAGGTTTTATTAAATTTACTCTCCTCTTTAGATACCTGTTATGAATCTAACAACTCAAGCTTGAAGAGAAATGCCTCCCATCGTGAACATGATGGGAATAGTAGAAAGAAGTTAAAAATGGATACTTCTGAGAGTGACATAGATATAATTGTTGGTGGGATAAGTTCTGCTCCAGATATTGATTTGAGTGGTAACAGGGGAACAGTTGACGATGCACTTAAAGAAGATGCACCAGATGATGCAGAGGATCTCAAGAATAACATTGGGGAAATATGGGGTTTGGAGCTTCATTCCATTGGTATCAGCACCCTAAAAGATGCAGAATCATACTTACTGTCTAAACTGCTTGATGCTCTCAGATATTATCATGTATGTTCAGTTTTATTTGGTATAGAGATTAACAAGAGAAGGCTTATGATTAATATATTTGTAATTTTTGGAGGATTAAATGTTGTCTGTCAGATAAAGTTTAAAATGAAATCTACACTGTTGTGTGTTATGCAGTTTTTGCACTTGCACCTAAGCTAAGAATGTCTTCTTAACTAGGGAAGGAAAGGAAGTCTGGTGTCATAGTTATTTATTTATTTAACTTTAATTTCTTTTCCCAAGTAACGCTTATCTTATATTTATTTTGTTTTTCTTGTGCAGCGGAGTTTGCCTTTAACTTTGGATCATTCCTTTGATTCTTTCAAAGGTCTTCTTAAAAACCCATTAGAGTTAACAAGTCATCTGCAAGTCTCACTGTTGTCTTTGCTTATGGAATACATTCAATGGTGTCCAGAGAATGAAATTCCTACAAGAACTCCAGCCATGTTGTACAAATATCTACAGCCATTCACTAATTTGTTTATGTTTTCACCAATAAAAAAGGCAAGGAGTCTGGCATACCGGCTGGCCATGGCAGCTATGTACAGTACTGGTGCTTTTGACGGGAACCTTCATGAGATACATGCATGGCTTTTGTTTTTACCAGGTTATCAAAGGGAGCATTCCCCTGTTAATATATTGGAGGTGGATGTTTTACATAATTTGACTTCGTTTGTAATAACATTCTTATGTGACGCTGTTTCTACACTCGGGAATAATTTAGTAAAATATTGGAACATCCTTAAGAATCATGTACACTCTTTGGAAGGTGATAAAGGTAATTAACCCTAAAATCACTTATATTGGTTCTATTGCATTTTTATCTGGTCTGGTTAATTCTTTTGATCAAGGTGCATCCATTAGACTATATCTCAAGCTCATTTTCTACTGTCATTTCTTTGGGGAATGCTAACATTGTGTTGCAGAAATAATGGAGAAACTTTTGGCTCATTATTGCTACACTGAACTGGGGTTTTTCAATTTCATTGCAGATTTATCACCCGATGTTAGTCCTTTTATCGTATGTTTACTGGAGAAGTGTCTAAAGGTGATCCGATCAAAATCAGGAGCCTGCTCGTTGCCAAAAAAATCAATAGTATTATTATACACTTGCAACACAGTGAAATACCTCTTGCAAACACAGGTATGTGTATAACTGGACATATTTTAATTTACTCTTCTTGCAGTTTCTGCTTGTCTAATATTATATCTGTGTTTTTTATAGGTCAATGCTGAATTGTTATCTTCTGTAGTTAATGCAGACTTGACTGAGAGACTTGCCGACAGTTATGAGCATGATGAAGTCTTTCCTGAGTGGAAGCCTCTGAAGAATTTGTTGGATTTTGTGGAGGGCATTTCACACCAACAAAGTTGTTGCCTTTTATCTGGAAAAAAAGAATCTGTCCATCCTGATGGTTCTTTAGGAAATTCACTTGGTGATGTAAATAGACTATTAGGCGGTGGGGATGATCATCGGATGGCTGAAACAACTGTAGCTTTCATATCCTCCATTGTATGCGAAAATACTGATAAAATATCCACGAATCTGCCATCAGGTGTGATCATTTCACGCGACTTGCTTGATGTTCCTTTCTCTCTCTTATCATCTATATATTTTCTTGATTATAGTGTTCTTGTCCATGCTTCTAAGAGGTGGCCTGTGACGTTTTATGCTGGCTTGGACATGGCCATATCAGATCTGTGCAGTGACAGTCAAAATGCTGCTCTTATTGAGACATCTAATCTTACATTGTGTCCAGACTCTCTAACTTGTGGTCAACTCTTAGAGGCTTTTGAACCTGATTCTGCTGCATTTAGTATCGTTCTAAAACAGACACCTTTCCATGTGATATTTCCTGCAATGATGTGTATGAATGGTCATTGTGCATCAAAACTTTCTAAGATGCAAGATCTTCTGCTACATAAATTACGTGAATCCGTAAATGACCATTCACTCCTTCCCAGTCTGCAGCTTGTGCTGTTCTGGACTCATCAGATTCAGCTAAGTCACAAATTTATACCATTAGCTGAAATAGAACAACTTTTGAATATCTGTGTTATTCTTGTACAGAACCTATTAGGTCAATTATTGGTTCCGGAGAGTTGTTCTGACTTGTCTATAAAAGACTCTGCTTTCTCTTTCTCAAGTCATTACATTGAAGAAGTTATTACAACCATTTGTTGTCATCCCTCTATTCTGATGTCATTATCCTTTTCTTTAGGAAATAGCCGGAACATTAATGGAAATACAGGAACCGACTTTGATATCCTAAATGTACTATCTGGCGAGGGGTTTAAAAATTTTGGTAATCCAATTTTAGACATATTGACAATGAATCTGGACAACATGTGGTCATTATTTGGTGCTCACCTTTGTGGATCGAAAGCTGAAGACGTCGCTAATAATTTTGTGAAAATCTTTAAAGGGCTTCAACAGAAGCTGTTTCTGGAGATCAAGAAAAGATTTGAGTTGTGCATTGGTGTTAAAGATACGACGCCTCTCCTTCCAACATTGTATGCCTTACACACTTTGCATCGGTTTTTATCCCCTTTTCAGCTCCTTGAATTAGTAGATTGGATGTTCAATAGAGTTGGGATGGATGATTTGCCAACTAAGATGTCCTTTTTATCTGTTGGATGTTCCTTAGCTGCTTATGCTTTCAGCACTTTATCTTTTTATTTTCAGAAGTCAAGTGGAAACAGGATTTCATATGATTTGTTTTGGGAAATGGGTGAAAGCAACCTGAAAGCTGATATTTTTGAGCAGATATACAGTAAGGTAGTTGATTTTTCTGTAAATCATGAAATAGATTGTGCAGATAGCTGCTTGCATGAAGCTGTCAATGCTTTGTATAAGCAGAAAAATATGCAACAAGAAAATTTTCATCCTTTGATGTTGGTTGTGCGGAAAGTTATAATGAATACTCCTGTGAAATTGCTTTCTCTTTGCCTGTACAAAATGAATGCAAAGAGAGCTAGACTCTTACATATTCTCACCGAACTGAGCTCTCTGCATTCATCTATATTTGGGCATTTATTTTTGGGCCTAGTGAAGAGAAGTTTAGATCATGATCTTGGGGTTGCCGAAGCTCTTGATCTCAGTCTTTCAGAAGATCAGCTTATATTGCTTCTGCCGACCTCTTTATCATATTTGAGGTTAATTTTGAAGAGATTTGGGGATCTGAGTCACAGAGATGATTTTAAACAGATACCTTACTTCTATTCAAAAATCCTTTTAAAAGGTTTTAGTCAGTGGAAGAGCTTTTTGTCCAAAGACATATTTGAGGAGGAGTATGGAGAATCTGTCCCATCATCTGTTCAAGAACTTCTCTGTCTTACTGATTGTAGTCTCCTTGGAAAAACAATTCATATGTTGCAGTATCACTTTGCTCTTAATGGAGTTTCTCTGAAACTGAAGAAGCGTTTAAAGCTATTCAAATCCATTTTCCCCAAACTTGCCTTGCATGATGAGCTGATGGATTGTCATAGTCAATGTATTGATAGTTATTCTCTTTGCCAGTCTTTCAACATAATCAATCATGTTGTCGCAAAGATATCACTTTGTAAAATGTTACTGTTTCATGAAGAAGGTGGGGATTTGAAAGAGGTTGCTGTGGAAATGCAAAACAATTTGAAAGCATCCAGGATACGTTTCATAAATGTTTTGGTGGACATTTGGCAGGTTATTGTTCAGAAATTTTCTTTATCCTCTGATCAGTCTAGAACTGGGAAAAGCACAAGCATTTCATTGCTATATAATCACTTGGAAGTTTTTGTGTTAACAACCATTCTCGAGTTGACTGGAGAGATGCAAAGTGATCTTATTCAATCACAATCCATTACTTTCCTTGAGATATTATTCAGATCTGCTCTTCTCTATAGGTTCAGTGATCCTATGACAATGAAAACCCTCCAGGTTATAGTAACTCGGCTCAACAAGGGGAGGCTATCGTATGATTTATATCTTCAGTTATTACTTGCTCACTCTCAGTTTGCTCCCACTCTCCATTCAGCTCGCAGACCAGCTGGTTCATTTTTGAAGCCTGTATCCAGCATTTTGAAATGTATTGCCATTCCTTTTCTTGACCATTCAGAAAATAATGAGAAGCACAAAGTGCTAACAACCAAGCTCTCTAAAGGACCATTGGAAATTGTTAAATTGCTTTGGATACTCTTATGGACAAAGGCTCGTGAAACTGATTTAGATTCTCGAAATGAGATTGGCATAAATTTAAAAGAATTGCTTGCACTACTGCGTTATTCTTATGGTGCAACACTCAGTGAGATTGATTTGGCAATATACAATGTGATGAAACAAATTGAGTCCATGACTGGATCATGCCCTCAGAATCTAGAGGTAAATTCAGAAGCAATTGAGGAATGGACTAAAAGTCAGCAAAGGGACAACTTTCCAATTGACCCAGACGTATGTGTGTCAACAGTGCTCTTTTTTCCTTATGACAGAAGTATTTCTGATGAAGTGCCATCTGTAAACAAGACTGAAATTGACAGTATCAGGAAAAAGGTTGTAGCATGTTTTAATTTTTCTACTTGAAGCAGCGTTTCCTGCTTGTAGTTTTGTGCTTGTTCTTGTTCTGTTGCATAACTTTAACTAACTACTCAACATCCTTTGCAGATGTACTCTTCTCATGTTGAACTTAAAGAACGTTATGATCCTGTATTTATCTTGCGATTCTCAAATTATGGCCTGTCTAAAGCATCTATAGAGCCTGTAGAGTTTGCTGGATCAGGTTTGCTTGCAATTGCATTTGTTAGCATGTCTTCTCCAGATCAAGGGATACGAAGATTAGCTTATGACACACTTCTTAAATATAAGAATGCATTAGAGGTTGGTAACGAGCTTATCATTTTATGCTTAATGTTTCCTTTTCATCATAGAAAATTTAGTTAGGAAAATGTCATATATTTTTCAATTGTTTTACTATTGAATTAGTAATTTATTTATCTGTGTTTTCCCATTACACCTGCTTTGCTATTGGATCATGCTTATAGCTTTTCTTTGGGTGTTTTGCTCATCTTTTAGGAGAATAATTGTATTCATGGAAAAAGAAATTGGTCACTGCATTGCATGCTGACTCCTATTAGAAAGCTATCTTAGGATTCAATTTTCACCACTATTTTATTTTATTTTATTTTTAGAATTTGTTTAAAAAATGTTGAAAATTACAAAAGCTATTTTCACCATTTTATGTATATATTTTTGAAAATATGAGACATGGTGAAAACAAGGTTACATTATATAATTGTTAGTGAAGATAATTTTTTCCCCTCAAACCAAGCATCCCCTTATCTTGACCGTTTTACAAAATTTATTCTTCCAAAAATAAGCTTATGGGAAAAGTTCAACAAGAGCATCTTATGTTAGGAGTGAGTGGAAGCCTCTAAGACGCCTAGAAGCCTAAACTCGTGCAAAGCTAAGGCCAATATTGTTTTTTTTGTATCACTGTGGCTTGGGATTTTTCTAAGGGTTTATCTCTAGGGTTCAGGGCTCAATGAAGAAGGCGTTATTAGGATTAGAGCATACAAAAACATTGGATAGGCTTCTATCAAATTCAATCACTATAGCAGATTTGTCCTTTTATGAATGTGTTTGTCGCACATAAGTTTGTTGTTGATGTATTGTGATTGATCAATAATCAGAATGTTTTACAGAAGTGCCAAAAGAGGAAGGATGTAATGGGACTCCGGCTTCTAATGAATTCTGTTCAAAACAGTATTGAAGAGTCATGGAAAAGAATCCCATCGGTTATTGCTCTCTTTGCTGCAGAGGCATCTTGTGTATTGTTAGATTCCTCGCATGATCATTATGCAGCTATAAATACGTTCTTGATACAGTCTTCTAAGTTGAATATGAAGGTATATATCTGTGTCTTGGAATTTTCTTTCATAAAGTTTTTTTCCTTTTGATTTACATAAGACATATGCTTTGCAAGGAATAATTATTTGTACGTTCCATTTGCTTCCATTTGTAGGTTATACCTCTCTTTGATAACTTTATATGGAGTTCATCCGTCAATTTCAAATCAGAGAGATCTTGGATACTTCGGCTAGTATATGCAGGACTGAACTCAGATGATGATGCCATGATATATATCAGGAACTCTATTCTTGAAACTCTAATGAGCTTTTATGTCTCTCCTTTCTCAGATGCTGTGTCAAAGGACCTGATCATTGAAGTAAACACACATTCCTAATTTTCCCGTCTTTCTATTGCATTATATATTGTTGTCACTTTTTGGTTGGCATTGTTTAAAATGACCAGAACTGTGTTTCTGCCCAAGCCCAATCTCATGAATTCATCTTATAGCTTAATTGTCAAATTTTGGATTGAATCATTAATCACAGTGCCATTTCTTTTAAATTGTTGAATCAAATCAAACCATAAATTTTATGATTCTTATTTAAAATTAATAGATTTGACTTAACAGCTTACACAATAAGTTATCCAATAATTTTTTGAATCTTATAAATGATGTTTTGATTTCATCCCATATAAATTTTATAATTCACATAAAAGTAAAAAATTAACAGGTCTAAATTAACATTTTACACAATAAGGTATCCAATAATTTTTCGAATCTTATAAATGATGTATTGACTTCATCCCATAGCAGTTGCACAACAGAAGGAGAACCAAGCCACTTAAATTCTTCACCGAACATCCCATACTATTTGAAGCGGGACTTGGACTTCGGGCATTCCATAATACCATAAGTCCCTATCCCATACCTATGTATGATGGGTAATAGTGAGATTGCTTAAGGACTCGATAAACTTTGTGGAACAGCTGGTTAAAAGTAGAGCACACTAATTTATATATTAACACTGTAAAGGTATTCATTTAAGGAATTAGGGGGATGCAGTGTTAGTGGTGATCATATTAAGTGTTTGCTTATTTCAAAGAGGCTGGCTGCTTGCTAGAACCACATACTTTGAAACCTGACCTTTATACTTTGAAACCACCATCTAGTTCAAAGCACTAGGAATATTATTTTCATTATCTATTAGCAGTGTTTCACAGTCTCTAGGATATCACCCTTCTTTAAGAAATGCGGCATCCATGGTGTCAATGTGTTTTAAATTTGATCGATGTGTTTTAAATTTGATCAATGTGTTAGAGTGTGGCTTGCCCTACATGAAAAAGTATTAAAGGGTGATGTGAACTTGTTGGTTGGCTCCCATAAAATTTAATATGTTCGGGATGTTATCCTGTTTGATGAAATATGCATTTTACCCGAGATTCTTACTTTGTCCGTTCTCCTTAGAGTATCTTCTACCAATTTAATAAATGGCTTTCTTATTTGCCATGCAGGTGATAAAGAAATCCATTAAAGTGCAAAAGATTGCTCGTCATCTAGTGAAACGTTGTTCTCTATTTTCATGGTTATCTTCTCTCATTTCAGTTACTAGAAGGCTTGGGCTTAATGGAGATGAAAATAAATTTTTCATGAAGCATGTATTGGTAGTATTGAAGGTAAGTAGTGCTTAGTTTTTTAGTCAGTTTAACAATTCCTGTTGGATGGAACAAGGTGCTCATTCTGATTTACTTGCATTGCATCATTTGTTTTTCTGGTTTTATCCGTAAATGTTTCCCTGATTTTTGTTTTCAAATTGGTTTGGGATTTGTTTACTCTTACTTGAAAACCTGTTTTTTTTTTAGTGTAGTGTAGTGAAGTTCTACATTACAGACATTTCCACCTGGTAGAAAAAGGCTCTGTTGTTGGTTTTGTTCATTGAACTTAGTACTGAGAGGGGTATGACTTGCAGTTTGATTCTTTGAATCCAAGTTTTTCCAAAGAGGAAGCTCATATCATAAAACATTAAACAACAGTAACTTAATTGTCTTTCGGTCCCTAGTTGAACTGAAGTCGGCACCTAAGACTGATCATGGAATTTCATCTCGATCTCCATGGTGGTCTAGATCATTTAACTCTTCTCTGAAGATTTAGCTGTTGTTCTCTATGTGTGATCTTCAAAGTAGCTTTGATATCACAAAAGTTATTGCCTAAAATTGTTCACCGCTTTTATTTCTGTCAAATGCTTACAAACATCTGACCTTTTTTTTTTTATGTAAAATTATTTTCCGTTTCCTTCTTTTGCACTGACTGCCAATAGCTTTTGTTATTTAGGTTGTCAATGATGTTATTTTGTCCGGAAGCATGTCCAAGTGGATTCAAAATCATGGGCTTGAGCAGCTCACCGAGCTTTCATCTAATCTATTCAGTTTCGTACTCCATGATGTAACAATGACAGATGAATCTGTGGAATTAGTTAATCCTTTTCTACAAATGATAGTGTCGGTGTTGAAATTCTCTCAGAAAAGGAAAATATGTCAGCCACATTTCACCTTATCAGTAGAGGGTTTATATCAGATATACCAGGCTGGCAGTGTGTGTAATCAAGCTTCAAAAGGCATTAACCCGGATTTTGCTCTTGAAGCCATACTTATGAGCCCACCTCCTATTTCCATTTTCTTAATGGTACTTCCATTCATCTTCATCTTTATTAATTTTTGGTATGAGATTGCTCTATATTTTATAAGTGATTTTTCAAAGGCATACAAGCAATCAGTTTTGGGTTGTATTTGATATTTTATTAGGTTTTCACTGAGCAGAATTGCTATTGGTTTTCCCATAAGTTTATTGGTTATTTGTGAAAATAATAAATAAAATTCACCAAAACATATAAAGTTGAGCATATGCTATATGCTTTAGGTACTTTGCACTCTATATAATGCTATTGTGTAAGAGTTAATTTTGAAAATCTTATTCTCTTGCAATTGCTTCCAGCATTTGTAATTGTTCTTAAATTTTGGCTTGTTTAGGTGTTTTTTCTCATGCTAGAATATTAAATTTCCTTGAAGAAATCATATATATATATGCCTACAGGTTAAATTGCAATTAAAGCAAGATATCTACGTTTTTGGACCAATACACTTTCAGTTATTGATTATGGAATATGAGTGCTTGGATTCTACCATTGCTTCGGTCATACAAAGCAAAAAAGATACACATCCTTGTGCAATTTTGCTTTTTATTTATTTGTTCCCCTACATATTGGCTTTATACAACAGTAATGGTATTGGGTAGAACATTATGGCGGAATTTGATCCATGTATCCGTCCCCACTTAGTGGGATAATGCTAGGTGGTTGTTGTATATTTGTTTATACCAAGTGGTAATGTTAACATTATTGACATGTGGGTATCTGGTGGTTCTTGCGTATGAATAACCACTCTTACATGTTACAGGATCAGGAAAGGCTTCAGAATTTTATTATCTGGGCAATTTCAACTGCGTTAGCATCAGATTCTTCACAAAGGTTGAGGTCTAACGAGTCTCACATTTTTGTTAAAAAAGAAGAGTCTCATGATGACTCGTTAGTGTCAAAATTTTTGCGTTGGTTAACAGCATCAGTAATCAATGGGAAGCTTCATCAGAAATCCAATGATATATATTCAGGGTTTGCTGAAACACATAAACTAGAATCCCTGCATTCTTTACTGGTGCATGTTGAAAATACCTCAGGACAAAGACATGATATTAATATTGGTTGTGAGGAATTGCTTGCTTCTACAATTTTCTATCTCCATCTGCTCCCTGGTATAAATCAGGAACTTCTACCATCAGTTGTATCTGCTCTCTGTCTCCTGACTTTTGGCGCTTCTAATTTACAAGGTACCCTACCTTATAATCCATACATATAATATGGTTTCCTGGGTGCAATTGTGGTGATAGGTTAGAGTTGGCTATTCAGCTAGATATTTTTATCGACACTTTTGCAATATATTTATGTTTTTTTTTTTTACTTAATTCGATAGTGGGAAGAACCATTTTATTGCAAGGCTACGATGCTATCATATCATCAAACTCTTCAAGGGTACGATGCCCTCCCGAAGCTAATCCGGATTGGAGATGGTAAAGATCTCAACCATTTTAGTCTGTGTGGTTTGTAGTCAAATGTTAAATAAGTAAAACATGATTTTTTTCTGCTACCACAAACAAAGTATCATTGAAAATTTTGATATTTATCTGTACTTCAAAGCCAATCTTATTTGACATATATATGTTGTTTAGGTCGTTTTACCAGCCAAGGAAGGATCAATCATTGGAGGTCACTGGCACTGGTACACAAAATATGGAGGAATATCATGCTTGCCAAAATCTGTTAGTGATTGTTGCAAATGTGCTTGGTGGAAAGAAATTAGAATCAGCTTGTTTGTCCCCTCTAGATGTTGAGATATCTTCCTTAATAAAATGGGAAAGAAGTTTATTAACTGAATGTTTATTATGAACCCATTTTCTACTATGTTGGAAGTGCATTGATTTGGGGTAAATAATATTTCAAAAAATAGTGTGAAATTTACAAATGGAGCAGGGCCGTGTGGTGTATTCAACTAGACCCAACCGGCCAAACCCCGTTTGTCAACCGAATGATCCAAATATTGGAGAGGCCAGATCAATACTCATCATCTGAACCTAGAACCAGGCTGATAGAGATTCAAGTGATCAAGGCCTGAAAGGATTGTGGGCACTAACGGTATGTGTGATCTTTATTGGAGCACAATGAATGGGAAATAACTGGCCACGAGGTGACTGGCAGAACCGAGAAAAGGAGTAGGCGAGAGTGTTATACATAGAACGAGAAGATGGTTATACGAGACCAGTAAACAGAAAAATTTATTGTATTGTTTGAGTCATTTTTGTTGTATTTTTTTTTGACACATTTTTATTGCATTCAAATTGTCTTGGGCTCACCCTCCAGGTTTGTGGAATACCATTTGGGGATTTTAATTTTTTTTTAATGTATCTTATATATTATTTAGGCATCATGTAAAAATACTTAAATGTCTCTGGATTCTGAAGATGTATTTTTGGACACCAAAATTACAGATGATTTTAAAATATTCTGGAGATGCATCTTCGTTTATTTTACAGAGATGTAACTCTGTAACTTATAAGAAGATAATAGTGCATATTCTATTTTGTTACAAATAAAGATTTAAACCATACCATTCATATAAACCATACAATTTATATGAATAAACTTATGTATATAACTCTAGATGCTCCAAATGTCATATATATATATATATATATATATATATATATATAAATAAAGTTGAATATAACTATAAAGTAACATGGGTGAAAATAAAATACAATTCATAGGATAATTACAATATGCTATTCTCTTCGTCCCACAATGAATGATAAAGTTGACAATTTAACACATTAAGAAAAATAAATAAATGAAAGAGAGAGAATTATATTTTTATTAAACTACCCTTATCATATATTGAGAATGATGAAAGTAACATTAATTGGAGAGTAAAATTGAAAAAGATGCACTGAAAATTAAAACGAGTCATTTATTTTGGGACACTCTTATTTCAAATGGATCATTGTGGGATGAAGACTGCATTTATTTTGGGACACTCTTATTTCAAATGGATCATTGTGGGATGAAGACTGCATTAGTGTGTATGTCCGACTACATCTTGTAACACCCCAAATTTGATTAAATTATTTAATTGAATTATCTAGAATTTTTATTTAATTATTTAGTGTTTGGTGTGCCTTTAAATAAAATTATATGATTATATGTTATTGGAGTGTAGTGACAATGGTGGGGTGTCGAGAGAATGTAGTAATTTGATAGAATAAATCAGAAAATAATTATAATAATTAAAATTTTAATTATTATTGAGAATAAAATAAGAAAAAATGATGAAATAGAAGTTTTGGATCATTTATGTGAATCGAGGAAAATATATGACAAGAGGAGAGAAACTAACAATAAGTTGGGAAAAACTGTAATTTTTAAAAATATGGAAAACCATATAAATTCTAAAAGTTGGGGGAAAATTATGTTTTAGAGAATCTAACAACACATAAAAACAAGAGGTAAGAAGAAAAAGACTTTTGGAAAGGAGAGTTAGGTTTGAGAAGAGGAATTCATAGAAGTTGTTCAATTCATCATTGTTGCAGGAAACCTATGATAAGTGGGGGAGAAAAGGCTTTCAATATGGGTGTTTAGCATGAAAGAGTAGAGAAGAGAGATCCTTACTCTCATTAGGGATGGTGTAAATTTTGTTATGTTATTGTTGGTGTATGATTTTTGTGTGTGCTCTATTGAGTGATCTGTGTGCATTTTTGTATTTTGATTCGATACATATGTTGATGTCTTTGATAAGGCAAAGTTAATTTGATAACCATGTTAATGCCATGTTCTTGCATACTTTGTATAATGTTAGAAATAACTATTTATTTTTGGATTTCTGCCTTGCCTCGTAGTTGTGTGATGATTCGTGTTTGTGCCCTTCGAGGCAAATTTTTCTATTAATAATTGAATTATGGCATATACCTGTTTGGAGTCTGATAGATGTGTTTTTTTGGGGCGGTTAGAACTCAAATAAGCGAAATATATTCAATAGGGAGGAAAATGCAGAAAATTGCAGGTAGACATAGGAGGAGATTGACCATCTTATTTCAGGCATAACTTGAGTTTCAGAACTCGGATTTAGACACGGTTCGAAGCGTTGGAAAGTTAACGCGATAATATTTCTTTTAAAGTAGAGAAATTGGATCTAGACGCGTTACAAGAGTAGCAGCTCACTGATTTTTATACCAGAGACGTAGACAATTTCAGTCATGTGTTGATCATCATGTTTCAGGCATAACTTGAGTTTTGCAAGTCCTTTTGGGATGCCGTTAGTCGCGTTAAAAAGAGAATTTAATGATATTTCAAATTGAAGAGTTACATAATTTTATCACGAGTATATAATTTTTCGTGCTATTTTTAAGTGAGACATCCTGTTTTAGAGTTTATGCGGAATAAAACTAGAGTTTCGTAACTCTGTTGGAGGTACGGTTAAGCACGTTTGAAAGAGAGTTTAAATATATTTTAGATTGAATATTTTCTTAATTTTATCACAAGTCTTTAACTTTTTTGTTCTATTTTGAAGTTAAACAATTTCAAAGTTAAGTCTAGAGTTTTGAGCAATTTTGAGTGTGACGACCTTTCGCTACTTTTTTAAAGAATTTAAGAGTCCTATTTTATTTGGTTAGAGTTGTTATAGAATTGTTAGAGTTGCTTTTGAGTTATTTAAAATTGGAGATTATAATATATGATACACTTGAGTTGAATTTGGATAACTGTTTACATCACAAGGTTATCTTTTGAGTAATATATTTTTATGTGTTTAAGACTATTAAGACAAAAAAGTTTAAATAAAATTATTGAGTAATTAATAATAATAATAATTTAATATTATAAATTATAATATTTTAGAGTTTAGTTGAAGATATTTATTATTTAGAGTTATCAATAGAGTTGTTAGAACAACCAATTGAGTTAATAAGATTTATCTTTATGGGAAAAAGTTGTCAATAGAGCATTTTTGAGCACCTTAGAGTTATTTTTGAGTTACAAAAATTATTGTAGAGTTGTTTAGAGTTCCTTGGGAACTATGTTGAGTAATAATACAACTTTACTTAGTTATTAATAACTTTTGAGTTATAATGTGATTATTAAATTTAATTATATGATGATGTTGTGTTAATTTCTGTGAATTGCGATGATGATATGCTGCCGTGTGAACATGAATTATGTTGTTGAACTGTGAGCATGTTGTAGCGGATGATAGTTCGGGAGGGGAACTATTATCGTTGGGTCAATGCATGTTTTGTTTATTGTCGGGAGGGGACTTTAAATATGCTGTTGTTACATTGACGTGTTGTGAAATGCGTTCATTATGTCGTCGTTGTTGATGAAAGAAACAAGCCGCAATCTGAACATAGTGGATTGATGACTTGTTCGGGATCCAAGCAGGGTGGATTCGGGGTTCGAGTAGGGTGAACCCGATTCCTGAGTGAACCAATTGATGATGATATGGTACCACATGGGTATGAGTCTAGTTGAGATTATGAGTCTCATTGCATAATGTAAATGACGAATATGTGATTGTTGTATATGTTGATGAAATGAGTGTGAGAATGTTGTTGATTGATTGTGAATATGTACATGTTGTTATGAATAGGTGTGAGACCATGTTGTTATTGATTGTGTAATGAATGTGTATTGTTGTAAATTCTCTACCTTAGTATTCTTTACACTGTTTATATTGAGCGTTGTTTCTCACACTCTTTGCTTCATATTGTCCACCATGGACATCTTATAGATAACCAAGAGTGAGCATTATTGATATGCGTGGAAGATGGCTTGTTGGAGATACTCTCTGTTTCATTTATTTACCGCTTTATAATACATTAGTGGTTTTTAGTGCTCTGATAGTGTAACATCGGGGACAAGAGTTTGTTATGTTTTATGATGATGTTGATTTTGTTGCTCTGGAGTTTAATACTTTAATCATGAAGTTGCTATGAAATAACTTTTTGCTGCGTAGTTTCAAATGATTTGATATGTTTTCGAAGGGTCGTCGTTGGTGGCACCTTAAATTGTCGAGTAATGCTTTTTATATAAGTTTTGGGATTTAGGGTGTTACGCATCTCCTCTGAATCTCTGCCTCTTCTGCCTCCTCAAACATCAATCTCCCCGCCCATCGACATTGTCTCTAATACATCAATGCCCCCCGTGCCTCCGTCATGATGACATCTAGTACATGCCTCACATCAAACCCATCAGGAAAGATACCTATGTCAATGCATGCCTGCGTAATCTTCATATTGCGATAACATCTAGGCAAGACATTCTCAACATGATCTAACCGTGTCTGCTCATCCTCTAGTATCTCCTGATGAGCCGACCTAGGTGGATCTCCTAGAGAAGTCTGCACCATATACGGGTGTGACACTCTGAAGAACCACCTGATGTACCCGTCAACGTAGCTCTAATCGCTCGGGGCTATGGTACTATGTGCCACCTCCGGTACCAAATGACTCTCATAATCATCAAACATGTCATCCATCTGTCTACGTGTCAAAGTAGAAGGAGAAAATACAATAGGGTGTCTGGGAATGGTCTGAGTGTAGCCAAACTACCGCATGGCACGCTCGGGAAGATGAGGATTAGTGAGACGTGATTCGCAGACCAACCATCCAGAGTATAACACTATCTCTTGAAATGGCCGTGTCTCACGATGATTGACATAGTTGTTGAAGTTCATGTCCTCGGTAATCAAGCGGTCAAGATACATTCTGAATGACTCAGTCATCTGGTTCCCTATGATCGAGGAAAATGCAGTAGCACACGATATATCCTCAGTGTAAGTCGACACACTTGCCCAACCGGAGATACACGGGAAGTGTTGGAGGATCCAAACTTGAAAAGTTTGGAACACACGAATCATAAGTAATGGAGTTGTAAAGATGAAATGAAAATGACACAAAAAGATTAAAAGACCAATAAATATTACCGTCAGTAGTGCGATGCTGCCCGTGACCTGCTCTGTCTTCCATCTACAACCCTCTGATAACTTCAAGTATAAGTATACCAAACAAGCGGCCCTCAGATGTACTCATGGGTTTGCTAGAAATCCTGGAAGTAGCATAGGTAAATGACATTTGTATAAGTGGCATTCTTGTCCATAAAAATTGCAGTGTCAACAAAATATATAAAGTATGCTCTCATAGCATACGCTCTATGTAGCCCCACATGCTCGTCATCACCTGTAGTCCGAGGTGCTCTATGGAGCTTCTATGTATATACCTTTTTAAGTATTCAAACCTAGCACGAGCTTCTCTAGTCCCATCCAACTCCTCCTCCACCTCCGTTGGATCAACCCCCATATAGCTTACCATCATCTCGAGTGCCTCATCTTTGCTAATCCTCCCATGATCTAGAAGTCTCCCCCTGATCAGAATATATAGTAAACATGGGACATCGTCAAGTGTGATAGACATCTCACCAAGCTGGAGGTGAAATAACGATGTCTCTGAGTGCCATCTCTCCACGAATGCATTAAGCATCCCATGATTAACTGTAGTATAACCGGTCATGTACAAGTCCTTCATCCCAGATAGGGACAAAATTGTCAGAAAGATAAAGTAAAACAGACCATTTGTGCAAGCAAGCAACACTACATGCAAGAAAAAAAACATTGAGAAAATTCAGGAGATGCATCTCTGGTTACTGGGAAAATTAAACGTTGAAAAATTTCGGAGATGTATCTCCGGAATTTTCCGCAACATAGATTGCGTCAATGGCGCCAATGAACACATGAAATCACAAAAAAATGTTTTGATAATCCTTATAAGCCAACAAACGTGTTTTACACCATGTATAAACTATCATACATGCAATTTCTGCTCATTTCTAACCTTTATCATCAGTTTTTACTCATTTACACAAAAACTCAAAAACTTTTCAAAACATCAAAAAACTTATAAATTTCAACTTTGCTTCAGTGTTGGATGATGTTTCTGATGTTGATTGAAGTTTCCTTGAGCTTTATTGTTTGATTTTGGACTTGGTGATGAGAAATGTTTTAAGAGAGTTTGAAGAAGTTTTGGGAAATATGAGAAATGAGGAAGGAGAAGGGTTATAGAGCGATTTAATCTCCAAAATATTCTGGATATGCATCTCCAAAATTAGTTCAAAGATGCATCTCTTGAATATTTTAATGTTAACTGATACTTGGATGCGTCCAGAGATGCATCTCCGAAATCTAAGGGCATTTAAGTATTTTCGCATGGTGGCTAAGAAACATATAAGGTGTATTAAGAAATCCCCAACCATCACACATGTTTGTTGGTACATGAAGTTGATCAGAAGAATTTTTGGGGATTTCTTAATGCACCCTATATGTTTCTTAAGCAACACACAAAAATACTAAAATTCCCCTAGTTTTCGGAGATGCATCTCCGAACGCACCAAATACACACTCAATGTAGTCCATTTTTGAGCGATGTTGAAACAGGGTTAGAGTATCGAGATTTGTTATCGTCTCCATAGGGATTATGTGATATTGCCGCCGTTCGATAGTTGTTAAGTTCTTAACTTATAGTAACAAGGGGGTTTTAGTTTTCGGTTACGGTAGCTTGCATAAAAAGTAAGAAATTGCGGTAAAATTTTTTGTTTTACGATTTGAGAAAGATTGTCAAAGTTAGGGTTCGACGATCACTTTGCATGCATATGTTCGATCAAACAAAACTCATAAACTCCATTAGATGATAAACACATTCACAAAGTCCTCCCAATGTGTTTATTTCTAACACACATTGTGGTTTTTCCCATTTTGATCCATTGTTGATCTCTCACACAATCTATCAAAATGACAACTTTTAGGTTCAACTTTTTAGTGAACAAACTCATTCAAGACTATCTCTAGCTAAAGAACAAGGATGGATGAAAACCTAGGTCAAGAGTTGGGAAACACCTTTCAATCATAAACCAACACAAAGAGTTATCAATAAAACAAGGTTTTCACCATACATTCATCATCAAAGAGTTTACAAATGAAGATCAACCCATATACATACAAAGCTTATGATCATCTACATCTAACCTTGACAAAATGAAAGACTTAGCTACTCATTTTCATGGTAGCTTGAACAACAAGTTTCGGACGAAGGTTGATCAACATCCGAGTCGAAGAATCGAGATTGGATGGGAATCCACCTTCTTTTTGTAAAATATTGTCAAGAGAAGAAGAAGAATGAGAAATGGGGTTTCTAGGGCACAAAAATCACCTCTAAGCCAAAAACAAGTAAAAAGATGATCCTAAGAAAAAATGAATATCTTTTCCAAAAAGTAGCCCATGCTACTTATAGTACTGGTATCTGATCTGTCATGCTCGCTAGGAGAGCAGAATGGTTCGCCTAGCGAGCCCCAAAATAAGTCACCAGAAGAGGCTGCGTCCAGAGGAGTCATCCCAGACAAGTTTGCACTGTTCGCTAGGCGAACAATCCTTCGCTAGACGAAGCCTTCGCTTCTCTCATTCGCTCCAGCGAGTCTTGATGATTTTGCTACTGGAATTGCTCGATACCTGCTCAATGGATGCTCGCCTAGCGAATACTTAGCTACTTCCCTCGCCACAGCGAGTTTTGATGGTTTTGCCACTGGAATTGCTCGTTGCTTGCTCGCTGGATGCTCGCCTAGCGAGTGTTGATCTTTTTTGGTTCTGTCCAAGTCTGGGAGTGTCCGATGGCATCTCGCTGCGTGCTCGCCTAGCGAGTACTTCGCTACCTCACTCGCCTAGCGAGCTTGCTTATGTTTGCTTTCTTTCTTGGTTCCTTTTCCATCTTTCTTGTGCCTTAGTTTCCTACTCTTTCATGCCTAATTCCTGCACAATAACACACAAATTAAAGGTACCAAGATCATTTCACATAGTATTGCAAATCAACAAAAGCAAGGGCGGTTTCGAACACTTTTTCGACAAAAAGGAGTGAAAGATGCCCACATTTGATAGCTCAAATAAGCACTCTTGGGCATCTAACAACTCTCCCCAACTAGATTCTTGCTTGCCCTCAAGCAAAGTATGCCTCTTGAAGGACAAAAGGATTTGCTTAAAGAAAAAGATTTCTCCGAAATCGGATAAAATGGCCCAAACACAAGAGAATCAACCAGACACAAGTTCCCAATGGTTAGAATAACACAATACACAAGAACTAAAGCCTTATAGCAATGCAAAACATGTATCAATCCACAACAATGTTATCTTGAATGAATCACCCTATCTCTCCTCTTCGAATAAGGACTGAAGAAATTACACGTTTGCAACCGCGGGGACAATTTCACTCTCCAACAAACAATGCAAAAGTCAATTCAATTCATACAATGTCTAACAATTATAAATGAAAATGCGGAAGCACGAAGATCACTAAGGTCTTTTCCGGTTGTAGCTTGGTCAGGTTTACAAACAAGGGTCATATCTAAGGCCATTGAAAACGAATTTGCCGACGCAAAAGAGACATTCACTGTACAAGCTATTCACACATCTCAACTTCGTTCCACTTGTTTCTCATTTGAAACCTTCACAACTCTTATTTCACAACTCAATTTTGTTTTTCACTATTTTTCTTCCAAGCAAGCATTCATTTTCATTTTCCTTTTTTTTTTCTTTCCACATCGTATTCACAAAACATATGTTTCTCTTTTCTAATTTTTTTTAATGCTTACTCGGTTATTCAAGAGTTGTGGCGCCTACCGGTTCTCATTTTCGTTCTCCCCAACTTATCTTTTACTCACCCCAAGTGAACGCTCTTGACTTTTTACGGCAAAAGAACAATTATAAAAAATTTCAGGGTTTCAAGAAAAAACATTTTGACATCTCGCCTTATTTCAAGCTGAGATTCAACTGTTTAAGCTCAAAGGGGTTCATGAATACTCTCTGCTCACGGGTAAGTTGTATTTGGAACTGGTTGTGCTCGAAAGAAAACAAGCACCTTGATCATTTCTAATTGCTTCCACAAATTCACAATAATAAAAGACAAAGCATGAATCAAATGAATCAACACAGTTTATTAGAATCCAGCATTTTAGTGTACAATGGAGGTTTCCTCACAATTTGTGGTTCTAAGTCCTAGGTGAATCATTCATTCAATTATGTTGCAAAAGGAACAATATTCAATTACGAAAAGAGTAAAGTTCTTAATGCATTCTAAAATTCTAACCGGAGGTAACCATGTACCTTAGCATTATTCGCTTGTTTATTTTTATCATCGCCATCCAAGCTCGGATGCATCTTCATTGGATACTTCTTTGAGGAGCAACCTATCTAGAAGGTTTGACCCTCAACAACCAAAAATTTATTAAACAAAAGAAATTCAAACCAAACACAATAATTTAAAACATAAACAACAACTATCACTTCAAAATGTTAAAATGTGCATGGGGACAAAACACCCCAAAAAGTACATAACCAAAATACACAATATCTGAAAATACAAGAAAATAAAACATAACATAAAAAAACTTAGTCCTCATAGGACTCAGAACTCTCTTCACTACCGGCCTCAGAACCGGAACCATCATCATCATCATCAGCGCCACCAGAAGCACCAGAAGCACCAACACCCGCCCCCTCTCCGAAAACAGGCCTGTCCTCAGGCCAACTAGCATGTTGCAGGAACTGCTCATGCGTCATCATAGGATGCTCTCCAGAAGGGTCACGCACCTGCAACTGTAATAACTGCATAGAGTCATGTATATCAATCATGGCACACTGAGTTGCCGCCATCCAATCCCAATTGTAATTGCAAACAGCCTGCTGGAAAGGATCAAACCCCTGAGAGAAAGCACCAGGACCATCAGCAGCCCTGGTATCATCAGCAGATGTACTACCTCGGAAGTTCTTCGACTTACAGTACTTGGCCACATATCGATCATCGATTGCGGACGAAATCCTTACCTGACTGCGGGAGGGTGGCTTCACCCTCGACTGTTGGCACAAAGCCATGATGAGACAAGGAAAAGCAAGGGGGAAGTTAACTCGTGCCCCCGACTTCAGCCCGCTCTCAACCACAAACTTCATCTCAATCGCAATGATTCGCGCCACATCGATCTGTACATTAGTAAGAATACAGTGGACCAAGTGTGCCACTGGGATCGGCACGGTCGACGTGTGGGACTTGGGCTTAATGTTGGTCAGAACCAGCATCAAGATCAGCTGAGCCAAGGGAATCATATCCTCCCGATGGTACCTCACAGGAACCCCAAATGGGTTCACCTCAACCGACTTTCCCTCAAACAACAGGGCCGCAGAAATAGCATCAGTGTCCCTGTGGAGCCTCAGATCTCTGTGGTATGCATCCCTCTCACTAACTCCCAGATGGATCGGTTCACCAAGCACTCGGTTAATAGCATCCCGATCAAAAGTGACCTGACGTCCTGACACTCTTGTAGTCCAAGTGAAAGGCTCGTCGTCATTCGGCAGCGCGTTCGCATAAAACTCACGCACTATCTCAATATCATAGCTTTCGAGTGGAGAGATCAACTTGTCCCATTTCTTGCTATGTATCAACCCTGAAAATGTCCGATAATCGCCTTCGGGGTTGATCAAAAACCTCTTCTCAGGTAAGATTTTCCTTTTTTCCAACGCCACATAACGTACGGCTTGCTTCGCCCCAATGAATTTGTCGGTGTTAAGTTGAATTGGCACAGTGCGGGAAGTGCTCCCGACCTTTCTCTTTTTTGAAACACTTGACCTGGATGCCATCTGTAAAATCATAGAAAAGAAACATCACACAACCAAAAAACAGATTAGAGATCAAAACAGAAAAACCAAATACTGTCATGGTCGCTACTGCTTTGCTTAGCGAGGACCCATCGAAGATTCGCTACGGGTTCGCTTAGCGAAGTGGCAGCGAATGCTCGCCACAGATTCGCCTAGCGAGGATGCTAGCGAATGTTACGGGATTCTGAGTTCTCCATTGTTAACAATCCAATTTCAGAAAACCCTAAGTCTAAGGATACCCATTCCAGAAACAAAGTAATTTAACATGCTAGGAATCGTTCTAAACATGCATGCAAACCTAAAATTCAACCCAATCTCCCAAATTCAACCCTAATGACTCATTCTTCAGAATTTACAACATTGAAAGCACAAAGGAATGGAGACAGAACAAACCTGATTGAAGAGGTTGATTGATTCTAAAATGCAATAATTAGGGTGAGATGGAAGTGAAAAGTGTGAGAGTGAGAGTGAGTTCGTGAGGTTCAGACTAAAACAATTTAAATGGGTTTTGGGCCCAAATGAGTGGCCCTCTGAAAATTAAATGGGTTTCTGCCACGCTCGCTACTGTCTTCGCCTAACGAGCAGCTAGCGAATCAGCTCGCTACTGTCTTCGCCCAGCGAGCAGCTAGCGAACATGACAGGATTTTGTTTTTTCAAAATAGCATGCACAACACATTTCAGCAAGGTTCCATCAATTTGAACACCAATACCACACAACACAAAGTTGTAAATACTTACAATGTTGGGGTGCCTCCCAACAAGCGTTTGTTTAACGTCGGATAAGCTCGACGGTTCGAGATGCTCACAGAGGAGCATCCAAGCAGATTGCACAGCTCTCGCGATCCACAAGACCACCAAGATAAATCTTCAAACGTTGGCCGTTAACCGTCCAACTCTCTTTCTTCTCCAAGTCCTCAATGACAACAACTCCATACTCTTTGACTTCTTTGACACGATATGGCCCGGACCATTTAAATTTCAATTTTCCTGGGAATAGCCTCAACCTAGAATTGAACAAAAGGACCAACTGTCCGGGCACAAATTCCTTCTTCCTAAGCTTTTTGTCATGATACTCTTTCACCTTTTCTTTGTGCAACCAACTCGAGTGATATGTGGCATTGCACATTTCTTCCAACTCAAGCAATTGCACTTTTCTTTTTTCACCGGCCAAATCCTTATCAAAGTTAAATAATTTCAGAGCCCACAAAGCTTTGTGCTCCAATTCGATCGGCAAATGGCAAGATTTACCAAATACCAATTGAAAAGGATTTAGCCCAATTGGAGCTTTAAAAGCGGTACGGTATGCCCATAAAGCTGAAGGAGAATTGCCATCCAAGGCGCAGCGGAATATAAAAATTTCTCCTTTAATGATCCTTACGAATGAGCATGATCAGTGATAGAATCGTTACCTCTTGTGGAGATTCAAACCTTTGGTGCAGATCTCTGACAATGATCAACCTTTGATACAGATCCACGGGGCGATCACGAACGTTGAACGATGACAACGTCTCTACTCAGTCCACACGAACGGATTCCTTCAATCGCAGTGCTAGCTGTTTGTGAGTGAAGGCTTTGAGTGAGAGAGAGAGATACGAAATTCCAACTCTTCAGTTGTGTTCTCTGGAGTGTGAATGCTTCTACCCAAGGGGTTCTATTTATAGAACCACTTGTGTGGGTTTCAAGCCAAAAAGCCCACTTAAGTGCATTTTGGCCCATATCTCAGAATATGCCAAAATCACTTAAGTATTTGGTACTTTACCATATTTCGTATTCTTCTTAAGTACACCGTACCTTACGATGTTCCTTAATTATTCTATCTCTCATCAATCCGTCCTTTGTGTGTGACCCTATAGGTTTTCGCGGCGTTGGCAATTATATTAAATCATGCATTTAACATAATAAACAGTGAGCGGTATCTAGCAACACATCACTGCTACCCAAGTCACGAAAATGTCATGTGATCTGACAAAACCTCCTGTGATAATAATTATGTGTATAATTACCCCTTTGCCCTTATGTCTATATTGAACACAAGGTATAGACCATGTCACCCTTGTCCAGTTCAATATTGGGCCCATAGACATTTATCCTGTTAAGCAGGATTGGCAAATTCCATCTAGGACACTCATGTCCCTCAGCATGCTTCGTGGAGTACCTATCAACTGCCTTTATGGTTATCCAGTTACGGACAACGTTGGATCAGCAATAAAGCACTCGACTCTACATCTAGGATCCATAGTGGTTTCAGGTCGAAGAGTGGTATACACTATTATCACCATGAGAATAACTTATGACACTTTGCATAACTTTCTATATAGTATTCTCATAGCGGGTCAATCCAGTATGAATATTACTCTTAATATTCATACCTATGTTTAAGACTTGATAACTCTTTATCCATGATCCATGAGACGTGATCATCAGTCTACAAACATAATAGTCTCCATGCTTTAATGTTATCCCATTTCATAATAAAGCTTGACTACGGACATTTTAAGAATAGTGTCCTTATGTTTAATGTGATCTCATGATTAAGTCATACTTGATACATTAAATGGACTATCTATTCCAGGGACTTTATTAAACAAACATAATAAAGAAAAATGCCTTTTTATTATTAATAAATAATTCGATACAAGTACCAAAAGTATTGGCCTCTAGGGCTTACACCAACAATCTCCCACTAGCACTAGAGCCAATTAGACATATCCCTAATGCCCATAGATCTAGTATGGCCATCATGCTTCTGCTGCGCAAGAGGCTTTGTCAGTGGGTCAGCAATATTGTCGAGTGTAGGTACTCTACATATTTTCACATCTCCTCTATCTATTATCTCTCGAATGAGGTGATAACGCCTAAGTATGTGTTTGGATCGTTGGTGAGATCTAGGCTCCTTAGCTTGTGCGATAGCACCATTGTTATCACAATAGAGACCAATGGGATCCACAATGCTAGGAACTATGTCAAGTTCACTAACGAACTTTTTGATCCAAACAGCTTCCTTTGCTGCACTTGAGGCAGCAATATACTCGGCCTCGGTTGTAGAATCAGCAACTGTATCTTGCTTTGAACTTTTCCAGCTCACAGCGCCACCGTTTAAGCAAAACACATAACCAGATTGCGATCTAAAGTCATCCTTATCTGTCTGGAAGCTAGCATCAGTGTAACCAATTACAGCCAACTCTTCCTGACCTCCATATATCAAGAATGATTCCTTAGTCCTTCTCAAGTACTTAAGGATATTCTTAACAGCTACCCAATGGGCATCACCAGGATCAGATTGGTACCTACTCGTTGTACTTAAAGCATACGAGACATCTGGTCGAGTACATAACATGGCATACATGATAGATCCTATTGCAGATGCATATGGAATCTTATTCATGTGTTCCCTTTCTTCCTTAGTTGAAGGGGATTGTGTTTTTGATAGACACAGGCCATGTTGCATAGGTATGAATCCTTTCTTGGAATCATGCATATTAAAGCGTCTCAGCACTTTGTCTATGTATGTACTCTGACTTAGGCCAAGCAGTTTTTGTGATCTATCTCTATAGATTCTGATTCCTAATATATAGGCTGCTTCACCTAGGTCCTTCATAGAAAAGCATTTCCCCAACCAAGTCTTTACTTGTTGCAGGGTAGGGACATCGTTTCCAATGAGTAATATGTCATCTACATATAATACCAGGAACACGATCATGCTCCCACTAACCTTCTTGTAGACACAAGGCTCATCTTCGTTCTTAATGAATCCATATTGTTTTACCGTTTCATCAAAACGAAGATTCCAGCTTCTGGAAGCTTGCTTCAATCCATAGATTGATCTTTGTAGCTTACATATCTTATGGGCTTCTTCTGGTATGTCAAATCCTTCAGGTTGTGTCATGTACACATCCTCAAGAAGATTCCCATTAAGGAAAGCAGTTTTGACATCCATTTGCCATATTTCATAATCATGATATGCAGCGATAGCAAGTAAAATTCGAATAGATTTAAGCATTGCAACTGGTGAAAAGGTTTCATCATAGTCAACGCCATGAATTTGTTTATATCCTTTTGCAACCAGTCTTGCCTTATAGGTATGTACCTTGCCATCCATGTCAGTCTTCTTTTTGAAGACCCACTTGCATCCTATAGGATTAACTCCTACAGGAGGTTCTACCAAGTTCCAAACTTGGTTCGTGTACATGGAATCTATTTCGGATTTCATGGCCTCTAGCCACTTCTCAGACTCGGGACCAGTTATGGCCTCTTGGTAGGTCACAGGCTCATCTTGATCCATGAGTAATACATCACCTTGATCTGTTATGAGATATCCATATCTTTCAGGTAGGTGACGTATCCTGCTTGACCTACGCTGGTCTTGTTCTACTTGAGCAGGTTGTTCTTCCACAACTACTTGTGTTTCCTGCTCTAATTCCTCCATAGGTGTATCAATGCTTTGCGATTCTTGAATTTCTTCAAGCTCTACTTTCCTCCCACTGGTTCCTTTGGAAATAAAATCCTTTTCTAGGAAAACTCCAGTTCGAGCGACAAACACTTTGCCCTCAGAAGGATTGTAGAAGTAATATCCTCTTGTTTCTTTAGGATACCCCACAAATAAGCATTGGTCAGATTTGGGCTCAAGCTTAGTTGAAATTTGTCGTTTCACATAAACTTCGCAACCCCAAATCTTCATGTAAGACATATGTGGTCTCTTACCACTCCATATCTCATATGGTGTTTTATCAACCTTTTTGGATGGAACACGGTTAAGTGTGTAAGCTGCTGTCAATAGCGCATGTCCCCAAAAGGAGTTTGGAAGATCGGCGTGACTCATCATGGATCGGACCATGTCCAACAGGGTTCGATTTCTTCTCTCAGATACACCATTCCATTGGGGTGTTCCAGGAGGAGTAAGTTGGGATAGTATCCCACACTCTTTTAGATGGTCATCAAACTCTAGGCTTAAATACTCACCACCTCGATCTGATCGAAGAGTTTTAATATTCTTACCTAGTTGGTTTTGTACTTCATTCTTGAATTCCTTGAACTTTTCAAAGGACTCTGATTTGTGTTTCATTAAATACACATAACCATATCTACTGAAATCATCAGTAAATGTGATGAAGTATTGAAAACCTCCTCTGGCTGGTATGTTCAGTGGTCCGCATACATCAGTATGTATGAGGGCCAAAAGATCATTAGCCCTTTCACCTTTTCCTGTGAATGGGGACTTTGTCATCTTTCCAATTAAACAAGATCTGCATGTCTCATATGATTCATAATCAAAAGAGTCCAAGAGCCCATCTTTATGGAGTTTGGAAATGCGTTTCTCATTTATGTGGCCTAACCGACAATGCCAAAGGTAAGTTGGATTTAACTCATTTGGTTTCATCCTTTTAGTATTAATGTTATAAATAGGCATTTCAAGATCAAGGACATATAGTCCATTGTTCATCTGTGCAGTAGCATAGAATATATCATTCAAATAAATTGAGCAACAATTGTTCTTTATTATAAATGAAAAACCAAACTTGTCCAAACAAGAAACGGAAATAATATTCCTGCTAATTGCAGGTACATAATAACAGTTCTCTAACTGAATTATTAAACCACTAGGTAAAGTCAATCCATAAGTTCCTACGGCTAAAGCAGCAACCTTTGCTCCATTTCCAACTCGTAGGTCGACTTCACCTTTTGCCAATTTTCTACTCCTTTTTAGTCCCTGCACATTTATACAAATGTGAGAACCACATCCAGTATCTAATACCCATGTCACAGAAGTAGATAAATTAATTTCAATAACAAAAATACCTGAAGTTGAAGTCTCTACTCCATTCTTCTTATCTTCCAGGTACTTTGGGCAGTTTCTCTTCCAGTGTCCGGTTTTACCGCAATGGAAGCAGGTGCCTGCTTTTGCTATGCCTCCACTAGGCTTCAAAGCAGCAACGGTGGGTTTGGGTTTGACAACTTCCTTGCCTTTCCCTTTATCACCCTGCTTGATGGGCCTTTTGTTCTGTCTCTTTCCATTTCCGATCATCAGAATGGACTTCCCTTTTGACTTCAGATTCTGCTCAGCCGTTCTTAACATGGCTAGCAGCTCAGGAAGCGATTTGTCCATATCATTCATATTGAAATTTAGGACAAACTGACTGAATCTATCTGGCAACGATTGCAAGATCAAATCAGTCGCAAGTTCCTTTCCGAGGGGAAAACCCAGTCTGTCAAGGTTTTCCACATACCCAATCATCTTGAGTACATGGGGACCTACAGAGGCTCCCTCAGCTAACTTGCCTTGAAAAAGGGCTTTTGAAATTTCAAACCTCTCATGCCTTGCTTGCTCTTGATAGAGCAGCTTCAGGTGTTCGATCATATCGAATGCCGACATGTTCTCATGTTGCTTTTGCAATTCTGAGTTCATGGTAGCTAGCATGAGACAGGCAGTTTCATTGGCATCATCGACATGCTTCTTATAAGCATCTCTTTCTGCCTTAGGTGCAGAACTAGGAGGTTCCTCTTCAGGAACAGGTGTCTCCAAGACATACAGCTTTTTATCATGTTTGAGGACAATCCTCAGGTTTCGGTGCCAATCCAGAAAATTTGTCCCAGACAATTTTTCCTTGTCAAGGATCGATCGCAAAATGTTGTTAGAGGTGTTTGTTGTCATGGTAATCTACATAAGAAATAATGAAAATATAAGTATCATTGACATATTTAATTAGGCCTTTAATTAAACATGCTCCCACTATTTTACTCAAAACAAATGACCCTCATCATCTGATTCGGAAAATCCCGTTGGAAGATTTTCTAGTGGGTCGAGATCCATATTTCACTTCGTTCTAAGTCCGCGTAGGCGGATTACACAAAACTAGGTTATTTAGGTAGGAACTCCTTCCAATTGTATCTCATACAACTCTCGAAAATTTCAATTGGGTGAATAACTCCTTATTCTAATCCATCATATGGATTATTCCCAACTCTTGCTTCTAAACATATATAATCTTATTATAATTTGTTTAGTTAAGTTTGACCCATTGTTTTAACAGTTGGATATTACAATTATCCCATCGCACCTTACTAATATATAGATCATGCACCTCGCGTAGGCGAAACCTACAATTTCAATTACTAGTCTTGATGAGTGTTAAAACTTGGAAAGCTTAAAACTTAATATTTAGTTTTGAGGGAATTGCAATTTTACTGATCTCACCGGCTTGTTTATCATATAAACCGTCTCTCACATGCATCAACATACATACACATGCATCAACATACATATAAACAGAATGAAACAGTTATGGCCCCTAGCGCAATTGTTCTCCCAAGCCAATGAGAGAACCTAAGCTAACCTATAACGATCTAAGCTTCTCCAAGCAAGATCTTCAAGGTTGTCTTCCTTTGGCACTGACTTCTTTGCTTTCTTCATATCATTACATTACATGAAAGAAACTCGTTTTACATACGAGGGAGTGAGATGAGAAAAGAAGTTACATTTGGGAGATTAAGAGAGAGGCACGACACGCAGGTCGTATTTTAAAATCCAAAACAAAACAAAGGAAAACTAAGGCCATAACCGATCACCACAATAATAAAAATTTATTATTATTATTAATTCCTTTAATTAATCAAATTAAATTTCGACAACCGATCACACTACGCAGAGTTAGCCGGGGGTCCCGCTCGAAAATTTTAATGAACAATTCATTTAAAAATTGTAATGAACAAGGGGCAGCGCCCCGCTCGAAAATTTTAATGAACAATTCATTTAAAAATTGACGTCGTTTTTCGTATCAACACTTGATACTTCAAAGCACTTTTTCTAGCCGAACCGGTGAATTTTTTCTTGCGTTAACCGGTTAACCATATGCGTTAACCGGTTAACACTGTTTGAAAACATTTAGAAAACTCTTTTCTGCCTTGCGTTAACCGGTTAACCAAATGCGTTAACCGGTTAACACTGTTTGAAAATCTCAAAAATTTTATTTCGCATTCCGTTAACCGGTTAACCATATGCGTTAACCGGTTAACACTGTTCCAAAAATTAAAAAAATTATTTCGTATTACGTTAACCGGTTAACCATACGCGTTAACCGGTTAACACTGTTCGGAAAAGTGTTTAGGACGCACAATTCTTGTGCAATCAAACCCCAATCGCATAACTCTCTAACAACACAACCCTTGTGTCGTCACTAACCCTGATGCACCAATTTCAGACCGTCAAATACGTCTCGATTGTTAATTCAGTATGATTGATCAACACGTCATTGCTTCACCATACTAATGTCGGATCAAGAAGCAAACGACCATTGATCGCTCAAAGGAAAACAATCATCGAGGTTTTTGAATGAATGAAACAAGAACACTATATCATATATAATGTATTTTGCATCAGGGTTACATATATCACATATATGTAACTTGATCGATCTCAATTTAACCTTTGATTCATTCTGTTTTAATCATATTATTACAGAACAAAAACAGTTATCAGATTCATGGTTTCGTAAGTGGCTCTGATACCACTAAAGGAGAATTGCCATCCAAGGCGCAGCGGAATATAAAAATTTCTCCTTTAATGATCCTTACGAATGAGCATGATCAGTGATAGAATCGTTACCTCTTGTGGAGATTCAAACCTTTGGTGCAGATCTCTGACAATGATCAACCTTTGATACAGATCCACGGGGCGATCACGAACGTTGAACGATGACAACGTCTCTACTCAGTCCACACGAACGGATTCCTTCAATCGCAGTGCTAGCTGTTTGTGAGTGAAGGCTTTGAGTGAGAGAGAGAGATACGAAATTCCAACTCTTCAGTTGTGTTCTCTGGAGTGTGAATGCTTCTACCCAAGGGGTTCTATTTATAGAACCACTTGTGTGGGTTTCAAGCCAAAAAGCCCACTTAAGTGCATTTTGGCCCATATCTCAGAATATGCCAAAATCACTTAAGTATTTGGTACTTTACCATATTTCGTATTCTTCTTAAGTACACCGTACCTTACGATGTTCCTTAATTATTCTATCTCTCATCAATCCGTCCTTTGTGTGTGACCCTATAGGTTTTCGCGGCGTTGGCAATTATATTAAATCATGCATTTAACATAATAAACAGTGAGCGGTATCTAGCAACACATCACTGCTACCCAAGTCACGAAAATGTCATGTGATCTGACAAAACCTCCTGTGATAATAATTATGTGTATAATTACCCCTTTGCCCTTATGTCTATATTGAACACAAGGTATAGACCATGTCACCCTTGTCCAGTTCAATATTGGGCCCATAGACATTTATCCTGTTAAGCAGGATTGGCAAATTCCATCTAGGACACTCATGTCCCTCAGCATGCTTCGTGGAGTACCTATCAACTGCCTTTATGGTTATCCAGTTACGGACAACGTTGGATCAGCAATAAAGCACTCGACTCTACATCTAGGATCCATAGTGGTTTCAGGTCGAAGAGTGGTATACACTATTATCACCATGAGAATAACTTATGACACTTTGCATAACTTTCTATATAGTATTCTCATAGCGGGTCAATCCAGTATGAATATTACTCTTAATATTCATACCTATGTTTAAGACTTGATAACTCTTTATCCATGATCCATGAGACGTGATCATCAGTCTACAAACATAATAGTCTCCATGCTTTAATGTTATCCCATTTCATAATAAAGCTTGACTACGGACATTTTAAGAATAGTGTCCTTATGTTTAATGTGATCTCATGATTAAGTCATACTTGATACATTAAATGGACTATCTATTCCAGGGACTTTATTAAACAAACATAATAAAGAAAAATGCCTTTTTATTATTAATAAATAATTCGATACAAGTACCAAAAGTATTGGCCTCTAGGGCTTACACCAACAAAAGCTTCATCCAATTTTTGCGACCACTCTTTTTTAGAATTTGACATGGTTTTTTCAAGAATTCTCTTAATCTCACGATTAGAGACTTCAGCTTGACCGTTTGCTTGTGGGTGATACGGAGTCGCCACTCTATGTGATACACCGTAATGTTTCAAAACGTTTTCTAACGGTGCATTACAAAAGTGCGACCCTCCGTCACTAATCAACACACGGGGGGTTCCAAAACGGGAAAAGATGTTTTTCTTCAAAAATTTTATTACCGTTTTAACATCCGCCCGAGGTGAGGCAATCGCCTTAACCCACTTAGAAACATAGTCAACCGCCACAAGCATATATTCATTACCATATGAGGGTGGGAATGGTCCAACAAATTCGATACCCCAACAATCGAATACTTCAACCTCTTGGATGTTTTGGAGAGGCATCTCGTCTCTCTTACCAATCCCCCCACTTCTTTGGCAACTATCACAACTTTGCGCATGGGCATTTGCGTCTTTGAAAATAGTAGGCCAATAAAATCCTGACTGAAGGACTTTAGTGGCCGTTCTTGCCCCATTGTAGTGTCCGTCATAAGGCGAGTTGTGATAATGCCAAAGAATGCTTTGCGCTTCATCGCCAGTAACACACCTCCTCAAAAGGTTATCACCTCCCAATTTAAACAAGTATGGGTCATCCCATACGTAGTACTTAGCATCTGAGAGAAATTTCCTTTTTTGGTTCGAAGTTAGGTCGAGAGGCACCAAACCACTAGCCTTATGGTTCGCAAAGTCCGCAAACCACGACCTAACTTGAACTTTGAAAAGTTTTTCATCAGGAAACTCTTCCCGGATTTCCTTCTCGGAAGCGGTAACCTCCACATTAACTAAGCGAGATAAATGATCCGCCACCAAATTTTCCGATCCTTTCTTGTCTTTGATTTCAACATCAAATTCTTGCAACAAGAGGATCCAACGGATGAGCCTTTGCTTCGAGTCCGGTTTGGTGAGCAAATATTTAATCGCCGAGTGGTCGGTATACACTATGACCTTGGAACCAATAAGATATGACCTAAACTTTTCAAGCGCATACACTATCGCAAGTAATTCTTTTTCAGTGATGGCATAGTTAACTTGAGCCTCATTAAGAACTTTACTTGCGTAGTGTATCGCATGAAATTTTTTCTCTTTTCTTTGGCCTAATACCGCTCCGATTGCATAGTCGCTCGCATCACACATGAGCTCAAAATTTAAATTCCAATTTGGAGCGACTAAAATTAAAGCGGTAACCAATTTTTCCTTTAAAATTTCAAAAGCTTATAAACACTCATAAGTTAAAAGAAATACCTGATCCTTAGCTAGCAAGTTACTCAAAGGCTTAGCTACCTTTGAGAAGTCTTTGATAAAGCGCCGATAGAAACCGGCGTGCCCCAGAAAGCTTCAGACTCCCTTCAAATTCACCGGAGGAGGCAACTTTTCAATCACTTCAACTTTAGCACGATCAACTTCAAGCCCTCTTGAAGAGACTTTATGGCCAAGCACTATCCCCTCGGTCACCATGAAGTGGCACTTCTCCCAATTAGGAACAAGATTTGTCCATAAGGAACCACCAAATACGGAGAAGTCGTCCATAAAGACTTCCATTGTTTTCTCGATAAGATCGGCAAAAATAGCTTGCACACATCTTTGGAAAGTCGCCGGTGCATTGCACAACCCAAAAGGCATTTTACGGTATGCGAAAATTCCAAAAGGACATGTGAAAGCCGTCTTTTCATGATCGGCCGGGTCAACCGCAATTTGGTTATACCCGGAATAGCCATCTAAGAAACAATAGTATTGTTGCCCAGAAAGTCTTTCTAGTATTTGATCCATGAACGGGAGTGGAAAGTGATCTTTTCGAGTTGCGGTATTCAACCGCCTATAATCAATGCACATACGCCACCCCGTTGCCACTTTTGTCGGGATCAACTCATCCTTTTCATTTCGAATCACGGTAATGCCACCTTTCTTCGGAACCACATGTATAGGACTAACCCATGGGCTATCCGAAATTGGGTAAATCATTTCCGCATCCAACAACTTAACAACCTCCTTTCTAACAACTTCCTTCATAGTAGGATTTAAGCGGCGTTGCGGTTGAGCTACCAGCTTAAAGTCCTTTTCCATTAAGATCTTGTGCATGCAATAGGAAGGACTAATTCCTTTGAGATCGGAAAGAGTCCAACCCATGGCTTCTTGATTCTTTTTCAAAAAATTGATCAAACGGGCTTCTTCATTCTTTGACAAAAGATTGCTTATGATAACCGGCTTTGCTTCGGTCTCGTTGAGGAATGCATACTTCAAATTAGAAGGTAACATTTTCAATTCAATCGGTGATTTTTCTTCATTAACCTCCTTCTTCAATACTTCCTCCTCAACTTCCCACGGATGTAACTCTTTTAGATTATCAAGTTCCCTTAGGCATTCATCAATATCTTGCTCTTCTTCAACTGTGAAAACTTCAAAGGAGTCATCAAGAGCTAACTCCATAGGAGATATCTCATGAATATGTTTAGAAACTTCAAAAGTTGCCTCTTCGATCACATCAATGCGAAAGCTATCACGACTATCCTTTGAATGCTTCATTGCTTCGAATAGATCAAAAGTAACTTCTTCATTTTGGATCCTTACTTTCATCAAACCGTCGTCAACGTCAATCATCATGCGTGCGGTTTTCATGAACGGTCTACCAAGAATAAGCGGAGCATCGTCATCCTTTTCCATATCAATCACAATGAAATCAACCGGGAAGAAGAATTTGTCAACTTTGACCAATACATCTTGGGCTAACCCATGAGGATGGGTAGTCGACTTATCGGCCAATTGCAAAGTCATCCGGATGGCCTTCATTTCAATGTTGCCAAGCCTCTTCACAATAGACAATGGTATTAGATTAATGCTTGACCCCAAATCAATTAGCCCTTTTCCGACATAGAAATCACCAATTGTAACCGACAAAGTAACTCGTCCCGGGTCAACCTCTTTTCTCGGAAGTGTCCGTTGAATGATTGCACTACAACTAGCATCTAGGACAATTGTCTCCGGTTCCGTGTACCTCCGCTTTTTAGTAAGTATGTCTTTCATGAATTTCGCATACTTAGGCATTTGCTCCAATGCTTCAGCAAACTGAATGTTCACTTGAAGTTATTTGAATATATCCATGAACCGGGCGCAATGCCGTTCATTCTCCCTCTTAGATGGAGCATGTGGATACGGAAGGTTTTGGATTGGAGTAGCGCCCACTACCTCCTTTCCTTTAGAAACTCTAGAATTCCTCTCTGTTTTCTTTTTTACTCCCTCCACCTTCACTTCATCACTCTTATTTTTTTCAATTTCCACACTTTCTTTATTTTATACTTCACCATTTTTTTTATTCTTTTCAACTTCTTCCTCACTCCACTCCCCAACTTCACCATCAATGCTATCCTTTATTTTTTTCTCCTCATCCATTTTCTCATCCTCTCTTTTTTCACTCTCATCTCTTTTTTTACTCTCACTAATCAACTCCCTTCCACTTCTCGCCGTTATCACTTTACAATGCTCTTTTGGATTCGTTTGCGTGTTCACCGAAAAAGATGGTTCGGGTTGTTGTTCCGCTAGTTGTTTAGCAAGTTGACCGACTTGAGTTTCGAGATTTTTGATTGCCGCATCGTTACTCTTTTGATTAGCCATCGACAATTGCATAAATTGTGTCAATGTCTCTTCTAACTTTGAAATCACGACCGACGGTTGTTGAGGTTGGTAAGGATTTTGACGGCTAGAAGTACCACTCCCATAACCTTGGTTATGGTGATAGTTAGCCCTTGGTTGGAACCCTTGATTCCCTTGAAAGTGTTGTTGTTGATTTTGAGGATGTTGTTGATACGGTTGTTGTTGTTGTTGTTGCCTCGGTTGGTAGTCTCGTTGGTTCGCCATGTATTCACCTCTTCGAACCCGGGAGGTGGACAAAACCCGGTGTCATGATCACCCTTGCAAAGCTCACAGCAAGCTATTTGTTTAGCTTTTGAAGGCTCTCTCAACTCTTTTATTTGTTGAGTTAAGAGTTCAACTTGTTGTGAAATGAGTTTATTTTGGGCAAGAATAACATCGTTTGTCCCAAGTTCAAGCACTCCCGATTTCTTCAAAGTGTTGCCTCTACTTTGACTTTGGAGGTCATTTAGAGCCATACGATTAATGATATCAGTAGCTTCGTCGGCGCTTTTAGACAACAAAGAACCACCCGAGGTAGCATCCAATAAAGTCTTGAATTAGGTTGAAGGCCATTATTGAAAATGTGGATTTGCGTCAATTCGTCAAAACCATGCCATTTGCACTTTCGAAGCATGGATTTAAATCTTTCCCATGCCTCGTTCAATGATTCGTTGGCTCCTTGCGAAAACACAGAGATAGCCGTTTTGGATTCCATGATCCGGTTGTGGGAGAAAATTCTTTCAATGAACTTCTCTTCCAACACGTTCCAATCCGTCATGACTGCAGGTGTTTGATCCAAGTACCAATCTTTGGCTTTGCCGAGCAAAGCATGAGGAAATAGTATTTTGAACAACGGTAGCTCTTGAGCTTGATCAACTCCGGCTGCCAATGCTATCTCGTAAAATTTGGTGAGAAAAGCAAAGGGGTCTTCATGGTCCATTCCGGTGAATGGACTTCCGTATAGCAAGTTAAGAGTTCCCGTCTTCATCTCAGCTTGCCTTCCCGTGTGGTTGGTAAACTGAGCTGTATTCCTCGGACTGTGGACACATGGTGTGGAAACGGGCGGTGGTGGTGGTGGATCCATGATAGGTGTGAAAGGTGGTGGGTGTATTGTAGAAGAACCTTCTCCTTGTTCTTGTCGTTGTCTAGCTTGTTGCCTCCTTCGTCTCGTTCTGCTATTCAGTCTCCTAGCGGTTCTTTCGATCTCGGGATCAAAAAGAAGTTGGTCCCCAGGAACCTTCCCACACATAAAACAAAAGCTGCACACTAAACCAAACAAATTAACAAGCACAAGTCAATGATTCAGAAGTTAAAATTTCAGCAACTATTGCGATGCTCGCAATATCAATTCACAATCCCTGGCAACGGCGCCATTTTGTTGAAACATGGTTAGAGTATCGGGATTTGTTATTGTCTCCATAGGGATTATGTGATATTGCCTCCGTTCGACAGTTGTTAAGTTCTTAACTTATAGTAACAAGGGGGTTTTAGTTTTCGGTTATAGTAGCTTGCATAAAAAGTAAGAAATTGCGGTAAAAGTTTTGGTTTTATGATTTGAAAAAGATTGTCAAAGTTAGGGTTCGACGATCACTTTGCATGCATATGTTCGATCAAACAAAACTCATAAACTCCATTAGATGATAAACACATTCACAAAGTCCTCCCAATGTGTTTATTTCTAACACACATTGTGGTTTTTCCCATTTTGATCCATTGTTGATCTCTCACACAATAGATCAAAATGACAACTTTTAGGTTCAACTTTTTAGTGAACAAACTCATTCAAGACTATCTCTATCTAAAGAATAAGGATGGATGAAAACCTAGGTCAAGAGTTGGAAAACACCTTTCAATCATAAACCAACACAAAGAGTTATCAATAAAACAAGGTTTTCACCATACATTCATCATCAAAGAGTTTACAAATGAAGATCAACCCATATACATACAAAGCTTATGATCATCTACATCTAACCTTGACAAAATGAAAGACTTAGCTACTCATTTTCATGGTAGCTTGAACAACAAGTTTCGGACGAAGGTTGATCAACATCCGAGTCGAAGAATCGAGATTGGATGGGAATCCACCTTCTTTTTGTAAAATATTGTCAAGAGAAGAAGAAGAATGAGAAATGGGGTTTCTAGGGCACAAAAATCACCTCTAAGCCAAAAACAAGTAAAAAGATGATCCCAAGAAAAAATGAATATCTTTTCCAAAAAGTAGCCCATGCTACTTATAGTACTGGTATCTGATCTGTCATGCTCGCTAGGCGAGCATAATGGTTCGCCTAGCGAGCCCCAAAATAAGTCACCAGAAGAGGCTGCGTCCAGAGGAGTCATCCCAGACAAGTTTGCACTGTTCGCTAGGCGAACAATCCTTCGCTAGGCGAAGCCTTCGCTTCTCTCATTCACTCCAGCGAGTCTTGATGATTTTGCTACTGGAATTGCTCGCTACCTGCTCGCTGGATGCTCGCCTAGTGAATACTTATCTACTTCCCTCGCCACAACGAGTTTTGATGGTTTTGCCACTGGAATTGCTCGCTGCTTGCTCGCTGGATGCTCGCCTAGTGAGTGTTGATCTTTTTTGGTTCTGTCCAAGTCTGGGAGTGTTCGCTGGCATCTCGCTGCGTGCTCGCCTAGCGAGTACTTCGCTACCTCACTCGCCTAGCGAGCTTGCTTATGTTTGCTTTCTTTCTTGGTTCCTTTGCCATCTTTCTTGTGCCTTAGTTTCCTACTCTTTCATGCCTAATTCCTGCACAATAACACACAAATTAAAGGTACCAAGATCATTTCACATAGTATTGCAAATCAACAAAAGCAAGGGCGATTTTGAACACTTTTTCGACAAAAAGGAGTGAAAGATGCCCACATTTGATAGCTCAAATAAGCACTCTTGGGCATCTAACAAACGACACCCAATAAGTTGTGTTTTTTTTAATACTGGAGATGTATCTCCAGAATATTTCCGTAGATACATTTTCGGTAGCAGAAGCACACCAGTAGCAAAAACAAACACCAAAAACATGTATTTTGACAAAATAAAATTAACATTCATAATATAAAATAACCATCACATAGATTATTTTAACATAAAATGCAACATTACACTTCAATTTCTAGGTGGACACTTTAACATCTTCATAATATCTTTGACCGATCTTGAAATTGTCGCTTCCAACTCGAGGAAAAAATTTGTTTTGAAACGAAAAAATGTATTCCACAAAGCCCTTACATCTGCATCCATCTTGAGCAAAAAGTTGGTGAACTCAATATTCCTTCTATTGTCAATCGACGATGAACGGTACTCCAACTTCACAATTCTTCGGCTGTCTCTGTAAGGTAGGAAATTATGAATTTCGTATTTAGTACCTGTAAGATATGTGTACTCGTTGAACTTAAACTTTTGTCCGGGAGTAGCGCTAGAGAAGGGGACATTTGTGATATACCAGTTAATGTTTATTTGTGACATTTGAGACATTTTCAATTTATGTGAAATAAAAAATAAGAGCACCTTAATTTATAGAAGCTGTAGACAAATATGAACAATTCAAAACCTAGAAAGCTAATTCCAGAGATATATCTCCGATTTCATACCCTATTATCTTGTTCTAGAGATGCATCTTCGGAACCTCTCCCGAACTGAACAAACAGAAAACAGAACCTTTGAAAACAAAAATTAAGTGAAAACATTTTTTGACAAATGAACAAGTGTTATGGGAAAGATAAAAAGTATATTAAAATATTAAGAAATTGAATATATTACACTTAATAAATACTGAGACATAATTACATACACTTATTTTTTTGATTAAACAGGAAATTAAAATGAATCGAAACATTTGTCGCCGACTAATTCTATGGATGGTACCCCCTTTGACTTTTATGCATTTGATTCTCTTTCAATGTTGCTCAATTTGTCGAATGATGTAAGTGGTATAAGGCATATTGGTTTCAAGTAAACTTGAGCAAAATGACGTGATTTTGAAGGCCATCCAATACACATAATACAATCATTTGGATTTTAAGGTTGGGTGTTGCGCAGTGGAAAAAAGGTTTTTGAAAAACTGTATCGTGTCAGATCAACACACACTCTATCATACGCACATGCTATGAGGTGACAAATTTCAGAGAAGCACATCTATTTTTCCTCCGGTACCGGTCCACTAAGGCAAGGAATAAGAGACTCATAAACTTCATTGAAGTTTTCTTTCTTTCTGTACATATGTGTGTATGATTCTTTATGAGTCCTCAACTTGTTTAGCCTCGTGAAAAATATAATTCAAACCCGCTCGAGATATGTTGTTGATCAACTGAGAATAAAGATTGTTGTCTTTAAATCTATGTTCCAAAATTGTGATGCTCCGACCAAATGATGTTTGTATTTCATTATGCTGGTTTTTAATAATTTGGTTCATGGAGTCCCAATCTCTACACAAATTGCTCTTACTATTTCCCAACTAATTCTTCAATGTAGCATGGGTAGACTCAACTCAGTTATTTGTTATAATTCTGAGGTGTCTAACCTGATCGGTCCGAGCACAACAATCTTCTCCTTCACCTGGTCAAGAACTGTGCTTCCAACATATTTCAACAAATCAAGATACTTTTTGACACTTTCTTGAAACGCATAACAAAATCGACATATAATTCTTTTGTGGAAGAATTTACTATACGATTCCATGCATCTCATTTTTTCCACAACCACACACGCCTTCACCATTTTTCTATCTTCGAACTCTATCTGTTTTGTCCCAACCACAAGCTTAACCCAACTTCTCACATTCTTTGTCATATAATGTCTACAAAGTAATGCATAATAAGTAGGAAATACCTTTGTAACCAAATTCATTAAGGCTACATCATGGTCAATAACAATCACTCTAAGCATCTCATATTGGTCCTTTAATATTTCCCGACACACCTCTAAGGCCCAAGTAACATTCTCCTCTTTCTCGCTCTCTAGAAATGCAAACCCGACATAATAAGTCTTCTTAGTTGAGGTAACACCAACCATCTCCAATAATGGAAGTCTATACTTGTTGGTCTTGAAGGAGAAGGGCAATCCAAAATGCAGCGAGATTTAAAAAATTTCTACTTTAGTGATCCTTGCGAATGGGCATGATCAGGGATATAATCGTTACCTCTTATGACGATTGAAACCTTTGATGTAGATTTACAGAGCGATCATGAACGTTGAATGATGACAACGCCTCTACTCAGTCCACATGAACAGATTCCTTCAATCTCAGTGCTAGCTGCTACGAATGAAGGCTTTGAGTGTGTGAGAGAGAGAGAAACGAAATTGCAACTGCACAAATGCTTCTGCACAAGGGTTCTATTTATAGAACCACTTGCGTGGGCTGCAAGCTAAAATGACCACTTAAGTGTATGTGGCCCATATCTTATAATATGCCAAAATCACTTAAACGCGTGGTACCTTACCATATTTCGTATTCTACTTAAGTACACCGTACCTTATGATGTTCTATAATTCACTTAAGTGCACCGTACCTTACGGTGTTCCTTAGTTACTATATCTCTCATCAATCCTTCCTTTTGTGTGTGACCCTGCAGGTTTTCGCGGCATTGACCATTATATTAAATCACGTATTTAACATAATAAATAGTGAGCAGTATCTAGCAACACATCACTGCTACCCAAGACATGAAAATGTCATGTGATCTGACAAATCCTTTTGTGATAATACTTATGTGTACAATTACCCTTTTTCCCTTATGTCTATATTGAACACAAGGCATAGACCGTTCCATCTTTGTCCAATTCAATATTGGGCCCATAGACATTTATCCTGTTACGCAGGATGGGCAAATTCCATCTAGGTCACTCATGTCCCTCAACATGCTTCATGGAGTACCCATCAACTGTCTTTATGGTCATCCAGTTACGGACAATGTTTGATCAATAATAAGGCACTCGACTCCACATCTAGGGTCCATAGTGGTTTCAGTTCGAAGGGTGGTATACACCATTATCACCATGAGAATAACTTATGACACTTTGCATAACATTCTATATAGTATTCTCATAACGGGTCAATCCAGTATAAATATTACTCTTAATATTCATACCTATGTTTAAGACTTGATAACTCCTTATCCATGATCCATGAGATATGGTCATCAGTCTATATACATAATAGTCTTAATGCTTTAATGTTATCCCACTTCACAATAAGTCTCGACTACAAATACTTTAAGAATATTGTCCTTATGTTTAATGTGATCTCATGATTAAGTCACACTTGATACATTAAACGGAGTAGCTATTCTAGGGACATTATAAAACAACGATAATAAAGAAAAAGCCTTTTATTATTAATAAATAATTCGATACAAGTACCAAAAGTATTGACCTCTAGGGCTTACGCCAACAATCTCCCACTAGCACTAGAGCCAATCAGGCATACCCCTAATGCCCATAGATCTAGTATGGCCATCATGCTTCTGCTACGCAAGAGGCTTTGTCAGTGGGTCATCAATATTGTCAAGTGTAGGTACTCTGCATATTTTCACATCTCCTCTATCTATTATCTCTCGAATGAGGTGATAACGCCTAAGTATGTCTTTGGATCTTTAGTGAGATCTAGGCTCCTTAGCTTGTGTGATAGCACCATTGTTATCACAATAGAGACCAATGGGATCCACAATGCTAGGAACTATGCCAAGTTCACTAATGAACTTTTTGATCCAAATAGCTTCCTTTGCTGCACTTGAGGCAACAATATACTCGGCCTCAGTTGTAGAATCAACAATTGTATCTTGCTTTGAACTTTTCAAGCTCACAACGCCACCGTTTAAGCAAAACACATAACCAGATTGCTATCTAAAGTCATCCTTATTTGTCTGGAAGCTAGCATTGGTGTATCCAATTATAGCAAGCTCTTCCTGACCTCCATATATCAAGAACGAGTCCTTAGTCCTTCTCAAATACTTAAGGGTATTCTTGATAGCTACCCAATGAGCATCACCGAGATCAGATTGGTACCTACTCGTTGCAGATGCATATGGAATATTATTCATGGGATCCCTTTCTTCCTTAGTTGAAGGGGATTGTGTTTTTGATAGACACAAGCCATGTTGCATAGGTATGAATCCTTTCTTGGAATCATGCATATTAAAGCGTCTCAACACTTTGTCTATGTATGTACTCTGACTTAGGACAAGTAATTTTTGTGATCTATCTCAATAGATCCTGATTCCTAATATATAGGCTGCTTCACCCAGGTCCTTCATAGAAAAGCATTTCCCCAACTAAGACTTTACTTGTTATAGGGTAGGGACATCGTTTCCAATGAGTAATATGTCATCTACATATAATACCAGGAAAATGATCATGCTCCCACTAACCTTCTTGTAGACACAAGACTCATCTTCGTTCTTGATGAATCCGAATTGTTTTACTGTTTCATCAAAACGAAGATTCCAGCTTCTGGAAGCTTGCTTCAACCCATAGATTGATCTTTGTAACTTACATATCTTTTGGGCTTCTTCTGGTATGTAAAATCCTTCAGGCTGTGTCATGTACACATCCTCAAGAAGATTCCCATAAAGGAAAGCAGTTTTGACATCCATCTGCCATATTTCATAATCATGATATGCAGCGATAACAAGTAAAATCCGAACAGATTTAAGCATTGCAATTGGTGAAAAGGTTTCATCATAGTCAACCCCATGAATTTGTTTATATCCTTTTGCAACCAGTCTTGCCTTATAGGTATGTACCTTACCATCCATGTCAGTCTTCTTTTGAAGACCCACTTGCATCCTATAGGGTTAACTCCTACAGGAGGTTCTACCAAGGTCCAAACTTGGTTTGTGTACATGGAATCCATTTCAGATTTCATGGCTTCTAGCCACTTCCCAGATTCAGGACCAGTTATGGCCTCTTGGTAGGTCACAGGCTCATCTTGATCCATGAGTAATACATCATCTTGATCAGTTATGAGATATCCATATCTCTCAGGTAGGCGGCGTATCCTGCTTGACCTACGCTGGTCTTGCTTTACTTGAGCAGGTTGTTCTTCCACAACTACTTGTGTTTTCTGCTCTAATTCCTCCATAGGTGTATCAATGCTTTGTGATTCTTGAATTTCTTCAAGCTCTACTTTCCTCCCACTGATTCCTTTGGAAATAAAATCCTTTTATAGGAAAACTTCAGTTCGAGCGACAAACACTTTGCTCTCAGAAGGATTGTAGAAGTAATACCCTCTTGTTTCTTTAGGATACCCCACAAATAAGCATTTGTCAGATTTGGGCTCAAGCTTAGTTGAAATTTGTCGTTTGACATAAACTTCGCAACCCCAAATCTTCATGTAAGACATATGTGGTTTCTTACCACTCCATATCTCATATGGTGTCTTCTCAACCTTTTTGGGTGGAACTGGGTTAAGTGTGTAAGCTGCTGTCAATAGTGCATGTCCCCAAAAGGAGTTTGGAAGATCGGCGTGACTCATCATGGATCGGACCATGTTTAACAAGGTTCGATTTCTTCTCTCAGATACACCGTTCCATTGAGGTGTTCCATGAGGAGTAAGTTGGGATAGGATCCCACACTCTTTTAGATGGTCATCAAACTCTAGGCTTAAATACTCACCACCTCGATCTGATCGAAGAGTTTTAATATTCTTACCTAGTTGGTTTTGTACTTCATTCTTGAATTCCTTGAATTTTTCAAAGGACTCTGATTTGTGTTTCATTAAATACAAATAACCATATCTACTGAAATCATCAGTAAATATGATGAAGTACTAAAAACCTCCTCTGGATGGTATGTTCAGTGGTCCACGTACATCGGTATGTATGAGGGCCAAAATATCATTAGCTCTTTCACCTTTTCCTGTGAATGGAGACTTTGTCATCTTTTCAATTAAACAAGATCTGCATGTCTCATCTGATTCATAATCAAAGGAGTCCAAGAGTCCATCTTTATGGAGTTTGGGAATGCGTTTCTCATTTATGTGGCCTAATCGACAATGCCATAGGTAAGTTGGATTTAAGTCATTAAGTTTCATCCTTTTAGTATTAATGTTATAAATATGTATTTCAAGATCAAGGACATATAGTCCATTGTTCATTTGTGCAGTAGCATAGAATATATCATTCAAATAAATTGAGCAACAATTGTTCTTTATTATAAATGAAAAACCAAATTTGTCCAAACAAGAAACGGAAATAATATTCCTGCTAATTGCAGGTACATAATAACAGTTCTCTAACTGAATTATTAAACCACTAGGTAAAGTCAATACATAAGTTCCTACGGCTAAAGCAGCAACCTTTGCTCCATTGCCAACTCGTATCTCAACTTCACCTTTTGCCAAATCTCTACTCCTCTTTAGCCCCTACACATTGGTACAAATGTGAGAACCGCATCCAGTATCTAATACCCATGATTCAGAAGTAGATAAATTAATTTCAATAACAAAAATACCTGAAGTTGAAGTCTCTACTCCATTCTTCTTATCTTCCAGGTACTCTAGGCAGTTTCTCTTCCAGTGTTCGGTCTTACCGCAATGGAAGCAGATGCCTTCCTTTACTATGCCTCCACTAGGCTTCAAAGCAGCAACAGTGGGTTTGGGTTTGGCAACTTCCTTGCCTTTCCCTTTATCACGCTGCTTGGTGGATCTTTTAATCTGTCTCTTTCGATTTCCGATCATCAGAATGGACTTCCTTTTTGACTTCAGATTCTGCTCAACATGTCTTAACATGGCTAGCAGTTCAGGAAGAGATTTGTCCATATAATTTATATTGAAATTAAGGATAAATTGACTGAATCTATCTGGCAACGATTGCAAGATCAAATCAGTCGCAAGTTCCTTTCAGAGGGAAAACCCCAATCTCTCAAGGTTCTCCACATACCCAATCATCTTGAGCACATGGGGACCTACAGGGGCTCCCTAAGTTAACTTGCCTTGAAAATGGGCTTTTGAAACTTCAAACCTTTCATGCCTTGATTGCTCTTGATAGAGCATCTTCAGGTGTTCGATCATATCGAACGCTGTCATATTCTCGTGTTGCTTTTGCAACTCTCAGTTCATGGTAGCTAGCATGAGGCAAGCAGTTTCATTGGCATCATCGACATGCTTCTTATAAGCATCTCTTTCTGCCTTAGGTGTAGAACTAGGAGGTTCCTATTCAGGAACAGGTTTCTCCAAGACATACATCTTTCTATCATGTTTGAGGATAATCCTCAGATTTCGGTGCCAATCCAGAAAATTTGTCCCAGACAATTTTTCCTTGTCAAGGATTGATCGCAAAATGTTGTTAGAGGTGTTTGTTGTCATGGTAATCTACATGAAAATAATGAAAATATAAGTATCAATAACATATTTAATTAGGCCTTTAATTAAATATGATCCCACTATTTTACTCAAAACAAATGACCCTCACCATTTGATTCGGAAAATCCCGTTGGAAGATTTTCTAGTGGGTCGAGATCCACATTTCACTTTGTTTTAAGTTCGTGTAGGTGGATTACACAAAACTAGGTTATTTAGGTAGGAACTCCTTCCAATTGTATCTAATATAACTCTCGAATATTTTAGTTGGGTGAATAACTCCTTATTCCAATCCATCACATGGATCATTTCCAACTCTTGCTTCTAAACATATATAATCTTATTATAATTTGTTTAGTTAAGTTTGACCCATTGTTTTAGCAATTGGATATTACAATTATCCCATCGCACCTTACTAATATAGAACGTGCACCTCGCGTAGGCGAAACCTACATTATCTGATACTAGTCTTGATGAGTGCTAAAACTTGGAAAGCATAAACTTAATATTTAATTTGAGGGAACTTGCAATTATTCTGATCTCACCGGCTTATTTATCATATAAATCGTCTCTCACATGCATCAACATACATTCACATGCATCAACATACATAATGAAACAGTTATGGCCCCTAGCGCAATTGTTCTCCCAAGCCAATAAGAGAACCTAAGCTAACCTAATAACGATCTAACCTTCTCCAAGCAAGATCTTCAAGATTGTCCTCCTTTGATATTGTATTATTCTCTTTCTTCATAATATTACATTACATAAAAGAAACTCGTTTTACATACGAGGGAGTGGGATGAGAAAAGAAGTTACATTAAGAGATTAAAAGAAAGGCACGACACACAGGTCGTATTTTAAAATCCCAAAACAAAATAAAGGAAAACTAAGGCCATAACCGATCACTACAAGACAATAATAATAAACACATTATTATTATTAATTTAAATTTTGTTAATTAATTAAAGCCAAATTAAATTTCGGCGACCGATCACACTACACAGAGTTAGCCGGGGGTTCCGCTGCTCGATCACAACCCTAATCGCATAACTGTTTGACAAACAACCCTTGTGCCGTCATTAACCCTAATGCACCAATTTCAGACCGTCAAACACACCTCTATTGTTAATTCAGTATGATTGATCAACACGTCATTGCTTCACCATACTAATGTCGGATCAAGAAGCAAATGACCATTGATCGCTCAAAGGAAAACAACCATTACGTGATTGAATGAACGAAACAGAAACAATATGTCATATATACTGTATTTTGCATCAGGATTACTTATATCATATATATAACTTGATCGATCTCAATTGCGTAACCTATGGACGATCGATGTATCACTGCTTCACCATACTAATGTCGAATTCCGAAGCATAGTCAACATCAACCATCCAAATTGTACACACATGATGCCAAATTTAATTACTCGCTTATTCTTTGATTCATTCTGTCTTTTAATCGTATTAATACAGAAAATACAAAAAATAAACAGCTACCAGATGCATGGTTTCGTAAGTGGCTCTGATACCACTGAAGGAGAATGGCGATCCAAAATGCAGCGAAATTTAAAAAATTTCTCCTTTAGTGATCCCTACGGATGGGCATGATCAGTGATAGAATCGTTACCTCTTATGACGATTGAAACCTTTGATGCAGATCTATAGAGCAATCACGAACGTTGAACGATGACAACGCCTCTACTCAGTCCACACGAATGGATTCCTTCAATCTCAGTGCTAGCTGCTACGAATGAAGGCTTTGAGTGAGAGAGAGAGAGAAGTGAAATTGCAACTGCACAAATGCTTCTACACAAGGGTTCTATTTATAGAACCACTTGTGTGGGCTGCAAGCTAAAAGGCTCACTTAAGTGTATGTGGCCCATATCTTATAATATGCCAAAATCACTTAAGCGCGTGGTACCTTACCATATTTCGTATTCTACTTAAGTACACTGTACCTTAAGATGTTCTACAATTCACTTAAGTGCATCGTACCTTACGTTGTTCCTTAGTTACTATATCTCTCATCAATCCGTCCTTTTGGGCGTGACCGCGTAGGTTTTCGCGGCATTGACAATTATATTAAATTACGTATTTAACATAATAAACAGTGAGCGGTATCTAGCAACATATCACTGCTACACAAGACACGAAAATGTCATGTGATCTGACAAATCCTTTTGTGATAATACTTATGTGTACAATTATCCTTTTGCCCTTATGTCTATATTGAACACAAGGCATATACTGTGTCATCCTTGTCCAGTTCAGTATTAGACCCATAGTGGTTTTAGGTCGAAGGGTAGTAAACGCCATTATCACCATGAGAATAACTTATGACACTTTGCATAACATTTTATATAGTATTCTCATAGCGGGTCAATCCAGTATAAATATTACTCTTAATATTCATACCTATGTTTAAGACTTGATAACTCCTTATCCATGATCCATGAGATGTGATCATCAATCTATATACATAATAGTTTTATTGCTTTAATGTTATTCCACTTCACAATAAGGCTCGACTATTGATACTTTAAGAATAATGTCCTTATGTTTAATGTGATCTCATATTAATTCACACTTGATACATTAAACAGACTAGCTATTCTAGGAACTTTATTAAACAACCATAATAAAGAAAAATCTTTTTATTATTAATAAATAATTCGATACAAGTACCAAAAGTATTGGCCTCTAGGGCTTACACCAATAGGTCTTGTACGTTATATCAAGCATGACCATAGTAAGAAATGTGTTGAACAACTTTATGGAATCAGGATGAGTCCAAAATCAGGATGACCATAGTGGGAAGATGATGTTGTTTCCATTGATTTTGTTGGGTCCCATTCAATGCCACATGAAGTTTTCTAATTGCTTGGATCCTACATGGTAGATAGGAGACGTGTTGGATCCGATGATGATGTCTTTGAAAGTGATATACGAGACTCATTCCCATTGGAGGATGCAAGGAAATTGACATGTCATTGTCATTCACCATTGGGCATAGCAAGTAACATGAATTCTACAAACATTGGTTTACATAAAGAACAAATTTCCATTTTTATTATTGGAAAGTCAAAAGCACATAGTGGTGTGACTTATGACAACTACCTAGGACCTTTCAAGCTAAAAAGTAAATTCAAGAGCTCTTCCTTCTCTTGTGAGATCGGTGGAGGCCAGAGAAACTATTTGTCTTTTCCTCAACGTGCAAGTCCCTTTTATCTCTCCTCTCAACGTGTCAATTCAGGAGGCACCATGTGTTGAAGTCACGTTGGACAAGAGGTTAAGGGATACGACTTGAAAAAATGGGCTTCTAACATGGAACCACTTTCTAATATTGGGAATCTTAACTCTTTTTAGGATCCGGTTTGGGCAGGGCCAACCACTAACTCAGTTCAATTACTGTACCCCATTCCAAGTGATATTTGTACCATTCAACAGGTTTAAAAAAATAATGTTTCTTTTATGAATTCTACTCCATCCGAGGCTTCTCAAAGGGATGTTTCAAAGAATAGTCATAATTTTTCTCTCCCTCATGAGGACTTATATGGTGATTCTACGAGGGTCTTTAAATAGCTGGATTATTCAGAATTATCATCTTTGCCCTCTTTGATCTATGAAGTAGAGATTGTTTGTGATGCAGTTGGTGGATTAGTGCTAGTTTTACATTTTGAATTGAACTCCTCTCAAACGAAGGACCCAAATGCTTTTGGTGTTGTACATGCGACATACTTTCCTTCTAAACTAGCTCTAGTGGACCAATATCCCAAGCAATCCTTTCTTTTGTTGGATTTAGGTATTATTAGTCATTTTACTTCTATTGGCTATTGTATGCACTATAGTTTTCCCTGATTTTTTTCCGAGGAGCGCTTGAGTTCACAAGAGTTTAACTTGTCCATTATTCTGGATTACGCTTCCCTTTCACATTTTTTGCATCACTTATGACCTATTCATATATATTTTGAGTTTTTGGAATATTTAGATAGTAAGAGAATGAAAAAGGTTTTCAAGTTTTGCAATAAGCCAGGTTGTAGTTTTGTGCTCAATGATAAGGCTGAGGTTGGGCGTTTAACATGTTTAGAAAAGAGAGATAGAAAGTTACAATCTACTAGAATGTCTAGAATCCGTGTTTAATGTTGATAGGGTCTTTTAATATTCGTGGGTTAGGGAGTAGGTTTAAGCATAATAAGGTAAGAGAGTTCATTGTCTCTAAGTCACTAGAATTCATAATGATTCAGGAGACTAAGATTAGTGAGTTTTTCCCCATCCTTGGGAAATGGTGGTGGGCTCCTTTCTATTTGGTGTAGCTCAAAGGGAACATCTATTTTTTTCCTTTGTTGGACCTAGTTACTTGGGTGTGTGTCTGGAGTGGGGTATGGCCAATATGATTTGTTCAGTTGTTAATATTTACTATAAGTATAGCTTGAGAGAGAATATACCTATTTGGAGGGATCTCTTGTTGAGGAGGGCCAATCTTGGAGGGGATATATGGTGTGTGCTGGGGGATTTTAACTCATTTTGTTTGCCAGTTGAAAGAATTATAGGGGGTTTGTCCGCTCTCATTGTTTGTAGTTATGAGATCTTTGAGTTCCATAATTTAATTTCTGAGATTTAATTTCTTAATCTCCCTTTTCTTGGTAGACGTTTTACTTGGTACCGACTCTTTCATGAGGCGGAGATTCACTTGGATATAATTCTTATTTCAGATAGTTGGTGGGAGTTGTGGGAGACGACATCCCAATGGGATCTTCCTAGAGATATGTCTGATCATTGTCCTATTATTTTCACATATTCCAATCAGATGTGGGGTCCTAATATTTTCTGGTTCAATAATAATTGGCTTTCTATTACCTAACTCCTAGAGGTGGTGTTTAGCATTTGGTCTAGTTCTTAGTTCTATAGCTGGGAAGCTATTGCTCTAAAAGAGAAGCTCAAAGCTCTCAAAGGTTCTATGAAATATTGGAATCTCCAAGTTTATTGTAACTTAGAATCCCAAATTGCTTCCTTAAGAGATAAGGTGAGCTCTTTGGATTTGAGAGTTGAGCAAGGAGAGATTTTAGCAGAGGAGCTTGACTATAGGAAGAAATTTGTCTCAGATTCTTGGTCCCTGCTTTGGCTTAAAGATGTCCAACTTTTTTAGAGATCTAGAGTCAAATGGATTAATGAGAGGGATGAAAATACTAGTTTCTTTCATGCCTATATCAAGAGTAGGTCTAGAAGGAATGGAATCTTAACTCTTAAGGTAGATGATACTTTGGTAGAGGAGGTGTCTGAGATTCATCAGAAGGTGGTTGCATTTTTTTCTAATCATTTTAAAGAACCTCTCATTGATCAGCGTATCTTGTATGGGGTCTTTTTCCCATCTATTTCGGAGGCGAACTATGTTAGTCTTACCGCCCCTTTCTCCTCTTTAAGATTGATCAGAAGGTTGCTTTATGTGATGGGAACAAGAGTCCTGGTTCGATGGGTTTAATTTGTCCTTTTTTTCCAGAGATTTTGGCCTCTTCTTAGGGATGAAGTTATGAAGAAGATGTTCATCATCTATCTTAGTTTAGTTTTGATGAAGACAAAAGCTTATCCAAGAAGAAAAAGAAATTGATCTTGATGCTAAGGTACTCAATTGCAATTCATTATGTATAAACTTTAGATGCTCAAAAAATAATACTCATCTTCTTATCTAAAGTTCTCAAATTGTCATGTATAAAAATATTTGAAGCAAATGCATACAAAATTGAATTAAAAAAAACTGCCTGCACTTTTAAGTCAGTCCCGTTGCACTTTTTAAGTCAAATATAGTTAACTGATTTAACAAAACCTGTTGCTGTTTGAAATTTGAAAAATTGTTTTAAATTCAAAATTCTCCAACACTTGTTAAGTTAGGTATCCATTTAACCGACTAAGAAGTCGTGTACAAAATTCAAAATTGTGTCTTTTTCATGTACCATTGTCATTCTAAACTATTGGAAACCTTCATGAAAATGTCTCAAACTTTTGCATGAATTCATAGAGGTTTCTTAGGATGTATTTAAGGAAAAATACATTAGTTTTCAAATTACCTCTTTCATTATTAATTTTCACATCAATTCAAATAATTTTCTAAGTGTTCATTCTTTTTTAAAAATATTGAAACTTTGTGCATAACTTTAAAATCACTAAAAGAAATTCAATAAATTCTGAGCAGTTAAAGTTTATATATATTTTTGAATTGTATATTAAAAGGGAAGAAGAATTATTTATTCTTGGAAATTTTCCTAAAATTTCATTTTATTTAAAAGTATCATTTTGTTGTAACTTGATCACCAAGTGTGTGATGACAATTATTTGTAAATAGAAAATGGTGTGCTTTCTAATTCTATGTGATATTCATCATAGTGTTGGTGATTATTAGAGAAATGTCATTTGAATCAGGGTGATTCAAAGTCCACCATAATTGTTGATGTTGTTGGAAATCAAGGAAGTGATTTGCTTCTTTGTTGTTGTTAGAAGATTGTACGAGAAGTCTTCATGTGAGGCTTGTACAAAGATCTAACAATAGTGAAAATATCTCACATGGTGTGAGGGGACTATATGTACCCTTGGTTGATAAAGAGAACTAGTATACATCATTGCATTCATTTACTTTTCTGCTCTTTATTTTTCTTCTTCTTATTCATTCATCTACTCATAATTCCAAAAATTGTAGGAAACCATAAAAGTGATTAAAATCTCTAAAAATACCATTAAACCTAATTCACCCCCTCTTAGTTTGTGCACTCAATACTTAAAATTGGCACTAGAGAAGGTTATAGGTAACCTGTTCCTAAAAGATCTAGAATGGCTTCCGCAAATCTAGTTTTTAGAGATGGTGGTAGCAATAATAAGCCTCCACTGTTTTATGGTGAACACTTTCATTTCTAGAAAATACGCATGAAGGAACATCTAGAAGCACAAGAAGAAGAAATTTGAGATGCCGTAGAAAATGTTCTGTTTGTTCCTACAAGTGTTATCAACGGTGTTGGGACAATAAAGATAAAAAGTTTATGGGATGAAGATTATAAGAAAAAGGCCATGTATAACAAGAAATAAATCAACTTACTTCCAACGTCTCTAAGCATGGATGAGTTCTTTTACATTTCTCAATGAAAAATGATGAAGGAAATATGGAATATGTTAGTAGTCACTCATGAAAGAATTGATGAAGTAAAAAGATCAAGATTGAGTACATTATGTCAAGAGTATGAATTATTCAGAATGTAGCCTCGAAAATCAATTCTTGGCCTACAGAAAAGATTTGTGCACTTGACCAATCACTTCATCGCTCTTGGTAATACTTTTACTAATGATGAACTTAATCTTAAAAGTGCTTAGATCTTTGACCAAATAATGGCAACCAAAAGTAACAGAGATATCAGAAGAAAATAGTCTATCCAATGTGGCATCCGCAACATTGTTCATAAAACTTCAAGAGCGTGAAGTAGAACTTGAAAGATTGGAGAAGCATGGAATTCAAGTAAAATATTCAAAAGATATTGATTTAAAAACTAGAGTAAAAAATTATGATAACAATCAAGAGGATGAGTTCACTAGTGATGAAGATGGTAATCTTATCAAAAAGTTTGAAAAATTCTTAAGAAACGAAAGGAAAAAGGAGATCATTAAAAAGGAAACACCAACAAGGAAGGTTACATGCTTTGAATATGGAGAAAGACATGTTAAAAATGAATGCCCTACACTTCAAAATAAGAATATATTCAAGAGAAAGAAGGACAAAAGGGTAAAGAAAATATATGTAGAAAGAGATGACAATGAACTAAGTCTATCTTAAGATGAAGATTATGCAAGCAGGACATTAATGGCATCACAACACTCAAGTGATGAAGAACATGAGGTTAGTGATTCTGAGATTGATGATAGACCTTCATATGATGAATTACAATGTGATTTTAATGAATTGCATGGTGGATTTTTGAAACTTTCTAGAAAATTTCAAATCAAAAGAAAACTATTTGAAATCTAAAAAGTGAGGCTAATATCACAAAAGCGGAGTTAGACTTAATAAAAAATTCAACATGCAATAATTGTTTCTTTTTTGAGTCAAAAATTATGGAATCAAACCAAGTCATTTCCAACTATGAAAAAGGGCAAATTGGATTGGATTATGTGTTAAGTAGTCAAACATTTTCAAATGATAAATGTGGACTTTTCTTTTCTAGTTTTGATAAACCTATTATAAGTCCAACTATCTTTGTAAATGCTACTACAAAGATCTAAAAATAGTGAAAATATCTCATGGAGTGTGAGGGGATTATATGTAACCTTAGTTGATGAGGGGAAGTAGTATACATCATTGTGTTCATTTAATTTTCCGCTCTTTATTTTTCTGTTTCTTATTCACATCTATTCATAATTCCGAAAAATTACAAGAAACCAAAAAAGTGATTAAAATCTCAAAAAATACCATTAAACCTAATTCACACCCTCTTAGGTTGTTCACTCAATACTTAAATAGATTAGGAATATGTTTGAGAAATTCCATCAGTTCACTTCTCTTCCAGTTGGTTTTCCATCATACTTTGTGAATTTGATCCCTAAGCCCGACTCTCCTCTCAGATAGGTGATTTTAGACCGATTTCTTTGGTAGGTTAGCTTTATAATTTACTTCCTAAAGTTTTGGTAGGGAGGTTCTCTATGGTTATGGATAATCGTATTTCTTTTAACTGGCCAACCTTCATTAAGGGTAGGCTTCTTGTGTGTGGAGTAGTTATAGTGAATGAGCTGGTGGGTCTAGCAAAGAAGAGCAAAAAGTCTCGCTTCATTTTTAAAGTGGACTTTGAGAAAACTTATGACTCGGTCAACTGATCCTTTCTGGATTATATGCTCTATAGGCTGGGTTTTAATAATAAATGGAGAGATTGGATTTGCGCTTGTGTTTTTTTCTAGTAATCTTGTAGTCTTAGTTAATGGTTTCCCGACCCAATAAAATAACATTCAAAGGGGGATAAATCAAGGTGATTCCAATTAAAACTTCCTTTTTCTCTTGATATCTGAAGGCATGAGTGGGTTGTTTTATAGAGCTATGGACCAATAAATTTTTTCAGGTCTTGGTGTGGGCTTCTCATATTTGGTGGTCCCTCATCTTCAGTATGTTGATGACACGTTAATTTTGGAAGACGCCTCTGTTGAGAATCTCTAGTCCATCAAGGTTGTCCTCTGAGTATTTGAGTTAGATTTAGGCATGCCGGTGAATGTTTCTAAGATTATTCTCATTGGAGTGAATTTTGATCCTACTTTTCTTGACCTAGCTTTTGACTTCCTTCATTTTCAATAAGGCTCCCTCCCATTTAAGTATCTTGGTCTCTCGATGAGGGAAAATCCCCGTTTGTCCACTAGTTGCGAACCTTTAATTAGTCTCATCACTAGGAGGCTTCACTCGTGGAGGTACATATATGTACCCCTAAGAGGGAAGATGGTTCTTCTTAATTCTGTTCTTAATACTATTCCTACCTTCTACCTAGCTATTTTAAAGATGTCTATCAAGGTTTGGAAGAAGATTTTGAAAATTCAAAGAAGGTTTTTGTGGGGGTGGTGTGAAAGGGGTGTCAAAGATTGCTTAGGTTATGTGGTTAGATGTCTGCAAGTCTAAAAAGCTTGAGGGCATTGACGTCAGTGAACTTTGGTTGGTTAATATGGATATGTTGGGTGAGTGGAGGTGACGGTTGATCTCAGGAGACTCTAGTGTATAAAGATATATTATGTCTGATAGATATGGTGTTAATCCTACTACTTTTGTCTTATGAGGTAAAAATTCATGCCTCCGCTCCGTGTCTCCTTGATGGAGATCGATGTCCCTCCTTGGTGCCAAATGAGAGGATCCCGTAGACTGGTTTCTGAATAACGTTGTTAAGAAAGTTGGGCCTGGTCTTCTTACTAAACATCTCTGGGTTGGGAATATTACTCTTAGATCTAGGTTTCCTCAAAAATTTTCTATCTTTGACCAAAACAATTTTTCAATGGGAGAGGTTTGTAAGTGAGAGGGGCATGGTTGGGTCTGAGATTTTAAGTGGATAAGATCTTGTGTTTTTGAGCATGAGCAAATATTGATATCTGATCTTCATTTAGTAGTTAGGGAATTTATCGCTTCCTTCTAGCCTGATAGGTGGTGGTGGAGACACTCTAACGATGGTTCTTATTTTATGGCCTCTGTGTATGATCTCTCTCTCCCTCTCTCTCTTTTTCTCTCTCTCTCTCTCTCTCTCTCTCTCTCTCTCTCTCTCCCCCTAGGGATAACCATGTATCATTTTTGGAGTAAGTTCTTCCTAGTATTTGGTGTAATTAGGCCTATTCTAAAATAATTGTTTTCTCTTGGAAACTACTGCAAGATAGGATCCCTACTAGAGAGTATCTTCTCAAGAGGGAGATATTCATTGGATCAGAGGGCATGTCTTTCCCTTTTTGTTTGAGGATATAAAGTCTTCCTTCCACCTTTTTGTGACTTGTGAGGTAGTGATATCTATCTGGTATAGCATTTTCAGGTGGTTGGGATGGTATGTAGCTATACCAAAGAACTCTCTGGCCCTTTTTTTAGATACTTCTCAAAGTAGTACATCTAGGTTGTGGGGTGGGGGTGGGGTGAGGGGTTGGTGTTGTATGATTTGGAATACCGTGGTCTGGATCTCGAAATGATATAGTTTTCTTAGGTAAAACAGTGTCCGCGAAGGACGTGGCAGATTTGAGCATTTTTTTCGGCTTGAAAATGACATATGGCTAATAACACCTTGAGTGTCTCCAACCTCCTTCTGGCCTGTTCTTGTGTTCAGTGGAGATTGGTGCCTCCTTTCTCGTTCATGTCTTTGGCTATGGAGATCTAGCTTGTTCTTCACTCGGGTCTCTTAATTTCAGCATTGGTCTTTTGTTATTTTGTACCGATGCTTTGATCTTGTGGTATTGGTGTGTTTTTTAGATTGTTATTTTGTTTGTTTGTTATTATGCTGGTTGCTTGGTAAATCTTGTGTCATTGATCACCTATTGTTTGTACTTTGGCCTTTGGTGCCTGTTTATTAATATAATTATTTACTTAAAAAAAAGACTAGTTTAGTGGCCAAAGATTTTTGTTATTAGTGGAAGGGTTTGACCTGATTGGAATTTTTTCACCAGGTGAGAAACTTATCATTGTTAGAAATCTTCGATTACTAGCAATTTTTAACTTTGTAAAATTTAGCAACTGGACATATATATAAGTTTTTTGACTTAGTTCTGTAATGAAGATATCTATATGGTTCAACCCTCATATTTTGAGCAAGTCACTCTCGACCTAGTCTGCAAGTTCATGAAAGCCTAATATGGCTTTAAACAATTACCAAGGGTTAGTTTTAATACACAATAATACCCTCTTTGTCTCAACTTTATTACAAATAAACGTGATCCCTCACTCTTCATGCTTCGCACCTCAACTCATTGTAAATTTGTTCTTGTATATACAAATGATATTATTATTGTTGGCACCTTCAAGAGCTTAATTCAACAAAAAATCGCCAAGCTAAACCTCTCTTTCTCCCTAAAGGATCTTGAGTAACTTGACCACTTCTTAGAAGTTAAAGATTATCATCTACCTAGTGGATATCTCTCTTTATCTCAAAGCAAGTACCAAAGAGACATCCTCACTAAAGAAAACATGACCACTGCTAGGGTATTGCATCACCTATGGCTTATACACCAAATTGTATAAAGTTGGTCCAAACAATGTTTTTGACCCAACTATGTTTAGATATATTGTAGTGAGATATTATATGATGTACATAAAGCGTGCATGTTTATTTCTAATCCTCTTGAAGATCATTGGTTTTTTGTTAAACATGTACTAAGGTATCTACAACGGTCAATCAACCATGGCTTACTTCTTGCACCATCAAGCCATGGTTGAAATGAAATATTATCAATGAAAGCAACGAGTCGAAGATGTCCCTTATGTACACAACTTGGAAGGAACGAGACTTATTGTTGCGTACTTAGTTGTTATCCACTGGCTCTGAAACTCTCTTATCTCGTCTTGTCCTCTTTCATCACTCATGGAAAGTTTGGGAGGGAATTCATGCACATTGTCATTCACAGATGAAAATACTACAAGACATCTTAGATTTGAACTTCGTTCTCTTACAACATACACACACCATTGTCGAGTTTATAGTGCATCTTCACAATGAACATTGAAGATCCTATTCATGTCACGGCCGTAATAGTCCCAATAACAAACTTGGCTTTCATTTTCTATTGTTTCCTTTGGCAATTGAACCTTAGGGGACGAAAGTGTCTCAGACTCAAATGCGGAAAGGTTTATCATTTTAAACAAATAAGTTGCGCAACAAAAGTATATAACTCTTTAGTTTATGATAAGGTAATGCATCCATGAAATTAGATATTGCCTAAAATTTCTATTTATTTCTACAAGTAAGTTTCTCGTTATTAATTAGAATCAGAACTTGCATGAGTGAGTCTATAACAAGATTCATCGTCCTGAATCCCATTTTATAAACCGTTAATAATCACTCAAAATTATTCTCAAAATAATATAAAAAAATCCATCTTATATACATATATGAGTATTAGAATTTGGTAATCGAGTTGGTCTTTGAGGGTGATAACGTTTTACTACTTCAATATAGTCGTACACTCTCAATATGTAAAGTTTTTGGCGCAGTTAGTGATGACCTTTCTTGATATTGAATTCTATTATTATGTTAACAACCTGTTCATTGTTTTATTCAAATTTTTCTCCAAAATACATGTTTTAAGCAAGATGGCGGAGAATTTATGTATGAGGCTCGAGAAAGGTTTAAAAATATGCTTAGACTTTGTCCTCATCATAGACTTGAAAAATCGTTAATAGTCCATAAGTTTTACAATAGTTTTATGTACTCAACGAGAATGATTATAAACGCTGCTGCTAGCGAGGCTTTGATGAATAAAGACTTCAACAACGCCTATGAACTCAAATAGGACATGGAGAAAAATAATTATCAATGGGGAGGTGAGCGTGTTCCCACTGAGAAAGATCCTAAAAAGGATCCTTATACGAAGTGAGTGATTTGAACCATATTAATGCTAAGGTAGATGCCTTGTTTCAAAAGTTTGATAACACTAGCATTAATTCGGTAGCCCCTGCCACCCCAACATGCAAAATCCGCGGAGTAATTGGACACATTAGTGATGCATGCTTAGTGATGGCCTGAGGTGAACCCAAACAAGACAAGGCAAATTTTGTGAACAATACCCCACGGGGGAACCCTTACTAGAACACCCACAACCCGGTTGGAGACACCACCCAACTTTTCATATAAGAACAACATTCCCCAGTTCATAGCCAATATGTACCAGATGCCCCACCAGATTTCAAAGGACAAAAGGGTGCTCATGCTCCTAAAAATTTCAACCTCGAGATGCTGATGGAAAACTTTTTTATGACATAAACCCGAAAGAACGAGGACTTTAAGAATCAAAACCTTCATACCAACAAAGTGCTTATAAAAGGCTAGAGACCCAAATGTCTCAGGTAGATCAACAACAAGTGTCTTCACCTACCCTAGTCGTAACCTTCTGAGACAACCTGAGCCAAATCGAAGCAGAAAAGAGGTAGAAAATGTTGGTAAAAAGACTGATGAAAAGGATGAAGGAAGTGAGCCGACTCAACGTATTTCAAAGGTTGTATAAGAAGACAAAAAATAACCATATGTCGCTCCTTCACCTTACAAACCCCTAATTTTGTTTCCACAGATATTTGCTAAGATGGAAATCAAGGAACGATTCAAAAGGTTTGTAAAGTTGCTGAATCGACATCAATAGCCCATTCACAAAGGCTTTATCTCATATACCCTCTTACATTAATTTTCTAAAGGAAATTTTATCAAATAAATTTAAGCTTGACGATGATGAAACTATAGCACTCAATAAAGAGTGTATGATCATCATTCAAAACAAGCTAGCTCAAAAGCTGAAGGACCCAAGGAGTTTTTTTTATTCCCTATGTTATATGAAATACGACCGTTGATAGAGTGTTGTGTGACTTAGGGGAAAACGTCAACTTGATGCCCCTTTTGATTTGTAAAACTAGACCTCGGAGAGATAACGACAATAAAAATGTGTTTACAATTGACCGACATATTCATAAAATATCTAGTACGAATAATCGAAGATGTCCCAATAAGGAATTATATATACCTACAAATTTTATAGTCATGGAGATGGAAGAGGATGCTCACATCTTAGTCCTCTTAGGTAGACCTTTCTTGGCCACTTCTAGAGCCATAATTGATGTAAGGAAATGAAAACTTACATTTGAGGTGGGTGACGAGAAAATAGAGTTTATTTTGGGGAAGTTTATGAAAATCTATTAGTGATTCCTGTTTCCAATTGATGTCATTGATGAATGTGTTAAAGAATATTCGTTAGATCCACTTCCGACCAATAGATTGGAGGCATGTCTGATTAGTAGCGCCAACCATAAAAATGACAAAGCTTAAGCGTATGAAATTCTATTGGATTAAAAATCCAGTATTCAAAACCAATGCTTCAAACTACTCACAGAGAGTCCCAAAATTGAGAGCCAAGAAAAACCCAAAATAGAGCTAAAACTGCCTCAAAATTCTTAGGTATGAATTTTTAAATGAGGAATTTAACCATCCAGTCATTATAAATAACAACTTAGGGAAAGATTAAACTGAAAAATTACTAGTTATCTTGAACATACCCAAAAGCCATAGAGTACATCATTGAGGACTTGAAAGGAATAAATCCCTCTGTTTGTGCATAAGATTTTGCTAGAGGATAACTATTGGAATTTTACATGCATTAAAGGAGATTAAATCCAAATACAAGGGAGGTGGTGAAGAAAGAGGTGCTGAAACTTCTATAAGTTGGGGTAATTTATCCCATTTCAGATTAGGCTAGTCCCGTCCATCTAAAACATAAAAAGGGAGGAATAACATTAATTAAAAATGACAAGGATGAGTATGTAGCTATCAAGACTGTAATGGGATGGAGAATGTGCATTGACTATTAAAATGTTAAATAAAGCCACTCAGAATGATCATTTTTCGATCTCGTTCATCGATCAGATATTGGAACGTCTAGTGAAAGACTCATATTTCTATTACTTGGATGGATATGAGGTATTTTCCAATTCCTTATTCATCCAAGCGATCAAGAAAAAATGACCTTTACTTGCCCCTATGGTACCTTTGCTTACAGGTGAATGCCTCAGGTTATGTAATGCACCTGCTATATTCCAACATTGTTTGATGTCAATTTTCCTTGATTTCTTGGAAGACATTATTAAGGTTTTTATGGATGACTTTTCGATCTATGGGTCGAGTTTTGAAAAGGTCTAGGTAACTTTCCAAAGTCTGCTTTCACATGTCCATTCAGAGGATTTGCTTATCAGATGCTACCTTTCAGTTTATGCAATGCTCCAACTACTTTCTAAAGGTGCATGCTTTCTATTTTTGCTAATATGATTGAAAGCTCAACTGAGGTATTAATGGATGATTTTTCTGATTTTGGTAATACAACTGATAATTTTCCTAATAGCTTAAATGTTATTATTAAGAGGCGGATCAAAATAAACCTTGTTTTAAATTGGAAAAAATGTCACTTTATGGTGGCTCCGGGAATTTTTTTAATGCATAAAATGAGGTTGAGCAAGTAAAGACAGAAGTGATTGAGAAATTACCTTCACCTGTTAATGTGAAGGGAGTGAGAAGTTTCTTAGGACGCGCTGATTTTTATTGGCGTTTCATAAAAGACTTCTTTAAAATTGCAAAACCTTTATGTAACCCCCTTGTGAATTGTTTAAATTCTTTTTATGTGATTCATGAAAGTTGGTCATTGTGCTTGTAATCATTTCTCCTAATTGGGAACTTCCATTTGAGCTCATGCGTGATACAAGTGATTACGCGGTTGGAGCAATCTTGGGCCAGAGATGTGAGACATTTTTCCATGCTATTTACTATGCTAGCAAGATCCTGAATGAAAACTAAGTGAATTATAAAACTACCGAGAAAGAGTTACTAGTTGTAGTATTTGCATTAGAAATTTTTTTCTCATACTTAATTAGTTCCAAGGTTGTTATTTTTACAAATCATGCAACACTTAAGTACATATTCACCAAGGAATAATCCAAACCTCGATTACTCATATGGATATCGTTGTTGCAAGAATTCGACTGGGAGATCAAGGATAAGAAAGAAGTTGAGAATGTAGCAACTCATCATTTGTCAAGGTTGGACAACACAGACGTGACTAAGAAGGAAAAGAACATCACTAAAGAATTCCCAAATGAGCATTTATTAGAAATAAATGAAAGACCGTGGTTTGCGGATATGGATAACTAAAAAATAACAATCAGTGTCCTAGAAGAGTACACATGGAAACATAAGAAAAGATTTTATAAAGAAGCAAACTTCTATCTGTGGGATGATTTATATTTGTTCAAGGTATGTCCTGACGGTATAATCAAGAGATATGTTATAGGTGAATAAGCTAGTAGTATTATATGGCGCTTCCATAACTCTGCTTATGGAGGCCAATACAGTGGTGAAAGAACTGTTGCAAAACTACTTCAATGTGGTTTTTAGTGGCCTACACTATTTATGGACTATAAGCAATATGTTCAAACATATCCTCAATGCCAAAAGACAAGTAACATTTCTAAGAGGCATGAAATGCGTCAAAATGAGATCCTTGAGGTAGAACCTTTTGACTGTTGGGGCATAGATTTTATGGGTTATTTCCCTTGATCTCTTTTTACTCAATACATTTTGGGTTATGTCGATTATATGAGTAAATGGGTGGAAGCAATTTCTTGTGTAGCAAATGATTCCCATACCGTGCTTAAATTTTGTAAAAGAATATTTTTTCTAGGTTCGAAGTCCCTAGAGTTTTAATTAGTGATAGGGGTAGAATTTATGCAACAAGTATTTAGAAGGTGTGCTGGTAAAGTATGTTGGACATGTGACTCCATACACATGAGGGATGGGGGTGAATTGTGATGGTATGAAAAATGTTAATTTAAAACAAATCATTTGATAAATCGGAGTTTGAAAACATTTTATAAAAACGGTTGAGTAAGTATGCAACAGAAATTAAAAGTAAAGAAAATTACTGATAAATAAAAGAGATAAGGGAAGAGAAATAACACCGAAGAATTATAAAGCTAAGCCAAGAAAACATAATCTTGTCCCTAAGAATTAATCTTTAGAGTATCCAAAAGTCTTGAGAGATTTTGGAAGGTTATGCCCATGAACCCTCTTATACAAGAAAATGAAGTTTTTTGGATAACTTCTAAAAGAAATATCGGACAAGGCTTGAAGAGGTTAATCTGCAAACCAAACAGAGATCTTGCACAGGCTGATCTCAAATTAAGATGGAGTTTTGAGTTGGATATCCTCTAAAATAAACGGGGGTTTACACAGTCTGACCATGAACCGATCCGAGATTTTACATGGATGATCTCAAACCTAATGAGTTTTTATACCCGATTAAACTCATAAACCAAGTGAGATTTTACACTGGCTGATCTCAAACCGGTAGAGCTTTAAATCGGCCAAGCTCGAGAACTGTTGTGGAGATTTTCACTAGTTGATATTCACGAACCAAAAGAGAGTGTTTTCTTTAAATTAGACAATTATAAAAATGCAATACCCTAATACTTCTTCAGACAATTCCCTAATACAAACAAGAGCTTTTAACTAGTTTAGCTCGTAACAAAAATAAAAACATCACGTGGAAGGATTATTTTACTCAAGAGAAAGCTCACTCATAGTAAATTTACATTTTCCCTCACCCAGAACAATATTTCTCACTAGACTCAAGAACACTCTCAAAGCACTATGGCTAAAAATATATGAAAAATAAGAAATATCTAGAGAGGTGATGAAAGAAATGAGAAATGAAGTTTTTCATGTTTTATAGATTGTGAAAAGTGATAAAGAAGCTCTCTATTTATAGACCAAGGTGTGGTATAAATTTGGAAATAATCTGTGGGCCAAATGGATGCTTTAATAGATTAGGCACCTCAAATAATCAATTGTTGTGGCCCAAAATGGAAGGTCTTTATTAAGAGACCGTCTCAATAAATTATAAGCTCAATTAAGCATCATCTAATTGATTAAGCCAAATATCTTATCAATTAGACAATTATAAAAAGGCCCATAATCAATTGAACACTCCCTTAATCAATTAGCTGGGCCCCAAAACCATTTTTTGGTGATTTTATTAAAAAATTATAGGCTTCTCAAAGGTTTTTAGTGTCTGTGTGATTTATCCATAATGTTTCCTAAAATTCCCTTGTGTCTTTACAAAACACTGGTCACTCAGATGGACACGACCAGGAAAGCTTTCACATTTCCTCTCTTTCACAACTCTAAAGCTTCAAGTCTTGACATCATTATCTTTAACGTTAGCATCACAAGAAACTTGGTTATTATTGATGAGGCTTGATATGTATTTAAGTTTATTACCATCATTTGAGAGTTTGAAAGGTTAAACCACCGATAATCCTTGAAACCTAAGTCTTCACTTGAAAGTCATTGAACTACAATGTTAACTTGAAAAATATGTCTAGCTTAATTCAGGAGGATAACTTAATCAACCACCTTGTGCATATTTGACCGCTTAAGCTATCTTCAATAGTTATTTGACTTCAAGTGTTGTCATCATCAAAACTAAAAAGCCAGTAGCTGACTTGCATCTTTTCTATCCATAAGTTTCACCATCTTCACCATATTTAATCACTTATTGACTTTACCTATAAGAACATAAATCCACATTCTCCCCCCTTTTTGGTGATTACAACACATATCTCATGGAGGTCATAAAAGAGAAAACATATATATAAAATTTGGGGAGCATAAACTCCCCCTCACATGAGTAGAGAGTATACTCTACTTCCCCTTAGAGTATACTTCCCCCCTTTTGTCATAATAAAAAAGGCGGGGAAAAATGCTAGACATAAATTGTAAAAATGGAAGCATATAGTTCACATAGGTTAAACATATTTCAATAAATAAGAGAACATATATAAGTATAGTAAATAGGATGAGTTTAATCAAACCGGAAAAACTTTCATTAATTTAAAGCATATGTAGCACAAAGAAGAACACAAAATAACATGGGGGAATGGAAACAAGAAAGGAAAAACAAATAAGCAAACAACTAATCAAATAACTAATTCACCTCCTCCTCCTCATCATCATCGTTAGATATGATCAGAGATATGGGTCGAGTTGCAGTGAGCTTGTCGATGAGATGAAAAATTGTTGAATTACTCCACCTTTACATCCTCATCATTTATTGTTGATTTTGTAGGAGGTTGTCGAGGATGGTGTTGGAAGAGGAAGTAAGAGAGATGTTAGACTCCTCCATATTTTCTTCTTGTTGTTGAGCACACGCTCTTGGTGGTTCTTTTAGAGGTAGTTAAATTAGTACCCCATTTTTTTACTATTATCCTCACTAAGCTTAGAGTGCTTTTTCCTATTCCTGATTGTCTAATCTCTGATTCCACCTCCTCTAAATCGAATCCAATTTACTCCAAGATTTTCGTGACTAGTCCACTATATGGAAGACAAATGTTCTTCTTTTTTCTCCCCACCATATGATGGATCACAACATCATCCCATTTTTTCTTAACTCTAACACCAAAAAAAAACAGAGCTATGTAAGATTTGCTTATGTGGCTAGAGTTTCTTTTCCTTGGGAAAAGAACATGATTCACCACATAGTGAATTAGACGAGTATTCTGGCGTATTATGCCAACAATGAAGGGAGTAGGAATGATAGAGTTTGGATCGGCTAGAAAATAAATAGAAGCCTCCTTAGAATTAAAATTTGTACCTTCTTAATTATCATCATATTTGAAGTCGTTGTATGGAAGATTGCAAATGTGTGGGAATTCTTCAAGACTTCGCCGAATTTGATGTTTCTTTACTTGAGAGATGAGAACCCTATCTACACAGTTGAGGCTGGCATAAAATATTCTCACAAGAGTGGAAAATATTTCTTTGGTTACTTCGTATATGAAGTTCTTCAAACTCGCTTCCTCAAAATCTTGAACAAAACCACAACCTTGGAAAATATTTTCTTCTAAATAGTGAGAGTCAAGAATCCTTCTTTTAGAATAGTAACAATTGAAGTTGATTTCTTGCTCTTGGTAAAGAAAATTTCAGGTTGGTAGGAGGAGGAAGCTCTAGAGGTGCATGCTTTCTTTTTTGCCATTGATGATGATGAAAAGACGAAGAAGAGAGTTCGCTCTAAAACACTCAATACGCACATAAGAGAGGCGATATAACGAGATGAAAAGAAAGGAAAAAAAGACATATTTATAGCCAATGTATAATCGTTTAGAATACATTTTAATCGATAAGATCATTGAATGCATGTGGGTGGTCGTTGGGAACTAGTTGTTACGCCATTTTCCAATGCCCCAATCAATTATTTATTTAATCTAATCAATTATTTTATGCAGGGCATGCTATATTTAAAATTTTAAAATCTTCTAATCGATTATACCTAGAGTTGTATCAATTATTTAGTGCATTTCCAGCCTCCTTGGTCCTTTTGGGCCTTGGTTTGAGATTTTCACTTTTATGGATGCTTTTGGCACCCCTTTTAAATTTGAATTGTACTCTTTCCTCCAAAAATTCTAAAAACTCAATTGAATTGTTAGTAAAATAATTTAAATTCTTTTAGCACATAATAAACCACTTATTTAGAGGGTTAATCATAGTTTTCTGATATTCAACCTCTAAAATGTGTACAACCTTAAACATCAAGTGACTTTGATAAAAACTCTCTTTTTTTAGGGAACGACATAATACTATCGTAAATCCTTCTCCGTGGATCATTATATACGAGTGTTGGTTAAAATGACAAGATAGATAAATCCACTATAGACTTATCATCTCAACCTACTAAGAGTTAAAGTGATCATCACAGATCATAAGTGTTGAGAACTATCCTCAATGAAAATTGCTTTGATCACATCTATGTAAATACACCACCAACGAACATACTTGGATCACAAGCTTCAATATTATCAAACATCACTAGGAAAACTATGAATATCAAAGGTATACATATTTATTTGCACAACTTAATTTAATATTCACTAAGGCTTCATTAAAGCGACAAAGCATCCCTGCAAAATAAACTAGGTTTTCACCTTTGATACCAAAATATTGCAGACAACTACTCGTAAGATTAATTAATTATATATATAAGAATCAAATATGCCGACTTACAATGATCTATAGCATGACCTATTTAAGTCTAACCGAATCTCGTCTATTTAATAAAAAATTAGACTTAGACTTTTTTAAAAGCATATTTAGTTAAATAGGTTATGATTAAGCTATTAAAAAAGCATATGTTGTCTTATAAATCCGTCTATATATGCATATTTATAATAAAATAGGTTAAATAATAATTTTATTGATAATTAAATTGAAAAGTTATTAAATATCTTCTACAGATAAATCTCATATATATATATATATATATATATATATATATATATATATAGAGAGAGAGAGAGAGAGAGAGAGAGAGAGAGATTAATTACTATACACTGTCAGTGTAAAACGTTTTACACCGTCGATTCATCACTATCATCCGTTTGTATTACTTTATAGATTTTTAAAATAAAAGTTAAACTTCTTTTAATATCCGATGTCTATGATTAACTGATGGTGTAAAATCCTTTTACACTGTCAGTGTATTTCAATTAAACTCATATATATATATATATATATATATATATATATATATATATATATATATATATATATATATTCTTTTGAAAAATATTATTCTACAAATTCATAAATTAATATTATGCCCCCACAATTAAATTTTTTGCCTCCGTCCCTGCCCAAACCAATATTCCTTACTAGACTCAAGAACGCTCTTAAAGAACTATTGCTAAAATATGTCAGAAAATGAGAAAGATTTAGAGAGTGATGAAAGAAATGAAAAGAAATATTTTTCACATTTTCTGGATTGTGAAAAAGTGATAGATAAACTCTCTATTTATAGGCCAAATGCGTGGTATACATTTGGAAACACTCAATGGGTCCAATGAATGCTCTAATCAATTAGGAGCCTTAAATAATAGATTGTTTTGGCTCAAAATGGAAGGTTTTAATATAGACATGTTACCAATCATTAAAAATATCTCATAATTGATAGTAAACTTAATTAAGCATCATCTAATCGATTAGGCTAAAGACCTAATCAATTAAACAGTTATAAAAGACCCATAATCAATTGAACACTCCCCTAATCAAATGGCTAGGTGTCAAAAATATTTTTTGATGATTTTATTAAAACATAAGAGGCTTCTCAACGTTTTTAGTGTGTGTGTGTGTGTGCGTGTGTGTCTTTGTGTGTATGTGTATGTCTGGGTGTGGATGTGTACGTGTGTGCATGTGTGTGTGTACGTGCATGTGTGTATGTAGGTGTGAGTGTCCGCGTACGTGTGTGTGTTTGTATGAGTGTGTGTGCGCGTGTGTTTCTGTGCGCGTGTGTGTGTATGTGTGCGTGTGCATGCACATGTGTGTGTTTGTATGTATGTGTGTGTGTGTGTGTATATGTGTGTATGTGTGTGTGTGTGATTTAGTCTAAATTTTTCTATAAATGCCCACGTGTCTTTACAAAACACTGTTCACTCAGACGAACACGACCAGACGAGCTTTAACACTTTCTTTCTTTCACAATTCTAAAGCTTCAAGTCTTGGACTCATTATCTTTGATTAGCATAAGAACTTTGAGTATTCTTTATGAGGCTTAATATGTCTTCATGTTGATTACCATCATCTAAGAGTTTGAAAGGTTAAACCACCAGTGATCCATGAACCCTAAGTCACTTTAAGGACATTGGACTATAATGTTGACTTGAAACATATGTCTAGCTTGATTCGAGAGGATATCTTGATCAACCATATTATGCATTTTTGAAAATTTGAGCTATATTCGATAGTTTCTTAACTTCAAGAGTTTTCATCATCAAAACTAAGTAGTTACTAGTTGACTTGCATTTTTACTATCCCCAAGTTTCACCATCTTGGATCACTTCTTGACTATACTTGCAAGCACATAGATCCACAAAATATAATGTGAAACACAAAGATTCAACACCAAATCACCCTTGAACTTGTGGCCAAATAGAAATATCAAATAAGGAGCTAAAGAAGATCTTAGAGAAAATAATTGTTACATCAAGGAAAGATTGTGCGAAGAAGTTAGACATTTTACTCTGGCCGTATCGAATAACTTTTAAGACCCGTGTAGAATTTTCACCTTACCAACTTATCTATGTAAAATATTGTCACTTATCTGTAGAACTAGAACATAAGGCATTTTGGGTTGTACAATTTCTCAATTTTTATGAGAAAATGTCTAGAAGAAAAATTCTTATTAAATTGATGAATTGGAAGAAATGCAGATGCAAGCCTACGAGAATGTTAGGATTCATAAAGAGAGGACCAAAAGTTATCAAGATAGAAATATGGTGATAGAAGAGTTTTATCCATGACAACATGTGTTATTCTACAACTCGAGGATGAGGTTATTTCCTGAGAGGTTGAAATCAAAACGGCCAGGTCCTTTCACTGTCAAGAAATTATCGCCAAATGGCATTGTGGAAATGCTAGACCTAGGAGATGTACATATTAAGGTAAATAGTTAACAACATAATAATTATGTTGAAGGCGAGATCCCTACTACAAACGTTTTTTGGATATTGTCGGAGTCATAGAATCAAAATAGTCAAATTAGTGACGTTAAAAAAGCGCTTAATGGGAGAACGTTAGAAGAATTGTGGCATAATTTGTAAAATAGATGTTAAGGATACTGTTGGAAAAGAGACATTCGAGGTGAACATTAGAAAATCGTGGCACGATCCAAAATAACCGTGGCACAATTTTGATCCCACGTGTCTATAAATAGCAAGGCAGCAGACCACTTCCGTAGAAGTTGTCTCACTTCCTTTACTCATACTCCTTATTACTGTAATTTATTTTCATTCTTTCACTCTCTTCTAATCTCATAAAGAGCTTTGTTTAGTGTGTTCGCTCTTATGTTATGCTAATAGCCATGACTCCCTCAACCAAACGGCGAAGAAGAATAAGATCTACAAGCAACAATGCTCAATAACATCTAGCAACTGCGCCCACTACGCCAAATAAGGGAAAAGAGGGTGCTTATTTTGGCCTATAACAGCGCTTTTAAGCGCCCTCTAAAGTGGCGCTGGCATAGGTAAAGACAACGCTTTGTTTTCCTGGAGAAAGCGCTGTCTAAAGTGGCCCTTTAAGGGCCACATTATAGTGCGCTTTCAGAAAAAAACGCCCTCTGGAGTGGTCCATAAAGGGCCACCTTAGAGGGCGCTTTCTGGACAAAGCGCCCTCTAAAGTTGTCAATGTAAAGTGTTTAGAGGGCGCTTCCTACAGAAAGCGTCCTCTAAAGTGTTAGTTATTTTAAAAAAATTTGTTTGAAAAACAGTGGGTATTTAATTGGGAACCTGTTCGCATGCTGCAAAAGTGTAAAATTCATATTGATTCAGCCTTTAATCCAATGTTATACACCATTAATCCATTGATATATACAACATGAATCCATTTATATACAACATTAATCCTCCATATATACAACATTAATATATTGATATTCATGCATGTACAACAACATTCCATACATATATGTACAACAACTACAACCTATATGATTCTTTGATCAATAATGAATTGACACAATTCATCCTTCATTTCATCCAAATGAGCTCTTGAGTAAGATTTGTATTCGTCAAAGTACTACAATTAAGAGAATAAAACATATTCATGATTTAGTAACAAATTAGATGAAATATCCGATAATATTAAAATAAACCCTAATTGTTATTATTCCATACCATTTTTGGGATGTCTATACGATTCAACGCAATGATATCTCTCATAAATCTCAATACAAAAAATCCGCAATCGATCGAATTGTTTTGCTGAGGACACTACACAGAAAAACAAACAAACAATATATATATATATTATATATATATATATATATATATATATATATATATATATATATATATATATATATATATAATAATTCTTACAAACACTATTATAAGCAAAAAACAAACACTATTATAAGCAAAAATAAGAAACTTAATATATACCTGAACTCTGACCCAGGTAATGTCCTTCCTATTACGATAATTCTTTTTCGATCTAAATTTTAGTATTGCCCTAACAAAATAAAAACGTATATTGAGATCAATCTGACAGACATAATTAAATATACAAATACACACGAATATTTAGGGGAATTTCACTTACGCGTCAACCGTCTTCTTCATACTCGGATATTTACTCCAATCACCCGATAACGAATCGAGATAATACACCATTAGTCTCGAAAGATCCATAGCAACCAACACCCAGTGACCACTGTAAAATAAAACAAAAATTTAGATGCATGAAAATTTTCTACGTAAAAGATATACATAGATTAGAATGAAATTATTAGAAAGAAAATCTAACCCGTTGCCAGAATTAAACGGTAAAAAATACAAACTGGGTGTAGTATTATCGCCGGCCACCATGAATCTATCGACTAGTTCATTCTTTACGGATGTTGGATTTTTCGTTATAAACGTTGTGTTGATACGGGAAGCAGCAATAAAATTGAATTGGTTACACAATTCAGTTCCCCGCATCAATGTGTCATACATATACATTAAATAGAAACATAATAAACATTAGACTACTCATTGAAATGTGTAAATAAATTGTTCAACTAAGTAAATAATAGATTGATCGGAGTACCATATGTATGTATGAGTGACAGCGATGCCCAATTATTCGTGTTCAAAAAGTTGTTGCATGTCCTCCTTTGCAATTATTTCGGAATGAGCAATTCCGAAAACACCTTCATCAATATCTACACTATGGATGGCGCCGTGCATAATATCTGACTCTTCCACCATTTTCTCAAGACGCATCATAATTTGAGATTTTGTCCCGGACGTCGTTGGAATTTCCTTACTAGCTTTGTCCAACATTTGACCGGGAACCTAAAAATATAAATTAAATCATGACTTTTTGTGATGCAACAGAATCGTTGTGTATATAATTCAATGGGTATATATATTTGTACCTCTTTTTGAGATTTAGGATTTGTTTTTGTCCCGGACTTCGTTGGAATATCCTTACCAGCTTTTTTCAACTTTCGACCGGGAACCTAAAATTCATATAAATTAAATCATGACTTTTTGTGATGCAACAGAATCGTTGCGTATATAATTCAATGGGTATATATATTTGTACCTCTTTTTGAGATGCAACCGACTCGATGCGTCTTGAAATCCCTTTACCAGCTTTATGTGTGGGTCTTGTAGGAGTCTAACATTACCATGTAATAAGGATTGATTAAATATCATAATTGTAGCTGAATTGAAATGTGAATACTAAATATTCATAATCATTTAGAACATATATACCTCGGCATCTGGGAAAATTAGATCTGACGGCCATCCAACAAAGGATCCGACTGCATCTCGCATCAACGTTGTCTCTGAAACAACGTCAGGTAATGGTAGAAGCGCGTCCGTATCTAATACAAGGTCAACCGAAACTTTCATATATCCCATCGGGAGGGGATTATGGTGAAGTAATTCATCCGAAGTGTTGTGCACTTTTCCCTTGCCAACTATGCGATAAGTTGGTGACGATAGATACAGCTGACAAGGTGTAATGCCCTAAACCAATAATAAATGTTATTGTTAACGTGTATATGTGTCAAGTAAAAAAGTGCTATATTTTAATTTCATAATAACATATATAATTACCTCGGGAAATTTCGGTTGACAATTGATACTAGCTCGGTCACTAGTATCTTTTGCCTCGGAACCGCACCTTTCCTCTCTATACCTTGCATTCTCCTTTTACAGTTCGAGTACTTGTGCCCTTAACTCCGCCAAGGTCTCCATCACCTCTTTGTTGGTAGGATTTTTTGTTTTTGGTTTTTTATAAAATGACGACGGAGTCACACCAAAACCCTTACCCCTCACACGACCGAAATACTCAGGAACATTTAGTACTCGACTAAGTACGCTCCTGCAATCCTGGACCTCGGTTGAAGGTAAGGTTTGGGATAAAGTCTCCTGAAATATTATTAGAGGAGATTAAAAATGAATTATATGTCTAACAAAATTTTCGATATAATTAAAGAAATAATGTTATATATACTTACACATTCGTCATAAACATTTTGAACCGCTTCAACGACAGCCCCATCCTTCCCAACCCGAGCAGCCTTCCACAATACGTGCTCCGGAAGAGATGTTGCGTCACTTTTCTCCTCGGCTAGCTACACATTGAATCAGATTATAAGATCATCAATTATAACATATTGTGACAATGTATAAGCTCATAGCATTTGAATATACTCACAATTCTTTGTTGTAACCGTGCATATCCCGTACGCCCTTTTTTGTACGGATACGCGGGTTTTGATGCCCTTTTCCGATTCTTGTCGCTTACTTCCTGGATAAAAAAGTTTAAGGCATATCAGAACCAAGTAACTTAACAATTGTATAATACCATAATTAATAGACATTACATGGAATTTTTCGTTTCTTCGTTTGGCGACAAAGTTATCCCATTCTTCGGCTGAAATAATCTCCGCATACTTCATTGGCCGTTCTGCTTCAACAAATTTTCCTTCCTCATCCTTGAGAAATTTGTTGGACAAAAAGGATCGAAATCCTCGGAGTCTTTTTCCGGCCAATTGAATACAATATTTTTGCCGGCTTTCATCGATGTGAAAGGATCTCTAAAAAACATACACATGGAGTGTGTTATTATAAGTAATATTATAACAATATATGGTCAACAAATAGTCAACAAAAAAAACATATAACAATATATGGTAAGTACCTGTATCTCGGACCATATTTTTTCTTTGCCAACCTTCAATTCCGGACTTCTCCAATTATCACATGTAATCGGAATATGTTATCGAACAAGGAAACCAATGTAACTTGCCAACATTGAACCGTTAGGCTCAATTAGTTGGTCTTCAGCACTCCAATGTACTTCGAATTTTTCACCCTTGTCTCTTGCACGAATGATTGACTTCATAACAGTCAATCCTCGTTTGATTTCATTTTCAACATTGTTACGTGATCCACTCGCGTCATGGGTATCATCTTGGTTACTAGCCATTTTATCTGTAATATAGAAATGATTCAATAAGACCCAAGTAAGACAATGATCATATTCGTGAAGCTACACAAAAAACACATTCATATACCTTCCATTTCTCTCATGTTACAACAATCTAAACTCTCTCTTTTTTTCATCATTATTGAATACAAACTCACACACACCTACTGCATACAAAAGACCAATGCAAACTTATGGTGTTTGGAACATGAACAAACTTGCATCCATAATCATCAAACTTCCAAGCACAAGCTCAAACACACTCCAAATGACATCAATTTTCAATCAGAAATAAAAAACCTTACATAACCATACAACATACAACATTCAGTGATCAAAACCAAACACAAAAAAATAACAAAAAATGATTTTCAACAAGGTGCTCATGAACACCATATAGTGCTCGTTTGCCCTAAACAACATTAATCAACATAATGCACAAAATGTAAAACTCAGTTTAGAAAATGCCCTAATCAAACACCTGAAAATACAAACTATTGAGAGAAATACCTTCAAGGTGACAGTAACGATGGAGAAGAAAGTGAACAGCGACGGTGGACGCAGATAACTCAGTGAACATGAACGCAGCAGCAGAAAAAGGCGACAGCGACGACGACGGTGAGGGAGGGAGAATGAACGGAGGACGAGAGTAATCGCAGTAGAGAGTAATCGCAGTAGAGAGAAAACCCAGTTACGTAAACGAAATAGCATATAGAGAGGGAAAATAAAGAGACATGCAGTATATGTTATAATTTTAATGTTTACTAAAGAGGACCTTAGAGGGCGCTTGTGTAAAAAAAGCGCCCTCTAAAGGGGGCCTAAGAGGGCGCTTCTAAAAGCGCTCTCTAAGGCTTTCCAAAAGCGCCTTATAAACTGGAAATGTACATGGATTTAGAGAGCGCTTTTTTAAAAGCGCCCTCTAAGGGTACCCTTAGAGGGCGCTTTCATAAACGCGCCCTCTATTGGTGTCCCTCCATTTCCTCATTATTTTTCGCTTCACTTTAGAGGGCGCTTTGTTACAAAAGCGCCCTCTAAAGTGCGCTGTCTATTCCAGTTGTTCGCTCCTTATTTTTTCTCTTCATTTTAGAGTGCGCTTTTTTAATAAAGCGCCCTCTAAGGTGCGCTGTCTATTCCAGTTTTTGGTGTAGTGGCCTTTTTCAAATGAAAAATCCATATCTAGAGATCATGCTAAGAGGTTTTTACACATGAAAAATTACACGTGCATTCAGAGAGAATATTAGATGTTTCTTGAGGAGTTGGGGCAGAGAAGTTGATAAGCTAAATAATCTAATTAAAGAGAGAAACCAGACTATTGCTCTTAAATTTTGTGCAAACGCATATAACCGAGGCCCATGTCAGTCGTCTCTTTTATTAGGAGTAAGGAAATTGACTATAGTAGTTTTTCTATTAACGGAATATTATGAGTGCAAACACCGCAAAAGTGTGGCATTCGAAGAAGAAGGATTCCACATAACATACTAGTTAAATATGAGTGGGAGAAAATTATAGAAGCGTTGTCTAACTGGAGTCCAATGAATCATAAAGCACAGAGACAACCCAACCAGGCTAACTACATTAGATTTATGCTCAATCTCAAAGGCATGTGCATTTTTCTTTGTTTGTACTTTGGAAGCTTCTTCTAACACTTCTGAGTTAATTATTAGGAGAGTTTTTAGGATGTTAGTAATTCTTAAAAAAGAAGACATTGATGTCAGGAAGCTGATTGCATATAATATTAAAACCATGGCTTACTCCAAACAGAGAGTCTGTGGCCATTTTTGCATTATTAATTAATTATGCAAGTTAGTTGGTGTCAAGGGTGAGGCTGATGATACCATGCCACAACCAAAAATGGAAATTGGGTAACAGACATCTTCACAAATTTCTATGCAGAGCCTCTATCCTTCAACCCTCAATTCTAAGCACAACTAGATGATTACTGCAACCACATGCCTATTCCAAACATGCGAGACCATTATGTCACTCTCCAGAATATGGAAAACTAGTTTGTGGAGCATAACATAGCCAAGGAAGATAGACAAAACAAGATTCAAGAGACATTCATTAGGTAAGAACATGATCGTTAAGCTTTGATGGATGCAATGAATTACTTCAACCTATTCCAGTTTTTCTTATTTAGTTTTTATTTCTCTTCTGCTTTTCCCTTTTGTAAGCTTGTTGCTGCTTTAATTAATGGATGAGTTTTTTTTTTGTTATTTATGTCAATTAGTAGTATGTTTCCTTACCATGACATAAAAAAGAGCTACAACAAATAAAATCACCGAAAAAATATCAAAGAAAAAAATTGAGTTGTTGTTGAAGTTCCAAATACCTCAAAAAGTAAAGTTTGAATTAAAAAATTCCCTCGTTTACATTTTTCTTGTTTTTTTGAGAGTTCTGTACAATTGTTTATCGGTTAGGAGTTCCAAAATTTCTAATTAATTTGTTGGGATATTTATATACACACATAGACAGGTTTTTTTTATTTAACGCCTTTTTAAGCCTACTTGCCAATATATATATATATATATATATATATATATATATATATATATATATATATATATATATATATATATATATATATATATTAAACCCCCTAAGTCTAAAGTCGGAGCCTTTCTTTAGGTGACTTGGCCACATTCTTAGTTAATTGATTTAAAAGATTAATTTTTCCATCCTCTTTGAAGTTAGGTAGAATGTTAGTTTTAATTCTTGATGCAAAGGGTTAAGTTTGAGATTGCTTTTGGAATTAAAAACATTTTAAGTTTGGGGCAGGGGTACTAGAGAAATGAGTATTTTTAAGAATAAAAATATATACACAAACAAGAAATGAGTCAAGATGTGCTTAATAAATTTCGCGACATCTTGCTTTCCATTTTGCCTATAAAAATAAGTCAATTCAAATATAATAACATAATTTCAGTTGTTTTAACTTAATTTATATTAAGTTTTCGTTAAAAAATTAGTAGTTTAAGAGAAGTGAAGCAAAGCTAGTAAAAGAGAATTTTTTTGAAGAATTTGTGAAGAAATTGGCAATCTGATTCTAGAAAAATCGTGTCCCAACTCATGACATGGTCTAGAATCCTTCAACAAATAATCGTGGCACGACTAAAAAGAATCTTGGCACGACGATTCTTCACATTTTCTGACGCGTTTAAAAGGGAAAAAAATGCAGGTTTGGCAAGGGGTGGCTGTTTTGGAGAATAATTTTAACGAAGAGGCATTGCAAGGTAGCTATGTAGCAAAGGTTTTCTCCATCGAAGATCAAATTCTATCATGAGTTTCATGTATTGTTTCTTTAAACTGATTTCAATGAATTTTTATATTATGTGTAGTTAATTTACTTTAGACTAGGTATTATAAGATGAACCTGTATTGGCCTTTTGAGACATATGATTGGGGTTTGGTATTATTTGTATAAATTGATATATCAGTTTTCTATTCAGTTAATCTTATGTTCAATGCTTTTTGTGTATTGACGAACTCATGAACTGAACTTAGGTTTATAGGAATTACTATCCTAACTAAATTTAACCATATTAATTATGACTTAGTAATTGATTTAGAAATAAATAATTATAAATTGTGACTTAGGAATTAATGTACCGAATTCACTTGTTTTAGTTTTGAATTGGCCTAAGAGTTGTGGTTAAAATAATGATTTATACATCAAGGAATTGAGTATAACGATAATGTTAATTCTTCGTAACTCTAGAAACTCAACATAAGACAAATAAACACTGTCATCAATAGTGATATACAGGGGATTCAAAATTAGACTTGATTGTCTTCTTAATGTGATAATTTTTCATCAATTTACGTTTTTTTTTTTCAAAAAAAACTCTTAAGAAAACTTTCAATTTTACTATTTTAGTGCGTTTAAAATTACTTAGTTAAAATAAAATAATCTTTGTGGATACCAATAAATCTTTGGACATTTTTAATACACTTGCTAAAAGTTCAACATTTTTCAATGCAGAAAGTCCTCTGCAAACTTAAGAAACCCCCTCCCCACATTAACCCCAAAAATACAAATTTTGAAAAAAAATCACCTTAATCTTGAAGCAAGCTTAAAACTCCTACGAATTGGTTTAATAGTCAACTGGATATCCACTGAAGTGATGCCCTCAAGCACTATATCATTCGTATATTAAAGGGGAGTCACCTCTAAATCATCCAGGCAAACTTTGGACCTTGTAAAGGCTCTAATCGAAACTCCCCTTTTCATCGAGGAACCATGCCATCCCGCATAAGAAGGAAAGGTTAAGGCGTTATGCCCCCTTGCTTGAGAGCCATATGGATATTAACCCCCTCTGTATGCAACCATTGACCAAAGCATACAACCTGCTCGAGAAAACATATAATCTCATCCAAGTCCTTCACCTCACACTAAAATCAAACCTAACCAACATATACTCCAAAAAAAGACCAACTAACTGAGTCACATGCCTTCTCAAAATCTACTTTGAACATAAAACACTCCATCTTGGAAACTCTTGCCAAGTCAACCATTTCACTCAGAGCAACCACATCATCAACCAACTGTCTTTCTTTAATGAATGTTGATTTCTATGAAAAGATGAGAGAATTCATAACACTTACCAACTGAGAAATCAAAACATTGGCCACCAACTTATACATGAAACCAAGAAGGGAAATAATCCTAAAATCTCCTAACACTAGTAGAGAATCCGCCTTAGGAATAAGAGTGACGAAAAAAGAACATCAAACTCTTAGGAAGAATGACATTCTCAAAAAATTGATCAAACATTTCATAAACTTCCACCTTTAGAAAATCCCAAAACTGCTTGTAAAAAGAAAAATTGAATCCATGTGAACCTAGACTTTGTCACCCAACTATCCAACGATCACCACTTCCATCTCAGAGGGAGCAAATCTAAATGAGAGTGACTCAGCCATAATAGGCGAGATGCAAGGTAAGGCAACCCCAATAGGAAGATGCCTATCTTTTCCCACCTTAAAAATATGATCCTTAAAGTAAGTAGAAACCTCTTTACGCATGTCTACCACCTCCTCCACCCAGCGATCTCCAACCCAGATATTAGTGAAACGATTTCTCTAGATTCTTTGGTTCAAATAGACATGAAAGTAGCTTGTGTTATCACCTTCTTATTCAATCCAATCGACCCTCGGCTGTTGGAAGAATTGGGCGTCACGACAATGTAGAATCTCACCATGCTCCTCATAGGCCAACATTTTAGAACCTAATTTCTCAGGAGAAAGGTCCACCACTCCCTCCTTCAACTCTCACGCCTCCAACTTATCCATACAACTCTTATTCTTAAACTTCATATTACCGAACTCCTCCTTATTCCACACCTTAAGACATGACTTATGAGCTTTCAGCTTATCGATAAGAGTAAATGCCATCCAATGAGCATGTACTATTAACCTACTCTAGGAGTCCTAGACCACGGAATCAAAAGTAGGATTAACCAACCAAATTTTCTTAAACTGAAGTGGCTTAGGCCCCAAAAGCTGCAAAGGGTAAATGACCACCAAAGAGAAATGACTAGACACGTCTCTAGGAAACAACCATATACTTTCGTCGCTCCACTTCTCTTCCCACCCCGGAGAAATGAGAATCTGATGCAACTTACTCATAGACACTTCATTAAAGTGAAACCAATCAAACATTCTACATAACGGACATTACTACAAAAAAAACCTTTTACCTCGGTTGGAAAATGGAGTTTACCTTACCTTTATAGGCGAGGTAACAAAGCTCGACATGAAAACTCGCCACTTTTTCCCTTGGGTAAAGTTCCACCGAGGGGAAAAACTGTACTGATCATGTGTTTGATCATCAGCAACAACATTTTTTGGATTTTCTAATATGTGTTACTTTTTACCTTGGTTTTAAATAATACTCAAGGGGTAAAGTTCTGTTTACAAAAATTTTGTTTTAACCTTTTTTTTTCATTTTAATCTGCAAAACAAAAAATTTTGTTGACAAATTTTGAATCTTCCTCCTCCTCATCAACAACAACAATAACAAAAACAAAATCAATAGAATCCTTAAGCATTAAATCTCAACAACAACAACAACAACCAAATCAATAGACTCTTCAAACATTAAATCTCACCACCACCAACAACACCAACAACAACAAATAAACAAAATCAGTAGAATCGTTAAATATTAAATCTCAACAACAACAAAAATTATTAAACATTTTACTTGATACAACAACAAGTAACATTAATAAGTTACTTTCATGATTTCCTAACAAACATTAAACATTTTTAACAAGGAATTACTAGAGAAGAGATTACACTAAGAAACCAACCTTGAAATATTTTCATGCCCTTGCTTTCATTACCATTGTATTCATTATGTTAAGTTTATATTTCACCACTTTGCATCCAATATGGATAATTATGGAATTCACGTTTTGATTGGCTAGTGAGAGTTTAACGTGGATCACTAATGTTTCATGTGGATTGATGAGTTAACAATATCTTGACTATTGTTACTTTATAAATGAACGACAAAGATTCGTTACTTGATTATTTTTTTTATCAAATAGGTCATAAATAAATAAAAAATAAAATAGAATACTCTATTTTACCCCTCAGTTTTCAGCTCAACCGAGGTAATATGTCATAAAAAAAATATTTAAAAATATTAAAAGATGATAAAATATAATTATTGAAATTCGAAGGTGTGTCCTCTAAATACTTTACTCCTAGATTTCCAACTCAACTGAGGTAACAGATCATAAAAAAATTAAAAGGTGTTAAAATGTAGTTGTTAGGATTCGAAGGCGTGTCCACTAAATATTTTGCCCCTCGATTTTCAGCTCAACCGAGGTAATAGGTCATAAAAAAATTAAAAATAAATTAAAAGGTACTAAAATATAGTTGTTGGGTTTCGAAGACGTGTCCTCTAAATATTTAACTCCTTGAAACTGAGGAAATATGTAGTATTTAAAAAAAATGTGACGCGCCTATGGTTTACACCTTGATTTTTTGTTAGACGAGGTAAAAGTTTTGTTATAAAATGTAGAGTGGAAACCAAGTACACCAAACCCATAGCCTCAATGAAGAACCCAAACTCGAGATATTCGACCACCAGACTCCTATGACTATTTACCTACCTCCTTTGTTTCCGAGGGCCTAAGGAAAACATTAAGGTCCCCAAGAACACACAGATAGCCCTCTGAAACCACCACTTTCGAGACAATCAAATGATTCCACATCACGCTCTTTTGACCTATAGAGCCCAAAGCCTAGACATTCACCACAAAACACAACCTAACACTGACACCCCACTCAAGGAAAACTCTAAGGTAACCTGACCCTAAGAAAGAAAAGTAACCCCTGACTTACGCCCTTCTCCAGACAAAAACTCCATCATAAGAGGAATTCCCTCACAGGCTATGATATAGTACATCCTCCACCTGACCTAATTTAACCTCCTGAATATCAATGAAATATAATTGAAATTCTCCCTCACATTTCTCTTCTTAATACGACCTTCAAGGACGCTAACATCAAAAGATCCAATGATCATTAGAAACGAATCGACTCCTACGATCTTTACCCGTAGCATCTCTCGCATCAAACTGAACCAATCTCTTGATCTAAAAAAAACACTTCTCTTAAAGGAATATCGAACCTCTTTTAATCTAGGTATTACTTGAGAAACATCCAAATAGTCTAAAATCGACTCCAAAACGCCATCACGACTCACAACCAAAAAGCTAAACAAAATCACTAGATAAAGAGGCGAAAAGGCTAATGAATACGCTCCACAACTATCGGGCCAACCAATCTTCCAGCTGGGACACCAACATACACCACATCAATAGGCATAACAATTTTAGGAGATAACTGGATATACTTACTTAAACTCCAAATAGTTTACATTTGTCCAACAAACAAAACAAATAATTTTAACAAATAAACGATTAATCTTTATAATTATACATAGATGAAACCTAAGTTATACAACAAAAAAAACAAATTCATTCACAAAATAAATATTAAAAAATAGTAAAAAGGAAGTTTTTTTTATCAGATGGCAAACCAATTTGTGTGAGCTCAAAGCTTCAATTTGGCCCCATCTAAATTAACGGATTAGAGCATGGTCAAGGGCTCCATCTACCCCTAAGGGTGGTTACTGTCTTTGTGCCACTGCATGTGCCAACAGTGGAGACTTGAACAGAAACAATTTCCCTCATTGGGAATCTAAGCATTGAAATTGGTCCATGGACAGATCTTACTAGCAGCAGCAGGGCGTTTCATTGATGGCAAATGAAACTGGTCAGGTATTCAACCTTGAATTGTGTGACCATCACAGAGACCATGTGAATGTGAAGTCAAGTAGTAATTCAATTGCATATTTTGAAAACTCAAATATTTTCTTACAGGAGTTTGTCGTCGTTATAATGTGTACTGCGGTCGTTGTAGGAAAATATATATTTTATAAATATTAAATATATTATATTTAATTATTCATTTTATATTTTACATATTTTTTATTTTCTTTTTAAATTTTTATATAAATTTTATTAACAATCCGCCCATTTTTAATGTCTTTAATCTTTTAAAACATCTCTAAAATCTAAGAAGAAAGGTTTATCAAATAACTTTAATGAATAATATATAATTGTATAATTTCTTGCGGTCTGATGTAGTTTGATATTGCAATTACAGTGTTATGATACGATCATTATGACTGTCATTTGAGATCATAATGCAACTCTAATCTAATATAGACACGGACACTACTGCAACCGCAATATTGCAGTCAGTCGCGTCATGATACAATTTAAAACCATGCAGAAGGTGATTATATAGAACTTAACTAAAAAGAAACAAACTAAATGTTGATATCGTAAATATATCGTCAATGAATAGATAAAATGGCGTTGCTATAGACTCTCTCATCTAACACTAATTAAATTGCAATACTACATACTATAGACGGTGGCCTCCCTTTTATCTTCGGTCTCCATCACCAACTGAGAATCAATATCCTCTCATCCCATACCACTCAAATACTCCAAATAAATGAATGTCAAATTAGTGTAAATCTATGTTACTACAATAATCTAGAATATGTTTAATAACTCATTTCTTCCATGTAATTTAAAAAAAATAATTAGTTATATATATTTATATTATTAGATGTCAAAATTAACTTTTTAATGTATAAAAAATAATTTTATTATTTAAATTATATATATATATATATATATATATATATATATATATATATATATATATATATATATATATATATATATATATATATATATAACAAACGAATTCTAACTTATTGATCCTCACTGTTCTTGTCTAAACCAAAAAACGTATAAAACAATTTTATCTTTTTCTGAGACGCAAAATAATTGTTGTTTAACTGAAACACAACTATTCAGTTTTAATAGACTTAAGTATTTTACTAATCTCTGATAGGGTTTGTGAACTTATCTTTGAAGAAGAGTGATCATGTTCAAGCATTGTTAGGATTTTTCCTTGTTTAATCATTGTTACTGTTAATTGGTCCAAGTTTTTTTCATGTTGATATAGAACTACGTCTAGCTCTCACCTTGAAGGATTGTCGTTAAATGAGGAAGGGGAAGAGGAAGGTTTTTGCTTTGACATTGAGGAGGATGGAGAGGAATGGGAGACCTTCGGTTGTGCTTGGTTGGGAGATTCTTATGTGACAGACTCATCCATGTGAAATCGATAAAGATGCAGATAGCGAATCTATGGAGACCGATGAAAGGTGTGATCATTAAACAAGCGAATTCTAACTTATTGAATCTCTATGCACTTCTCTTGTCTAAACCAAAAAGCGCATAAAAAAATCATCTCTTTCTGAGACGCAAAACAATTGTTGTTTAACTGAAACACAACTATTCAGTTTTAATAGACTTAAGTATTTTCCTAATCTCTAATAGGGTTTGTGAACTTATCTTTTAATAAGAGTGATCATGTTCAATCACTGTTAGGACTTTTCCTTGTTTAATCATTGTTACTGTTAATTGGTCCAAGTTTTTTTCGTGTTGATATAGAACTATGTCTAGCTCTCACCTTGAAGGATTGTCGTTAAATGAGGATGGGGAAGAGGAAGGTTTCTGCTTTGACATTGAGGAGGATAGAGAGGAATGGGAGACCTTAGGTTGTGCTTGGTTGGGAGATTCTTATGTGACAGACTCATCCATGTGAAATCGATGAAGATGCGGATAACGGATCTATGGAGACCGGTGAAGGGTGTGACCATTAAACAAGTGAATGAAGGCCATGTTCTTGACATGGAGGCGGCGTTGAAGGGAGGTCCATGAACTTTCTACAACCACTTGTTGATGGTTGAGAGGGTGAAGCTAGAAGTCTAAATTGAAAATATTCCTTTGTTCCATGTTGAGTTACGGGTCCAAGTTCATAACTTACCGGCCGGGCTCATGCCGGAGAAGGTGAGAAGATCAATGAAAAATTACATAGGTGTTTTTGTTAAGTATGACAAAAATAATAATACCAGCTTTCGGCGTCAATACATGAGGTTATGTGTTAAAATTGATGTGTGCCAACCTTCGAAGAAGAATATTACAGTGAAGAATAAAGGAGGGGAATGATGCATTGTTACATTCAAGTATGAGAAATTAGGGTTGTTCTGCTTTGTCTGTGGAGTAATGAGGTATTCTGAAAATAAGTGTGAGGTGAGATTTGTCATGCAAAACGATAACGGAGTAAGGGGTGGTCTGGTGAGCTCAGAGCATAAGTGAAAAGGAATGGTGGGAGGTCAATTTTGTGGTGGTTGAGGGAGGAGACATGTGGTGGTGGAAGTTAATGTGGGGGAGATACAAACCAGTCATGTGTTGAACAAGTGCAATAAGGAGTGGGGGACACCGACAATAACTGCAGAAGGGATCCACATTCAATTGTACTCCACTCCACAAACGAAATGTTGGCGGTTACCAATGCTAATGTCAGTCAAACACATTCATTAACCAATAATGACATGTTGTTGCATCATGCTCACATCATAAATGCCAATAATGAGCCATCAATCCTTAATGTCCACAATAGCCATCAGGTGCCAACAAACATTATTATACCTAATCAATTAAGCTTATCATTACACATTAATGGCCAATAAACACAACCTATCACACAATTAGAAACCAATCAAATCATGTTTCCTACCAATCCAAATCTTCATTACGCAACTCAATCATCACCTAATCATTTGTCAACCAACATGCACAAACCACGCATTCAGTTGTTGGTCCACCTAGACATAACCATCATTAGCCAAAAAAACATGACAAGTAATCACCCTCATGACCTGAACCAAATGAACATTAACCCGAATCCTAATAACACTACCAAGTACCAACACCAAAACCTTACTCAATGTAGCCCAAACAAAATTAAATGTTATGGGGGTGCGAACAGAGAGGAAGAGAAGAAGTGAGGAGGTAAATATATATGACATGAATGTGAATGAAATAACACAGTATTTTTTATCGGCAGGCCCTGGCAGCCAGGACTGCCAAGACTATGATTATATTAAGCTGAAATTTTTGGGGCCTGAGCAACCCAAATGTAATTCTGAACTTGTGAAATATGGCTCAGAAGCGCCAATTTTATATCATCTTTCTCTCAGAGACTTTGTCAAAGGTGAGGAAGTTACAGAATATCATAGTGATGTTGAAGTATGATGCATGTCTCGCTGTTGATGTAGAGAGTAGAAGTGAAGGTTTAAAAGTGTTGTCGAAGAACAATATAAACTATAGTTTGATGAATTTCTCGCGTAACTTTGTGAACTTACTGATTGGGGATCACAAGAGGGTCGTTGGAGGTTAACATGTTACTATAGGTATCCAGAAAGAGGGAAAAGGACACAAGTGTAAGACTTAATGCGGGAACTCCGTGATATGTCTAATTTACCATGGTGCATCATAGGGGATTTTAATGATCTCTTAACTCGAGAAGATAAGCAAAGAATCCACCCACATCTTATCCGACTGTGTGTGGGCTTCAAAAATGCAGTTGGTGATTGCGATTTAATCAACATCAAACTTGAAGGTCACCATTTTACCTGGATCAGAAGTAGAAGAACCTCTCAGGTTATTGAGGAAAGACTTGAAAGAGCTATGGAAAATATAGGTTGGCTAGATATCTTTCATAGTGTGCAGCTCCTAAATTTGTTGACATCGCATTCAGACCATAGTCCAATTTTGTTACAATGTGAATCGATCCAGAGATGTTATTATAAATACTCGTTCAAATTCAAAAATAGTTGGCTGAAAGAAGATCGCTTTGAAGATATCGTGACTTCGGGGTGGGCACTAGAAAGAGAGCTTGAGATGGCTTATCAGATAGGTTGTTGTGCGCAAGAGCTTAAAACATTGACTAGACATAAACATTTAAAATTTAAAGAGGAGATGAAAAGACATCGTACCTGATGACACTTTGTCATTGCATGTTTTCGGTTAAAGAAACAGATCAAAAAAGTTAAAGAGGATCAAAAATGAAGAATAAAGGTCAAAGAAAGAGGAAAAAATGACTAAGTGTTGAGAAATAGTGACTTACTAAAAATCGGGTGAAAAAGGGAACAAAAGCGTATAACTATTGGAACAATCACACGCAACATCGCGCGCTGTAGGAAAAGTAAAGGGTTTTTCTGGACTTTTTCTGACGCGTTCTGATCCATTCTGAAGGTTCTAAAAGAGAAAAGTTGGTATTTTTCAAGGGTTCTAAATTTGTACACGTGAATGAAGGGTTTACAGCATCAAATGGCATATTTGGAGAGCATTTGAAGCCATTTGAGGCCAATTCTTCTAGGGATTTGTTATGCAACCTTCTTATTTAATTTTGGTATTATAATTTGCACTATGAGTAACTAATTCTCTTTAAGTTAGGTTGTATTTAATGAAACTATTTTGATATTGTTGAGACATATGTTTGATTTGATATTGCATGAATAATTTGACCTATAATTCTATTCAATTGCACCTTGTTCTTAATGTTTTTAGGTGAGATACTTTTTTAATCTGAGTTTTGGCACATAGGGAATATTGACCATTAATCTATGTGTTAGACTTATGGAAATTGTTGTGCTTACACTGGTGGACTAGGGATAGGAAACTCCAAGAAGTGTCTTAGGAATCAACGTTCTATTGCATTACCTAATCTTGTTTACGTTGGTGGACTTGGGATAGAAAACAACGAGTATAGATTAGAGAGTTATATATCAAGGGATTGAGTATAGTGGTTTTGTTAATTTGTCACGGAATTATAGTGACGATATCATTCATGTAATACATCGAACATCAACAATAGAGAAATATGGGATTCTATACACAACCTGACCGCTTTCATATTATTGTCAGAACACTTTATTTTCTTTTCGCAATTAAAACTCTAACCCCCCTCCCCTGATTTAGTATTCTTTACACATTACACAAGTTTTTGGCGTTGTTGCGGGGGACTGTTGATAAGTTCAACAAGACAGCACTTGTGCAACATTTAATTTTGTTTTTTTTTTATTATTTTTGTTTTCAAGGTATTCTTCTTTGGTTAAATGCACTTATGGTCCCCTTAGTTTGGGGGTTTTAAACAAATATTTTTTACTTATGTGGCAAGGGTGACTAGGATAATTATTAATTAATATGTTTTTAAATGAATTAATATTTAATAAATTGAATTAATATATTTCTAAACTAATTAATTAGTTAAAACCTTTAAAATTGAGCCCATCAGATATACCAATAGTCCAACATGTTCATTATCATTCTATTTCACTTAAGCAATAACTTATGTAAGTTGAAGATTTATAAACACTTCCAAGATTTGAAACAAAATCAATGTGGGACTTGCTTAAGAGTAAAATTGCACCAGCTTTAATTTCTACTTTTTGCTTCCTTTCTCCTTAACGGCAACAACAATACATGGCGGCTATGATGATGATGCAGCAACAACAACAACAAACAAATATGAACATCATGTAGCCACCATATATTTGAAACATTAAAGTTAACCAAATGGATGGGGAAAAAACGACGTCCTGATTTGTATAACAAAATTTGTTTTCTATTGCACTCCACAACAGAATTGGTATTCTGTTAAAGATGCTAGTTATAAAGTGTAACTAACTGAATCCAAATCAATTACAATACACCAATTGTTAATACACAATACTTTGTAATCACAAATACCTTTTGAATTACAGAATATAGAATACAAATTCATTCTTTGTTTTTAGTTTCTTTTACTCTCAATGGCTATTACAGAATATAGAATACAAATTCATTATTTGTTTTTAGTTTCTTTTGCTATTTATTAATTTGATTTTTGTATTTCTGCCAGGCATGTATAGTCAAGCATTCAGTTCTGGAAGAATTGGAAAAGAATTACTGCTCTCATTATTTACTACCCAGTGCTTTGACTTATGCTACATGCTAGGGATTTTTTTTATTTACTTGCAGCCACTATCACACAATATTTTATTTATCTCTTCGAAGTGAAACTTTAGTTTAAAATTATGCCACAAGTATATTCCAACTTAGTGTTTTCAGTTGTATTCTAATGTAATGTTATCTTTATAAAGATCTCTTTAGTAATTCATTGAAGTAGGTTTCACTATCTCGGAGGCATTACCTTATGAGTTCCATTGCCTTTAGCTTAATTTATATCCTTTTGAAATATGTTTCAGGTGATCGATTTACTTGGAAAGCATTCGGATCTCATGAGTGAATTCAATGGTTTCTTGAAGCATTGTGAAAATATTGGTAATTGTTTTCCAACTCTTGTGTTTAACGTTGTTGTTATTGTATTTTCTCATATTTAAGATTTTGTTGTGCCTATTTGTTTTTGCATATGGGTTCCTTGTTGGTGTCATGAGTAAAAGTATGTCAACATACAATAATTTCAGTTTTCCTCCTTACGCTTATATTCTATCATTACAATATTTACTTCATTTAAGGACTCATTCAAATGACGATGTTAAATTAACCGTGTAATTTACATGGTGTTTTTTCCCATCCATTTGATTAACTTCAATGTTTCAAATATATGATGGATACATGTTGTTCATATTCTCTTGTTATTGTTGTTGTTGTTGTTGCATCATCATAGTTGTCATGTATTGTTGTTGCTGTTAAGGAGAAAGGAAGCCAAAAGTAGAAATTAAAGCTGATGCAATTTTACTCTTAAGCAAGTCCCACATTGATTTTGTTTCAAATATTGAAAGTGTTTATAAAGCTTCAACTTACATAAGTTATGCTTAAGTGAAATAGAATGATAATGGACCTGTTGGGCTATTGGTATATCTAATGGGCTTTAATTTTAAAGGTTTTAACTAATTAATTAGTTTAGAAACATATTAATTCATTTAAAAACATATTAATTAATAATTATCCTAGTCACCCTTGCCACATAATTAAAAAATATTTTTTCATCTCAATCATCAATGCCACGTTTGCAAAAGTGGAAGGGGACCATAAAAATCCAAAGACCATCAAAATTAAGGGACCAAAATCGCAGGTTTTGTAATAGGGGGATCAATTGTTTAAAACGTCCAAACTAAGGGGACCAAAAGTGCATTTAAGCTTTCTTCTTTTTCTGTTGTAAGCGAGGTGAAGTCAAACATGCAAGATGACATCTATGCTACCTAGGCAAAGTTTGAAGCTTATTCAAAGGAACTTGTAGCAAAAACCTTAATTCAACAAAATGCGAGAAATTATTCAGAGTCAGAGCCTTACATTGATCATTTATGGGAGGAGGATTCATCATCCCAGCTTGAAGAAACCTTGACTCAGTTTATAAAGATGACTCAAATAAAATTAGAAAAAATTAACAGACATCAAGAAACTGTGTGAAGTAACATGGAAACATCCTTCGAGAATTTAGATATGCAACTTGTTCAAATATCTAGGCAATTAGCATTAATATTGAGATATTGTGAGGAGTTCTATGAAAATGTGTTAGATAGTCCTAGAGATGCGGAAATTAAAAGAGAAGTCAAACAGGAATGTGAGGTAATCGATAAAGGAGGAGTTGAAAAAGAGAAAGAAGAAGAAAAGTGCACACCATGTAATAAAGAAATGGAAGCAAGAATAGAAGATGTGGAGGTGAAAATATATATGTGGGAAACGAACAAGAATGCAAGATGAGGATTATATAGTTTTAGATGAAGATCCAAATCTAATAATTTATTTAGACGTAGATGTCCAACAATAAGATCTTCAACAAAATAATAGGCCTACACCTTGCAACAAGATTGATAAAAGAGGAGAAATAGATGAAGTACACCTTGTAACAAGATTGATAAAAGAGGAGAAATAGATGAAGTATTGGATGAGATTTACGTCTTGCTCGATACTATCAAACTGAAGAGATATATGGAAGAAAAACATTCAGTATTCAAAATTATGAGAAAATAAGAAGTTGGAAAAAGGAACTTCTTCAAAAACAAATGATTAAAAGAATGTAAAAGGCATATTAAGGACCACAATTGAAATATCTCTAGTACCATAAATAAGGAACAAAATGGTATGATAAAAGAAGGAAACCTAGGCACCTAACTCCAAAGGTTTAAACCTATTTTCCCCAAAATATCCTACTCGAACATAAGCCAAGATACAATCGAAAAAACCCTCAAATGTGTGTGTTTTGATTTCTCTAAAGAATGATATTAGAACATGATTAAACTTAGTATAAACTATTTTGCATGTTGAGCGAGAGGTTATCTTATCTATTGAGCGAGTCAAGGTGAGACGAGAGACAAGTTTAGTACTTGTCAAAGTTTGAGGATGTTTTCTGAATTTTCCGGATGAAAGTTGGTAGCTAGAACTATGGTCAGGTAAAGAGAAAGTTATATGGTGATGTTCAATTGTTATTGTGCAACTTGTTTTTTGTTTGGAATTGGAAGTGTAGGCAAGTTGCTTGAGGACAAACAACGATTCAAGTTCGGGGTTGTGATGACACTCTGTCATTGCATGTTTTCGGTCGAAGAAATAAAACAAAACAAGTTAAAGAGGAGAAAAAATGAATAAATAAAGGCCAAAGAAAGATGAAAAAAGGACTAAGTGCGGAGAAATATGGAATTAGTGAAAATTAGGTGAAAGAGGAGCAAAAATGTGCAGCTACTGGAATAATCACGCGCAACATCGCAAGGGCGATAGGAAAGTAAAGGTTGCATCGCGCGCGATGTAGGTTATCACGCGCGTGATGGCCCTTTTTTGGGCTTTTTTTACGTGTTCTGATCCATTCTGAAGGCTTTAAAAGGGAAAAGTTGATATTTTTTCAAGGGTTCTGAATTTGTATACGTGAAGGAAGGGTTTACAGCACCATAGGGCATATTTGAAGAGCATTTAAAGCCATTGGAGGCCAATTCTTCATGGGATTTCTTATGCAACCTTCTTATTTTATTTTGGTATTGTAATTTGCAATATGAGCAGCTAATTCTCCTTAGGTTAGGTTGTGTCTATGAACCTATTTTGATATTTTTGGGACATATGTTTGATTTAATATTGCATGAATAATTTGATCTATAATTATATTCAATTACACCCTATTCTTAATGCTTTTTATGTGAGATACTCTTTTAATCTGATTTTGGGCACATGGGAAATACTGAAGTCTATGTGTTGCATCTAAGAAAAAATTTGTGCTTACGTTGGTTGACTAGGGATAGGAATCTCTGAGTAGTGGCTTAGGAATTAATGTTTTATTGCATTACCTAATCTTGCTTATGATGGTGGACTAGGGATAGAAACTCCGAGTATATACTAGTGAGTTATACACCAAGGGATTGAGTATAGTTGTTTTGTTAATTCACCGTGGAATTATAATGACGATATCATTCATATAATACATCGAACATCAACAATAGAGAAATAAGGGATTCTATACACAACCCGGCCACTTTCGTATTATTGTCAGAACACTTTATTTTCTTTTTGCAATTAAAACTCGAAACTCCCCCCCCCCCCCCCCCCCCCCCCCCCCCCCCCCCGAAAAAAAAAATTAGTATTTTTTATGCATTGCACAATATTATCTTGTTAAATAGTAGTCCATGTGTATTCAATCTTTTGTATTACTGAGACATTATCACTACACTTTCTGGGAAGTCATCACTATCCATCATGAACCTGAAAATACTGAAAGGTTCTTGGAGGCGCAGAGGAGACATACCAAGGCATTTATTAAGTAGAAATTTTTTGGAGACAACGTGCTAAAATTTATTGGCTTATGGAGGGTAACCTAAATACAATATTCTTCCATATGTCAACTACATCTAGAAGAAAATTCAAAAGGATTAGGATGTTGATAAATGAGGATCAAATTGAAATTAAGGAACATGGAACCCTATGTGAGGTAGCAAAAGTATACTTTAGAAAATTGTTTAAAGCAAAATAAGGTATATATGAACTTGTTATTAACGAAAGGTTGTTGGGGCCTATTACAAAAGCAGAATTGTATGAGCTCTGATACATATGCACCTAGATAAGTCACCAGGTTCGGATGAATTTCATTCGGACTTTTATCAAAACTTTTGGGGTATGTGTGGTGATGATATCTTTGCAGCAGTGACTAATTGGTTGGAGAGAGGTTTTTTTTTTTCATCCTCACTTAATGACAAAAATATATGTATCATTCCTAAATGTGCAAATCCTAATAACATAAAGGAGTAACGGCTTATATCATTGTGTAATATGGTGAACAAGATGCTATTGAAAATGCTTGCAAACAGGCTAAAATATTATTTATCCAAATGTGTGTCAGAAGAACGGTCGTTTATGGAAGGAAGGTTTATTCTTGACAATGCTCTTATAGCCATCGAGATCATTCATGCTTTGAAGCGTAAGACAAGGGGTAATAAGGTGGAGTTAGATCTCAAGATTGACATAAGTAAAGCCTATGATATAGTGGATTGGGGTTTCTTTAGAGGTGTGCTAATTCGAATGGGTTTTATAGATAGATGGATTCATTGTGTGATGATATGTGTAACCTTTATGCATTATTCAATGTTGATTAATACGGATAAAGTCATGCCAATTCAACCAGAACAGGGATTGAGACAAGGAGACCCATTCTCCCCATATTTTTTCATCCTAATAACAAAAGGACTTTCAACACTCATGAGTAAAATAGTAGCTAGATGAGATATACATGGAATGCAGATATGTAAAGGGGCACCAATGGTGTCCCATCTACTTTTTGCTGACAATTCTTTTCTTTTTTGCAAGAGCAATGTATCTGAAGTAAAGAAGCTTGTGGAAATTATCCAAGTGTACGAAGAAGCGTCGGGTCAAGAAATTAACATGACCAAGTTAGAAGTGTTCTTCAGTAGAAATATTAGTAGACCAATATAATAGGATCTATCTAGAATAATGGGTGTCCGACATGTGTTAAGAACTGAAACATATTTGGGTTTGTCATCTATGGTTGGTAGGAGCAGAAAGGAAACCTTTGCATTCATTAAGGATCGTATTTGCAAGATAACTAAATCTTAGAGAGGTTGACAATTATCCAAAGCGAGGAAAGAGGTAATGTTAAAATCAGTATTTCAAGCAATATCATCATATATTATGAGTGTCTATGTTATCTCAAATACCACAGTGAAAGGTATTAAGAAGATGTTGAACTCTTTTTTGTGGGGGCGGTAATAATAATAAAGGGATAAGGTGGCTTCTTGGGAAAGGTTGACATGTTCTAAGAATGAAGGTTGTCTTGGTTTTCGTGATTTAAGGCATTTAACATGATGATGACGGCGAAGCAAGGATGACATATTATGAATAAGCCATATACTTTGGTAGCTAGAATTTTTAAAGCAAGGTATTTCCCTTGTTCTTTTTTTTAGGTTAACCTTGAAAATAATCTCAGCTATAATTGGAGAAGTTTGTGGAAATCACGTTATGTTTTAACCCTTGGATGTGGGTGGATGATTGGAGATGGAAGCAAAATTAAGGTGATGTTCGAACCATGGTTGAGAAGTGAAGGAAAATGGTGGGAGAATGCACCACAAGGTCAAGGTGTGTACAATATTAATGTTAATAACCTCATGCTGAATAATGTTAAGCAATAGGATGCACATAAAATTAAACAAATTTTCACACATGATGCAACTAAGGAAATTTTGGATGTTCCCCTTTTTGATGATGTAGGTGAGGACAGTTTGGTTTGGAAAGAGGAACAAAATGGGGATTATAATGTAAAACTGGTTAAAAGATACTGAAGCATATCCAAAATGATCGGAGGTGCCGAAGTATATAGGTTGGCTGGTGTAGTATGTGGAAGTTTAGAGCACCGCCAAAGGCTAAACACTTAGTTTGGAGGACTTGTCACGAGTGCCTCCCAACTCGAGTGCGACTTCGTTAATACCATGTTCTATGTCCTGTTCTTTGCCAGATATGTAAAGGAGAAGTCGAAGATAAGTGACATGTTTTCTTTGGTTGTACAACAAGTTTATAATATTGGAATGAGGCAGGCTTGAGCTCCGTCATCGCTCCAAGGATAAAGAGTTTCAATGAAGCAAGGAAATTAATTTACGACATATGTAGTAAGGAGGATAGAAAGACCGCGAGTAGAGTTGTTGCCATGGTATGGGTGTTTTGGAACAATATGAACAATTGGATCTAGTATAATGAAAAGATGGATGCAAATCAATTGGGCTTACAAGCATTCCATAACTTAAAGGACTAGTTGATAGCACAAAACAACCAAGAAGGTACCGAGAATGATCACCAACAAAAATCTTGGGAGCCATCACACGAATGGTAGGTGAAATTAAACGTGGATGCCGGATTTAATAACCAAAGGATTACAACAAACAAAGGGTGATTTTTTGGAGATGGCAACAGAAGGTTTATCACTGTGAGAATAGCTTGGGAATTTGGAGTTTGTTATGTCACGGAGGCTAAAGCATTGACATTGAAAGAAACTATACATGTAGTCATTCGTATGCAAATGGAACACATTATATTTGAGAGTGACTCACATATGATGGTCCAAGTAATTCATACAAATAATGAAGGTAATTCTGAATTTAGTGTGATTATTTTTTGTATTAAGAATTTATTAGTTTGTCATTCCAACTTCGAGGTGAAGTTTATCAAGTGTCAAGTAAATCATGATGCTCATTTGTTAGACTAGACATAATATTTTTCATTTGACTCCTGAGTTTATTTGTGTCCAAAAAAAACTTATTGACCCTTTGAAATTAATTACTCTAATTTAATATCTTATGTGTTTGTTTCATTTATTTCAAATTTAATTTTAGGAATGTGACTTTAATGGTTTGCATTCTCATATTTATTTCAAGTATTTATGATTTATATCTTGAAATTTTTTATTTTAGAGTTTAGTTTATTCTTGATTTTTTTATTTTTCATTTCTATGTGATTGGATGAAAAATTTATATTTTTTAAGGAATAAGAGATAACCATCAATGATTTTTTTTATTTAAGTTCTTTATTTTTATTTTAAACTAAATAAAAACTATAAATAGTTTTGAAATTTTAAATTATTTATAAAACATAGTGATAGTTCTAATAATAATATTTTTGGAAATAATATTCCAAAATTTTAATTTTAATCCTTGAAATAAATATGGTATGTATTTTTAATAGTTTGTTAAATGTAAAACTCCCAAAAAAATTAATACTTATTTACAGTTTTGATCCTTCTATTTTACTTGATTCACAAAATTGATCATCCTATTTTAAATTTAAACTTTTTAATCTCTCTATTTTAAATTTAAATATTTTTGTTCCCCTTCTCATACTTTTGCACATAAAATTAAAGGTGTTTCCATTTTTTAAATGACAAGTTACTGGTGAAACATGACAAATCTGCGTATATAAACATTGAACTTTATAGATAAAAATATAAGTTAAAAAACAAACATTTCAGCGATTTTGTATGAAAAATGTGAGAATGAGACAAAAATTGTTTGAATTTAAAATAGGATGACTATTTTTGTGAATCATGCAAAGTTGGGGAACCAAAACTGTAATTTAGCATTTTAAACAAAAAAGAGAATTTTATAAATACTTAAAAAAAGATTGATAATTTTATTAAATCTATTCAAAATGGTAAATATTTGTGTTTAAATTCTTTTTAAAATCTATATATTCAACATACATGTATTTCTAGTCATCGACAAGACATTTGAAGATATGAATGATCAAATTCCTTATAAGTTTTTGAGGTGAAATAGATAATTTATGTTGATATGTTAAATGTGATCTCTTTTTATGAGTAGGTTTTGGTGGATGATATTTTTCTGACCATCCATAAAGTTATTCTACAATTGAAGGGTGGTCGTTGGTGTTGGTTGCCTGAGAGAGAGAGAGTGATGTCTACCGTGGTTTCGGTATATTGTAATCTTTTTAGTTTAAGGTTACTATGAGTTTGAATATTATTCTAACTTCTATTTATGGCAGATAGCCCCCCTTAAAAGCGACGGTCTTTTTATGGAAAAATCTCTTAGATAAGATTTTGACTAGAAAAAAATTGTGTAAAAGACAAGTCATTCTCGATCTTGTTGGTATTTCTTGTGGATTATGTGATGATCTATTGAGTCGGGTTTTCACGTGCTTGTCACTTGTAGAGTGTCGACAAACCTGTGGTATATGATTTTTCGGTGACTATGATAGATAGTTGTCTTGTTAGTAGATATTTTATAGTTTTCTAAGATCTTTTCTTCCTCAGAGATTGGGCTAGGATTAGAGGGGGGTTTACCATGATTTGACATTTGGTGGTGTGGATTATACGGAAATTATGGAATTAGTTAATCGTTACAAGTTCATTGATTGGCGAGAAAGATATTGAAGACAAAAGCATGTATCTTACTTGAAAATTGTATATTGATAAGTCGCCAACGTGCTCTTGTTCTTTTTTTATCGTGTTAGCAAATACTATTCTTTATTTGTGTCAACGGCAACTCGTGTATGTCATCTGGTTTTCTTGGAGTGTGGTCCTAAGTTACGCTTGATGGATATTTCTATGTTCATGGTGGTTCGTTTTCATGAGTTCTCTAGTCTAGTCCTTTCGGTGGATTTTTTTTTGGATTCTCATAAAATTTAATTATATCTTTATTATCGTGTTTATTTCTTGTGCTTGTTTTTCTTTGATAGCTTTTTCGTATATTTCTTATGTCGATTTGTTAGCTCCTTATATATATATATATATATATATATATATATATATATATATATATATATATATATATATATATATATATATATATATATATATATATATATATATATATATATATATATTCTCAACATTTTAATTATATCTTTATTATCGTGTTTATTTTTTGGGGTTATTTTTCTTTTATAGATTTTTGGTGCACTTCTTGTGCCTATTCATTATTTGTTAGCTCCTTGTATATATTGTATTCTTTGTCTCTTCTATTTATACAATTATTTGTCTATAAACAAAGTAACACTTAAAGAAAATGTTAATGAACATATACACAACTAATACTCTAGTATTTTTTAAAGCTCTTTTAAAAATCACCTAAGCTTGATCAATAGCTAGTTGTCACTCACGCGTTCATATCATTTATTTCTTTTTCTTTGTTAAATCATTATCATTATTGCATGTCAAAAATTAAGAAAAAGATTTTTAAAAAGAGGAAGAAGAGAGGAAGTACTACTAATTATAAAGACAAAACTAATGAAACTACCTTTCTGTTTCTTCTTTATTTCCAAAACACTCAAAATCAAATTTTCTTTTTCTTTTTGTAACCACTAAAAAGAACTAAGAAAACAACATGCTATGAAAAATAAATTAACTTGAAAAAACAACATCAACTAGGGAACAGAATCCATTTGCTCCATGATGTCATAATAACGATGCTGAATAATTGCAGACAGTAAATAGGTGCTCAGTACCTCTACTTTTCTTTTCAGCAAATCTTATTACTGGTAACAGAAGATTACTGCTTTCTCTTTTTCTTCCGGTAATAACCATTAAAAACTCATGCGCACACAACTGTGAGGATCAGGTTTGAACCTTCGTACTAACATTCAACCTAATAATATCGATTTCTGTCGGTTGAATTAGGGTTTGCAGACAACTGAAACATTATTACGAGTGAATTAGTAAGAGCAAAGCACTTAGATGTACGTAGAAAGTTCTTGGTTACACACATAGAATAGTAGCTACATAGGTATAGCTATTACGTAGGTAGAGTTTTAGTTGATGAAATGTCATTTTAGGGTTAGATGAAGGATTGGGTCCCTAATATATTATGGACCCCATCGTGATAAGGTTCAGAAATGTATGTCGCCAACTAGGGCATGTTATAAGTCCCTCCATTACTTTTCATCGTTTAAATAAAAGAAGAGAGAGAGAAAGAGAAAGAGAGAGAGAGAGAGTTAACATCTATCTATTGCACACGTTAATATACTCTCCAGGCAACAACATAGGTGGTAAGTATAGTAAGAAAGATGGGTCACCATTCTTGCTGTAATCAACAGAAGGTTAAGAGAGGTCTTTGGTCCCCAGAAGAAGATGAAAAACTCATCACTTACATTACCACTCATGGCTATGGTTGTTGGAGTGAAGTTCCTGAGAAAGCTGGTCAGTCACATCTTTTTCTTTTTTGTTTTTCATTCATCATCATCATCATCATGTTAATCTTAATTTTCTCTTTCCTTTGAAATCATAATTAGGGCTTCAAAGATGTGGGAAAAGTTGTAGACTGAGATGGATAAATTATTTGAGACCTGATATAAGAAGAGGAAGGTTTACACCTGATGAAGAGAAATTGATTATTAGTCTCCACAATGTTGTAGGCAACAGGTACACTATTACCACTTCATCATCAACTCTTTCCTTATTGATTTCTCTTCTTCAATTTTTCTATATTGTATTGATTCAATTGAATGTCATATATAGATATCCTTTCGGTTTCATCTGCTGACCGAGGTGATAAGTTGTTTCTCACATCGGCCGGTCGCCAGATGTGAAAAGTGATAGACTTATCATAACACCTTAGGTTATGTGAGAAACCTAATTAACCTGTGTGAAAAACTTATTCCAACCGATGTGAAATGTGTTTTATGGAGTAGTGTAGGATATAAAATACATTGAATTTTAATTAGGTTTTCATGAGTAGGTTAATCTTGCTTGATTGATATAAACTTTGTAGATTTTAATCATATATTTTTGTGATTGAATGAATATGGGAAATAATGTGCATGCAGATGGGCTCATATTGCAAGCCATTTACCTGGTAGAACCGACAACGAAATAAAGAACTACTGGAATTCTTGGATCAAAAAGAAAATCAGAAAGCATAACTCACCTTCTAATTCATCATCCACCACAAATATTACACAAAACCATCTTGCTCTTGATTATAATTTCAATATTAACAAACTAGATCAGAATATTGTAACAACACCAAAACCATCACCATTTCAAGAAACTACCTTGTTTTCTCCCACATGTCCTTTGTTTATGTTTGAGCCAAATTCACTACACGGAACAACAACAGCAGCAACAACAACAACAGCAACGACAACAGCAATACAAAGTAGTGGTAATAATCTGCAAACAGATCAATACTTTCATGATTCTGTAATAGGTTTGAACTCCGAAACATGGAATCAAGTTCAATCAGCATCACTACCTCCTCCAATAATATCAACAACTTTTACAATGGACACAATGAATTATCTACCACCTTTGATAGAGAATGTGGAAAACATGGTGGACGAGGAAGTTGGCGATCATGGACAAGTACAAGAGTTGAATAGCATTGATCAATGGCATCATCAACAATATCCTAACAACAACTTTCTTTTCTGGGACAATATTGTTCATCTCGGTGGGGAAGAACAACAACTAGCACCAAACTCATCATCAAATATGGGAACAAACAGTACTACACTTTCTCCTTTTCCTTCTTCATCTTTTTGAGATTTAACAAATAATGATTTGTGAAAAACAGTGTCCCTACTCTTTTTCCCCTTCTTTTGACATTTCTAACTAGGAAAAAAAATTCATGATGGTCCATGCCAGGCTTTCAGAAACTTGCAGGGATTCTTCTTTTCCTTTTGATGATATTTTTTTCAATTTTCAATGTCCCTTTTGATTGCTGATTTGAATGTAAAGATTGTAAAAAAAAAAGTGAGTGAAGTAAGATACATGTCATGTATAGCCATGCATGCGTGAAGATGATTATTGGTGTGTGTTTTTCAGACCCTTTAGAGGGAAAAATAATAATAAATAATAAAGGTGATTGGTACTGGTAGGTAGGACTTAGCAGAGTTTGATTTTGAAGATACTATATAAAGCAATATTTCATCAGTTAATTCACTAAATATTTGAAAGTACGTGTGGTTTGATTATAATTGATATATTATGATAATAACATATGAGTGTTGATTACATTTTCCATTTCTTTTATAATGCATCTTCAATTTAGTGCTAATTAATTATGATTGATTATACATGTGGTGATTAATTGATGAAATTTTGAAGGGTAATAATGGGTGTAGTAGCCTTTTAAATTTTGATGTCTAATAAGTACACTACCAACCTGTCTTTTGAAAATTGAAAAAAGATCAAATAAAGAAAGTAAGAGAGAAAAAGCATTGACTTATGATCACATGCTTGTCCCCAAATTACAAGTCCCATAAACACCAAAAGCAGAACTGAGAGAAAGAGAAGGGACATGTGTCAGGTATCCATTATCTAAAAGCATACCATCACAGATTTTACTCCATCCCTACTAAACTATACTCTCTCCCTTCTACAAGAAAAAGATGATTTTACTTAATCCATGTGTTATTATTAGTATGTTTTTAGTCATAAATATAAATAGATATCATTGATATTTATAGTATAATGAGAGTCCTCCCTTTATTTATCTATATTTATTTATCATAAAAATGTATTAGTTAGTGTATCGGTTAAAATCACATTTTAGATTTATTACAAGGTATAGAGTAAGTCCACAGGGAGAGATGAAAAGATCTGAATGTGATATTTACGTTATCAAATTGGTCTCTCTCAACCTTAGAGTTGAGGTAGGTCAGACTCTTAGAAAATAGCAATCACTTCTAGGAGTGTGGAAAAAAGAATGGTTAGTCTCATATTATTTATGAGAACGTCAATAATTTTTTATTGACTCCTTCTTCACACTATTATGGACTAAGAAACGTCATTTACCACGTTCTCACGCATCAGACAAGTCATCCAGGGAGTGGGCGATGTATTTGAGAAATGGGTGTCACATCCAAATGATGAATGATTGATCTAGTATATAGGTGATCACGAAGTTGTTGGGACGATGTGTTATGTTCTTCCCCTCTCACGTCGCCCATTGTGGACCCTTTGTAAATATATTACTCCTTTTTTTACTCCTTTTTGTTTTCTGTTTTCTCAAGAAACATGGAGTTAATGGTCTCCTCAGATACTATGTGCAAGGACGACGAGGATATTGAGCCACATTACCTTACTAAGGAGAGGATGATATAACTTCGGTAACGCGTCAACTTTCCTCTTCAGGTGATGAAAAAGAAGTCATCATGGCGACATGTTCTTCTATAGAGATGACCAATATGGCTGCTTTGGGCGATTCCCCTGCTCATACTTGTACTTTTACCTCCCCAAAGTATGTGACATAGGGGTCATAATCCCTATTTCTTCGTTTAAGAGGGATGTTTTGAAAGGTGATCAATGCGACCCTCTTCCAGATCACGCCCAATGACTGGAGCTTGATTCGAGCATTTAAGATCATATGTCAGCGGCTGGGGGCTCATCCAACTTTAGGAATGTTATTCTCTTTCTAGAACACCAAGGTGGACGCTGTAGGGAGTTGGGTAACCCTGGGTGCCCTGCCTAAGAATATGGATAAATATCTAAGTAAGTTTGATATCCTAATGACCCTCATTTAGAAATCTTGTTGGCTAGCTTACTCATATTTTCTCTTTTTCCCTTCTTTTTTTTGCAGATAAAATGTTAAAAATCTCCTTGGCTGGGAGGAAGGAACGTTTTACCAAGAAAAAGGACGAGCGCCCAAGAGCTGGTAATCCTCAAAGTCGCATCGGCGATACGAATACTAGGAGAGTCAAGAGGCACACTATGGTGAGGCATCTTTCGAACCCCGCGCTCATAAGGTCTAGAAGTAGAATGTGGAATAATCCATATTAGTGTTACAGAAGGAGATGGTAGTCATTCATCACCAAAAAGGAAGGACTTGCCTCCTCGGTCCTCTATGTTGAAAGATCCAAATATTGACACAATCAAATTCACTAGCGTTTGCCTTCTCCTTCCCAAACAACCACAAGGTCATCTACACAAGGGTGTCCCTCGAGTTGTATAACCTCAAGGAGAACCACTTGTTGAGGGTTTTGTTGATGGAGCACGTTGACAGGGAGAAACACGCTCAGACTAAGAATGAGATAAATTCAAAGCTTGCAGGCTACCAAGGGGATCTTGCCAAAGGTCAAACAATAATAGAGGCCTTAGAGAAGAAGAAAGAGGCTTTGGTAATCAATATTAACGAAACAGAGACCAAGGCTCGATATTTCTTGCCTATTTAGAGCAAAAATTGCAGGGATCCCTTTATGGCACCCTCTTCTCCAAGAAGAAACTAGAAGAGGAGGTGTCTGCGCTCAAGGATCATCTACTAGATACCTCTTCTTACATTTATTTTGAGCGAGCAAAGGAGCATGTGACCTTCTTTCACCCTAAGTTGGATATGAGTCCTATGGATATATTCAAGGTGGTTTATGATGGCCATCTTATGCATGAAGAGAAGGGTCATTCCTCTGATATGTCAGTTGCTTCCACTAATACAAACACCAAAGATGAGCTAAATAAGGAAACAAAGGAAGTTCATCCAGAGGATGCTTTTGAGTAAAGGCATGACTCTGAGGAAAGCCAGTGAGCTGGAGGTTTTGTTATTTTCTTTTGGCCCTTCATTGCTTGCTATTGTATTCCCGCCCTTATCGGCTTATTCGGGCATGCCCTAATGGATTTTTATATAATGACAAATATTTCCCTTGGGGGACTCCTTTACACTTTCATCCTTGGTGGTTGATTAATTGTTTTGTTTGTATGCTCTTATTTATCGTGTGAATTATCTTAGAACTTTTTTCGAACTAGTTTTGGCCAAGTCGTGGTCTTTATAATGAAGATGATAATGTTGTCACTAGGGCGACAAGGATTCCTTCAAGAAGATCCAACATATGTGGTTGCCTCAAAGTGAGACGATGACTCTTTTATGAGGGTTTTTGCAAGAATAAATTTTTTATAATTATCGTATCCACTGAGACTGGTAGTTTCAAAGATAGTTCAATAGTTTTTAAGATGTTAAGTAAAGAAGATTTTTATAGTTATTTTGATGCATGAAAGTAAATGGCAGAAATTGAATAATAGAAAGTAAAATCGATATTTCGGTGTTAACAGTAAGAAAACTTATTAGGGGTAGATTTCGCCATTACGTATTTATCATGCATAACCATATGTCAGTAATATACTCTTCTACTCAACTATTAATATTATCACTTGTTGCTCTCATTCGTATCTCATGTCAGTTGCAACATTGTGAGATCAATGCGTTACTTAATTTTTGATATCTCAACCTATTAACTAACACATAACACTAAGTCCCAACAGTTATAAATCAGTAAAACTCCGTATTGATCCTATTATACTATGTGCAAATATTGAACCTAACCTTATGTCTAGATATTAGTACCCAATAGATGATAATCTTGGATATAGTAATGACAAACACCTTTCAAATGTCAAGTCAAACCATGAATACATGTTTTAGGTAGCAAATCTAAAATAAGCATTAATATTAAAGATTCATCAATATTAAATCTTAAGTAGACTTACATAAAATGTCATGACCTATTTAATATATAAATATAATGACTACATCTTTAATTCTAACAAATAGATTTTTAGCCACACTTACTCATCGTGGTTGTACAGGTAATCCCGCAAAGATGAGCTTGGAAGCTTATCTACCATGTCATTTGAGCAACACTTCCGCCTTAATCTCCCTATCTTATTCTCCTATTATAGACCAAGGTGAATCTACTCTAATTTTGTACTACCTCACTTCATTGAAACTCCCTTTTGCAATGAATCAGAGACCTTTATTTATAGATGCAGATTAGGGCCTTTGCTATGCGCACCACCCCTTCGAGTAGCGAGTCTACTTTTTTCTTAGTTAAGCAACTCCAGGTGGCCCTGGGTGCCATGCTTCATTAGTGCACCGCCACTTTTCTTAGCAACATGTTATCTTCTAGGTTATTCAATACTAATTGTATGATAGGTAACCCTAGTCATCATGCTTTGTTGGGCGCATTACCCCTTTGCTTAGCAAGAAACCCCTTTCTTCACCATGAAGTACTTTAACCTTGAAGTGTCATTTGGCTTCCTAAGCTCACTAGGTGCGCCTATGATCATGGGCTAGCGAGATTTGATTTGTATGTCTCATACCCCAAAATGTGCCCTACTTTTTTTATTCAATTCGCCTAGCTTATGGTTTTGTTCATTTGCATACTTGTTTCCATTTAATCGTGCATCCATCGACATTTGCATATGGTAACAAATTTATGCCAAAGGTTCAATGATAGTAAATTTAATCGGTTTAAGTGGATTTTCGAGGTGGATATTTGGTAATTATTCAGATTTATTTCTCGTATTACTTGTGGTAGGGATCATCTCTTTAGTTGAGATTCATGGTTATTTTGGAGGTTTGCTTGGATTCAAAGAAAATGGAAAATATCACTTCTCAAAGGTACTAAAAATCATGGGTTAAGTCACTCAAAATTCAAGGCAGAAGTGGTGAAAAACCAAAGGCAAAGGCATTAAAATTCAAGTTAATTACTAGTGACTTTTTACCTTACATCTTAACTTTGCACTTTTGCTAAACTTCAACACCACTGGTCTTTAACTACCTTTAATTACCTATTTCTTCACAAACCATTCATTTACTTAATTATCCTTAACTACCATAACTTCCAAACTAATACAAAATTTCCAAACTAACACAAATCTCAACTTTCATTTTTTCACTCAATCCTAGCCACTCTTGACAATTAATCTTATGGTTGAAATTGGTGATCCGCAACTTGAGTTTAAATTAATTTCTAACCATTGATAAAATCAATTACTTGGATCACAATCCAAGGGTGATCATTCACCTACCAAGTCTATATAAACATGTTATTTTTCATAAGTTTGGTCTGAGTTAATATCACTAACCTAACTTAGAAAATTCATAATTAATCATTATTTTTCCACCATTTTTCTTCTATACTCTCTCAATATGGATCTTCTCCTTCACCCTCACTAAAGTTCATCTTCATCATCATTTAAAATTTCACATTGAAGTTCTAAAATCGTGGAACTTAGCCATCAAGAGTTTCTATATTATCATCAACAATTATCAATCAACAATTCAAGCATTATCATCAAAAATCATCCATCAACCATTTCTGCAACAATCATCATCTAAAGTTTATCAAGATTTATCAACAATCATCATTCAAGATTCATCAATTCAAGCTTATTCATCAATATTCTAGATTCATGATTCATCTTCTATATTCATTTACCATCAAGAATAATTATCAAAGCTTGGAAGTTAATTGAATTAATGGAGTTTATTCTTGAAGTATTCTGAGTTTTTTTTCGGCGCTCCATTTTTCAACACTAACCGGAGCAAATCTCTGCTCTGTCGGTAATCTTTTATCTCTTCCACACCTTTTCCATGAATAATTGGGTGTTTGTTGGTTGATTAATTTAAGCTACTATTTTGAATTTGCTTATTAGATTATCACTTATTTTTGCATGGAACACATAAACTTAAAAATAATGATTTTTTAATTCTTAACCGTTAATTACATGTGAATATACCATTTGAATCGATTTTTCGTACTGATCGTGAATATTATTGTGATTGATCAAGCTTTATCAATGGTGGAATATAACCATGCCATGTAAAGACTGTTATGGAAAAATAACAAAAGAAGAAGAAAGAAGAATAAAGAAGAATAAAGAAGAAGGAAGAAGATGAGATATGAAATACTGTTATATTTGATAGATGTATTACATGTGGCAATGTATCCTTTATATACAACAACCTTATCTCATAACTACCAATCATAGTGGAGTAAACTAAACAAACTAATAACCAACTGCATAAGCCTAAACCATAATGATTAGCATGATTAATCTCAACAGCCCCTCTCAAGCTAAGCATGGTGAATATTGATCATGCCAAGCTTGGAAATAAATTTGTTGAAGGTTGAAGTTGGTAATGCCTTGGTTAAAAAGTTAGCCAGCTGCTCATGAGTAGAGATAGGTAGAAGTCGAAGTAATCCTTGTTGAAGCTTCTCACGAACCAAATGACAATCAATTTCGAGATGCTTAGTTTTTCATGGAATACCGGATTGGACGCAATATGCATTGCACTTTGACTGTCATAATAAAGAACAGGAAGTTTGGTACACTTGATGTGCAGTTCCTTCATGAGAGCAATCAACCAAAGTAGTTCACATGTGGCGAATGACAATGCTCTATACTCTGCCTCTAATGATGATCTGGAAATGGCGTCCTGTTTCTTTGTATGCCATGATATAAGAAAGGTTCCAAGAAAGAAACAGTATCCTGAAATGGATCTCCTTGAATCAATGCAGCCTGCCCAGTCAGAATCTGAGAAACCAAGTAATTGCAGCTCATCATTTCTTCGAAATATTATTCCTCTGCCAGGGTTGTTTTTCAAGTATCGAATAACTCTGCAGGCAGCATGATAGTGAGCCATTGTTGGATTGTGCAGAAATTGACTAAGTTGTTGTGTGGCATAAGTGATATCTGGGTGTGTGGTGTTAAGATACATCAGTCGTCCTATCAATCGTTTGTATGCTCCAATGTCTACAAAGGCCTTTCCATTATCAGCATGTAACTTGACAGATGAATATGTAGGTGTGGGAGCTGGTTTGGATCCAAGCATGCCTGGTTCCTGCAAAAGATCAAGACAGTATTTTCTTTGGGACAATGAAATTCCTGCCTGTGAATGAGCAACTTCAAGGCCAAGGAAATACTTGAGTATGCCCAAGTTTTTGATGCTGAAATTTTCATCCAGGATAAGCTTAATGTGATCAAACTCAGGCATGGATGTTCCAGCTAGAATTATGTCATCAACATATACTAGAATGGCTGTAAAGTGATCATTAGTTTTCAAAGTGAAGAGAGAGTAATCAGAAGCAGATTGAGTGTAGCCTTGCTGCAGTAGTAAGGCTGTCAAATTTTCATACCATTTTCGACTGGCTTGTTTCAGACCATATAAACTCTTTTGGAGTTTGCACACTTGGTTAGGCATGTGACATGTAACACCTTCAGGTATGGTCATGTATACATCTTCCTACAATTCCCCATGTAGAAAAGCATTGTTAACATCCAGTTGATGTAAAAACCAGTTGTTGATGGCAGCAGTTGCAAGAAGGGTTCTGACAGTGGTAAGCTTTGCTACAGGTGAAAATGTGTCAAAAAATCAAGCCCTTCAATTTGATTGTATCCCTTTGCAACCAGTGTGGCTTTATACCTTTCTATTGTGCCATCTGCTCTATGTTTCACTTTGAAAACCCATCTGTTACCAATAGGTTTGACATGTAGTGGCAGATCAACTATGTTCCAAGTCCTATTCTTGTCTAGTGCATCTAATTCAGACTTCATATCCTTGATCCAATGTTCAGACAAACATGCTTCTTTGTAGTTCTTTGGTTCATGTGTAGAAGTGATATTGGATGCAAAGACACGATGAGATGCAGATAGAAAATGCAGGGAATCATAATTTGAAATAGGATAGTTAGTTTTAGTTGTACCTGATGATGACTTGACTACTGATACATCATATGTATTGCACACATAATCTGAGAGATAAAGAGGTGTATGTTTAGCTCTAACAGGTCTGGATTGGATGTTGTCAATAACTGGTGCATCAATAATAGGTTGAGTGTCATGGTTTTCATCAGTATTATCTAGAGGTTCAGGGTGCAGTGTGTCAATGGTTGTGTTAGGATAAGGCTCATGTTCCTCAGTTGTGGATTCAATGTTTTGTGTTGGAACATGTGTGGTAGGTTCATTGTGTGATGAGTCATTAGGATCTTTGTATGGGTGATAAGTCCAGTTAGTGGAATTCACATTTGAGTAAGGGAAAATATGTTCATGGTGTATAACATTTCTAGAGACCAAAATTGTATGACTGTTAATGTCATAGAGTATCACACCCTTCATACCATTTTTGTATCCTAAGAAAACACATTTTTGACCTCTTGGCTCAAATTTGGTTCTGTGCATATGCAGTGTGGATGCAAAAGCAAGAGATCCAAAAACTTTAAGACTGTGCATATCAGGATGTGTATTGTGCAGTATGAAGTGAGGAGACATATTGTTTAAGACTTGTGTAGGAAGTTTGTTTATAATGAATGTGGCGTGTAGGATAGCATATGACCAGAATTCTTTTGGAAGTTTTGATTGAAAAAGGAGGGCTCTCCCAACATTTAGTAAATGTTGGTGTTTCCTCTCCACACGACCATTTTGTTGTGGAGATTCAACACAGCTGGTTTGATGGATGATTCCCTTAGATGAAAAAAATTCAGGGATATTAAACTCAGGGCCATTATCTGTTCTAATGATTTTGACATGAAGACTATGTTGGTTTTCTATGAGATTGACAAAATTAATGACATGCTGTCTAGCTTCAGATTTGGTTTTCATTAATGTTATCCATGTATATCTGCTACAATCATCAACAGCAGTTAAAAAATAGGAATGGCCATGTAAAGATTGGACTGCAAGAGGTCCCCAAATATCAAAATGAACCAAATCATAAGGATGAATAGCTCTATTATTACTAACAGTATAGGAGTTTTCTTTGTCTAGCATAGCTACAAACATCACAAGCATCTTTGTGATTAACTTTGATAAAAAGAAATTGAGAATATAGGTACAATAATTTGTTTTGAGATAAGTGTCCTAATCTAAAATGCCATAAGGCTTTATCAGGTAAAATGACACTGGCTGCTAAAGTAGAGGTTAAAACAGGTGTGTGTGTGTGGCAGGTGAATCATTATCTCTCAGTGTTAGATAATACAATCCATCTTTCTGCTCAGCAAAACCAGTCATCTTCAGGGTGAGTTTGTCCTGTATGACACATTGTGATTTAAGGAAATTGACAGTGTAATTAGAGGATTCACACAGCTTTGAAACAAATAATAAATTTAAAGAAAATTCAGGGAGTAAAAGCACATTATGCACAATGAAATCAGGAGAGAAATGAATTGTTCCAGAGTGATCAGCAACAAGACATTGTCCATTTGGTAATCTAACATTGATAGGAATAATTTTCTTATGTGAATGAAACCATTTGATAGAGCTACATATGTGATCAGTAGCTCCTGAATCAATGATCCAAGAGCCATTACTATTACTATGCATGCAATGATATGTGTTACCTGTTGATGGATGACCAACAACAACTCGTTGGAAGAAGCATGTACTAAAGATTGTCCAAGATTAGATTTCTGAAGTAGATCCATTAGAGCATTGAATTGGCCTTGAGTCATAGGTGAATTGTCACTCTGAATGTCAACATTATGAGATGAAGATCCATCATTATTTCCATCTGTTGCCACATTGTTAGCTGAAGTTTGAAATTATTTCAGCATATGAGGTGGAACACCATGCTTCTTGAAGCAGTTTTCAACAGTATGGTTAGTCTTGCCACAGAATGTGCAAATGCGAACACCATGTTTGAAGGCATTGTTTCTTGTTCCAAACCTCTTGGAATCAGCAACATTGATCAATGTTTGGGCTTCATCATGTGGAATAGGGAGCTGGAGTTGGCGCTCATGTTGAATCACCATGGAAAATATCTTGTTCATAGTTGGTAATGGATCCATCAACAAGATTTGGGACTTCAATACAGCAAACTGTTCATTTAAACCAGTCAAAAATTTGATGGTCTGCAATAGCTGGTGATGGGATCTTGCACTGCGCATAGCCTCACATGTACACTTTATGCGGCAGGTGCAGGTTGGTAAAGGTAGATATAGATCTAGCTCTTCCCAAAGGATTTTAAGATCAAAGAAAAAATCTGTAACTGATTTGGTTTCTTGCTTCAAGTTGTAAATTTCTTGTTGCAGCTCAGAGATTCGTATTAAATCGCCCTGGGAAAACCTTTCTTTCAAGTCATTCCATACATCCAGCGCATTTTCCATGAAAACAATGGACTGTGAGATTGAATCTGAAACAGAATTCATGATCCAAGAATGGACAAGCATGTTGCAGCGGTTCCAAGCATGCAGAGATGGATCAAAAGAATCTGATGGAACAGGGAGAGATCCATCAATAAACTCAATCTTCATTTTTCCACCAAGAGCTCTCTTCATGCTTCGAGCCCATGAGCGATAATTGGAACCGGTGAGTTTGGGAAGAACTGTTACAGAACCAGGGCCATCACTGGGATGAACGAAATACGACAAGGTTTGATCCAAAGCAGGGTCAGTTGATGAGGATGAAGCTCGAGAGGGAGCCATGAGAATCGAAAGAATTGAACAAGAGAGATGAAATAAGATTGGGGAAAGAATTCAGTGAGATAGCAGCGGAAAAAGGATCGGATTGGCGAATGATACCATATTGTGATTGATCAAGCTTTATCAATGCTGGAATATAACCATGTCATGTAAAGACTGTTATGGAAAAATAACAGAAGAAGAAGAAAGAAGAAAGAAGAATAAAGAAGAAGGAAGAAGATGGGATATGAAATACTGTTATATTTGATAGATGTATTGCATGTGGCAATGTATCCTTTATATACAACAACCTTATCTCATAACTACCAATCATAATGGAGTAAACTAAACAAACTAATAACCAACTGCATTAGCCTAAACCATAATGATTAGCATGATTAATCTCAACAGTATTGTGATTGATCAAGCTTTATCAATGGTGGAATATAACCATGCCATGTAAAGACTGTTATGGAAAAATAATAGAAGAAGAAGAAAGAAGAATAAAGAAGAAGATGAGATGTGAAATACTGTTATATTTGATAGATGTATTACATGTGGAAATGTATCCTTTATATACAACAACCTTATCTCATAACTATCAATCATAATGGAGTAAACTAAACAAACTAATAACCAACTCCATTAGCCTAAACCATAATGATTAGCATGATTAACCTCAACATCCCCTCTCAAGCTAAGCATGGTGAATATTGATCATGCCAAGCTTGGAAATAAATTTGTTGAAGGTTGAAGTTGGTAATGCCTTGGTTAAAAAGTCAGCCAACTGCTCATGAGTAGAGATAGGTAGAAGTCGAAGTAATCCTTGTTGAAGCTTCTCACGAACCAAATGACAATCAATTTCGAGATGCTTAGTTCTTTCATGGAATACCGGATTGGACGCAATATGCATTGCGCTTTGACTGCCACAATAAAGAACAAAAAGTTTGGTACACTTGATGTGCAGTTCCTTCATGAGAACAATCAACCAAAGCAGTTCACATGTGGCGAATGACAATGCTCTATACTCTGCCTCTGATGATGATCTGGAAATGGTGTCCTCTTTCTTTGTACGCCACGATATAAGAGAGGTTCCAAGAAAGAAACAGTATCCTGAAATGGATCTCCTTGAATCAATGTAGCCTGCCTAGTTAGAATCTGAGAAACCAAGTAATTGCAGCTCAGCATTTCTTCGAAATATTATTCCTCTGCCAGGGCTGTTTTTCAAGTATCGAATAACTCTGCAGGCAGCATGATAGTGAGCCATTATTGTGTACTTTAACCTTTGAATTGTCATTTGGCTTCCTAAGCTCACTAGGCGCGCCTATGATCATGGCCTAGCGAGATTTGATTTGTATGGAATTGCTCTGGCTTGATATTTGTATCCTAAATTGTGGTTTACCAGTCATTTTATCAGTTTTTAGTTAATACATGCTTGGAAAGTCCAAACAAGTGTTCTATCGCCTTTTATAGACAAATTGTTGGATTTTTATATTGATTGCTTATAAAATAAGTTAATTATTACCTATCTACTTTACATAAATTTGACACTCATTAACTCTCCCCATCTTATCTTTTTGTTTGTCCTCAAACAAAATTATTTTCAAATGGTTCAGAAATATTTTAAATACATGTTTTAATGAAATGTTGATTGACTCAGGTCAAGAATATTTTTTTTAATTGTTTTTATGGCATGTTATTATTTTTAAATATAAGTTCATAATCACTGTCATGACTATACATAAACCATAGCATAAAGATAAATCATTTACTTGACCAAAATAAGATTTTAAAAACATGTTTAAATCAACCGTTGACAATTTATGACACTCTGTCATCGTGTAATTTTATTAAGAATTTGCATTTGTTTATTACTTTTAAGATCATTATGTTTAAGTTTTATGAAGAAATAAGAATAAAATTAATAACTAAAGAAGCAAAACAAAAAGATTAAAAAGTGGAGAAATTGTGAAGAAAAGAGTATTTTCTGCATAATTTATAACATGACGTTTGTCAAACAATTTGATCATAAACTCTAATTTAGACGATATTTTTTTGAAAATGAAAGCTAACATATAGGGCTACAACTTTTATGAATAAGTAAAACTCTAAATTTGAATATAAATGGACGAAAAATATCGAGTAAAAATTTGACGTTGTTACAATATTGAATTGTGTATTGTTTTTTTTCTCAATCCTTAAACCCAATATCAACTTCTATTTAAAGAGAAGGAAGAGAAGGGTTCAAGGAGGACTGATATTAGATTTTAGACAGTTTGACGGCAGCAAGAGTTCAAGGAGCAAGGACTGAAGGTTTTTCTTCATTGAAGACCAATTTTCATCTCCAAATTTATGTATCTTTCTTATAAACTTATTGCTATTGTTAATTTGATTGAGTAGCTAAGTTTTCTTAGATTAGGTCTTTTGAGATTATTTTATTTTGATATGTTTGAACCATGTAATAGGTCAAGTAATATTTCATTAATTTTCAACTATAATATTATCCAGTTATATTTTGTTCTTAATATTTTTTTATGTTTACGAATATATGAATTGATATAGGTTTTGAATGATTATTGACCCTAACTTTTAAAACATGGTCTAATTTAACTGTTCAAAATTTGTAATTTACTATAGGAATAGATAATAATAATTTTGTAATATAGAAATTAACATGCGATAAAACCTGTTTTGATTTCGAATTCACCTAAGAGATCAAGGTTTTGTTATTAAAAGAGAGGGTTGTACACTAAGGAATTGAGTATAACTAATTTGTTAATTTATCGTAATACTAGTGGACCAATTTAAGAAAATAGACATAATTATCAACTTGTGATAAATAAATGATTTGATAAAGGTCTGGTCACTTTAATTTTTGACAACTTTTATTTTTTTGTTTTATTTTTTGTTTAAAACCAAATTTTATATAAAAAAATTCCCTAATTTAAACAATTTTATTACCTTTCAAGTGCGTTGTTGATATAAATCAATTCATGTAAAGATGGCTTATTATAAATATTATTACTAAATGACAATTTAGTACACTTGCTAAATTGCCATCAATCATTCATTAGAATCATTGTCTCATTGAGCATCTCTCAGTAGTTATTGTTTTCCTCAAAATTAGACAATACATGAATTATATAAGCACTTTGCATTTCATCTAAACACTATCACTAGATATATCATCAGCCATGGAACACTAAGATCTTTCTTTTGGTTATAACATGGTTGGGCTTTATAAAAAATATTGGTTTTCTTTGTACTCAAAAGCCCAAAGATAAGAGAGCATAAATTTTTTTTTCAAAATTCTCTTTCTCTTACATCCATTTTCTTAAAACCATTTTATTTTGATACTTTTTATTGAGAATGTTTGACTTTGGATTTTTGGATTGTTTATGTCAAAGCATTTTCTTTTTTCTTTCGTTTCACTAGTACTACTTGAATTTTCTTTTTCTTTTTCTCCCCCACTTTTATTTTTGAAATACCCTTGATTTTACATGCTCTATTATCCTTAAGATAAGAAAGTGAACATTGTTTTTTTAAAATCAGTTATGGATTGTAACATTTGAAAAGAAAAGAAAATTTAATTTTAAGGCTCAAAGGAGGTTGTCAAAGGATTCACACTCTCAAAGTGTAGGCTTTTTAGGTCAAGTAGTTTTTTATTAAATTGCAAACAAAGCCTTGATCATATCCATAACTTTCAAACATATCATGTAATAACATTACTGGTGCAAAGTCTACATAGTTAGCATGCATGTCTACTCTCATTATTCATGTAAAACATGAGGTTTCACATATCTTACTTGGTTAGGCATATCATTTTTTACTTATATCAATATATTTTTACTAGACAGTTAAAAAATCAAACTTTGAATAAGGAAAATAATCTATAATCATGTTATATTTCACAGATAGACAGAACATTAATCATGAATGAAGCATTTAGAGAGAATAAAACATTTTTCATTCGATTTATTCTTTGACCTTTTGTTATTAACCTTTTTATGATTCCATGCATTTTGGTCATTTATATCATCATGTGAATCATCTGCAGACAAACCTTTCTGAAAAGCATTTTTTTCAAAAAAAAAATTTTTTTTAACAAAGTGTAAATCATGAAAATTTCACAGGTACATGTTTTAAAATATCCCTTATTTTCCACCCCATGCAAAAAAAAGATTTGATTGTCCTCAGGCAATAAATAAGGAGTGGTCATGTGCAAAGTGAGTTAGGCACACTGTGTGGCTCTCCAACGTGCTCTCTGCTATAACACTTGTACAAAAAAATTCTTATTCAATTTTCTTATCATGTGCACATCAAAAATCAAGGGAGATATTCAATTATCATCCAAATATTCATAATAAGTTGGAAGTTTGGGCGTGTTTATGTAATTAATACAAAATGAACAACACACCCGAGTATATTGTGCATGGACCTTGCTAGTACACCGGCTACATAAACAAACAACATAAACCAACAAAAATTGTTCACCGAGTAATAAAATTAAAATAATAAAATGGCAAAACTTCACAATGATGTAGCAGATGCATCACTTGTATAGTAATCACTCTCGCTAGTCGTTTCTTCATCATTATCTCTTGTACATTTCTCTTCTTATTCGTCATCTTCGACTTATGCCTGCTCACATGCTAATCCACTCTCACTTGCGTCACCACTTCCCCACTCAGAATAGAATGGCATATTAGTAGGCCATTGCAGGTATCTGATGAACCCATCTTGAGTAAGTACTATATCAAATCGAGCATATGATTCTTGAATCCACAATTACAACATGTTCAATGAGTCATTAATAGATAGGATACCTTTGTGGTATGCCTCAGTAACACCCCAACCATATGAAAAATAGGCTTTTATAGCAGGATCATTGCCATCAAATTTTGTTACTCCATATTGAAGATTATTCTTGCTATAAAAAATTATTACTCGATATTGGAGGTTACCCTTGTTATGTCAACTTGCTTGCCGTTCACAATGTACCAGATTAGATGTACAGTTTCCAAGGTTGTAAAAGAGGTGTGGCTAATAGGATAAACATTGTAAATAAGGAAGGTCGTCTAGATTCGAGCATGGATGGTCATGTTAGGTCTCTTGGAACGAATAGGAAGTCCATCTCGTCCCAACTGATAGTAAGTTCATCTTTGTCCCAATTGATAGGTGTTGTCAGAATACCCCAACCTTGTGCGTTTATTTTTTGCACCACATCAGAGTATTATCCTATATCCTCTAACTCAATTGTTTTTTCTTGTATCAAATTACGACTTTCTAATTTAGTATAGAATTTCTCATGAATATAGATTCTAAACTCATGCTCATCATACGGTGTGGTGGATGAACTGTTTCCTAAGCTTTGCCATTTCTTTCTGATTGTTGATCTTCCTAAGTACATCTGAAACATTCATCAAATAACATATATATAAATGCATTATGTTAGATGATATGACATAGTTCATACATTTGCAAAATCCATTTATATGTTATAACATTGAGACAAACGAGCATCTAAGTGCATTTATTTCTTGACTAAGTTTCATGCATATGCAATTGATATTTATCCATATTAATCAGTCACATTTAGTACCTAGAGGTTTCTAACATACACACATACCCTTATTGTTCATTCGAGGGTATTGTTTGACAAGTGACTTCAAGCACAAGAAGGGGGTGAATTATGATATTTAAAATTCGTGATTATTTTATACTTTTCTCGATTTACGGCTAAAACCAAGGGGAAAGATAAATTCTTTTTTAAAAATACTCATTACAATGTTTACACAAAATATTAATAAATTATTCTGTTTACAAAATACATTGTTTATACAAAATATTAAAGTAAAAATATATTTAAAAAATTGACTTTTATTCATTGACATCGCTGTCAGTGAAGAACAAATGCTGAATATCTTGGGAAAGAACAAATATTGAATCAAATGTCTGATATTTCATGCATTTGTTTCTCATATAAAACAAAAAACTGTTAGATAAATAAAACAAATATTCAGTTATAATATTATTTAAGAACACAAACCTTGAACCAAAATAATTATCTGCTCTTGCAATACATGATAGAGAACTTTTCCAAACTTACTTAAGTTTCAAAGTTTTCATTATCAATTTTTAATATTCATAATATTTTTATAATGTCTTTTAGGTTTCACGCGGATCACTAATGACAATGTCTTGAGCGTTAATACTCATTAAATTGAGGATAAAGATTTGTTTAAGGACAATGAAAAAACTCATTAAACACGCATATATTTTTTCTCGATTATTACTCAAAACCGAGGTAAAATATATATTTTTTAAAATAAAAAATACAATAAAACATGTTTCATCCAAAGCGCCACATACATCTCGGTTTCTGTTAAAAAACTGAGGGGAGTAAGTTTTTTTAAACTTACATTGTTTACACAGAATATGAAAATACATTGTTTAAACAAATCCAGATTTTGACAATGGATTCTCGGAGAACAACAACTATTTTCAAGTTATTCTTTGAGAACAACAAATCTTTATTGTTATCCAAATTTTCTCGTATACCCTTTATGCGCATTCTTTTCAAGTTCAATGGATTGCATGCATTCAATTTCTGATAAGTTATTTGTTCCAACCATGAGAAATTTTTTCTGCACTTGGAACCCATCTTAGAGATCTATTTTAAGATTTCATTATCTTGAGCGAATGCTTTCATGGAAAATGTTTAGGAATAAATTTCTCAATGTTGTCAACTGATGAAAGCAATAAATTATGGAGTGTTTCCTTTGATTGACAACATATGAAGGTTATTCAAAAAATACAACAACAACATTATGTGAGATAGATTGCAAGAGCAGAAAAAATGTTTTGTTCAAGATGGAAGAACATTGAATATTTTTTCTGTCTTGTAATTCATCCCAAAGAATGATGCATATAAGTTTGGAACAACCACATATAAGTTAGGTTTAGGATAAAATCTAATTAACAAGTGCTTTTATAGTAAAATTTAATTATCTAATCCCTCGTTTATTAAAGAAAATCAAAGGAATAGATCATTAATTTAAAAATAAAAAATAAAATAAAAAGAAAGACACTACTTTTTAAAAAATTAAAAGTATAAACTGCATTTGTTGGGATTCGAAGCATGTACTGAATTATTTTTTTCCCCTCGGTTATATTTAGAAACCGAGTGAGTATGTGGTATTTGTTTTAAAAACATAAAACATGGTGCGCCTTGGCATTATACCTCGATTTTTTGTTTGGTGAGGTGAAAACTTTATCATGAAATGTATTATTTGTAGTAGTTTCAATCTCAAACAAAAGTTTTTTACATGTTTAGCTTTAACCAAAATAAATCCCTAATTGGATAGTATACAACCAAGGTATACACAAAAGGTTCCCTTGGTGAATTTTACAATTCTACCCATTCCAGAATTACAAAAAATAATCTCACTCAAAAAAAAGACTTTTCTTACAAAAGTTCTTAGGCTAAAAACATAGTGAGAGAAATTTAAAGAAATGTATAGTGAGTGAGAATGGGATATGAAAGTGTCGAAATACAATTCTGGATTGTTTGAAACAAAAAATGGAACCTCTATTTATAGGCCAGAGGTTGACACAAAAAAGAAATTTCATTAAACGCATTTTGCAACAATCTAATCGATTAACACCTATGTCTAATCGATTAGAAGATGTAAATAATTGTTTGCAAGTTCTAAAAAAGAAAGTTTAAGATTTTTAGCCATTGCACTGAATTAAGGCGTCTTCAAAATAGCTTGGGCCTTAAGGTTACACATTTCTAATCGATTGGACAAATGTTCTAATCTATTAGAAAAATAAAAACTTTGCATATAGCTATTTTGACTGCTCCTAGTTCATTTGTCATCACTTCTAGATGTTTTTCAAAATATTTTCTTTTAGTAAAGCATTTTGAAAATAGTTTAGTGTGCGTGCTTTAGCCAATTGCTTTTAAGATAAAGTCATTTTATCTTACAATCGTTCACTCATTACTAAAATAAAAGATCACCATTATAAGTTAGAAGGTCACCATATTGCTTAAAGACTTTGTCAGATACTACTCTTTATGTTGATACATGCTTAATTAGCTTGAGATGAGGCTTTAGTTGCATTCTTGGTTTACCATCATCGGATAGTCAAGTTTATCAAACCCTAAAGATATGTTTGCATCTTTATTCGTTTAATCATTCATCACTAGTGTAAATAAGGAATTTAACACCAATTTTTTAGAGATTTAATACCTGATTCTTTTCGGTGTTGTTGTTACCGGTATTGTAAGTATGATTTTGGCACCGAGGTATGGTAAATCGATTTAATACCGATGATAAACTATTGTTATAAGTGTTATATATTGGTGTTAAAACTAAAATTTGACACCTTCTTTATCCTCTAAAAAGGTGTAAACACTTATAAATTATACCTACTTTTTCCAAAAACCGATGTTAAAGTTTAATGGAGAGTAGTTTGATTAGAAACCAACTTATGATACTTGTTTTTACATAAAAAAAGATGTAGAATATATATATATATATATATATATATATATATATATATATATATATATATATATATATATATATATATATATATATATATATATATATATATATCAATTTTCTTCAAAATTGGGTGTCCAAAGTTTAACAGAGTTATTTGGTCAGAAACCAACATTTCACACTTGCTTTTTTTCTTAAATTAGGTGTATAAACTTTTCTTATAATATTTGTATACCGTATGTATCACATTTGTTATTTACTAAAGTTAGTATTATAAATGACATCGAGTGTGATGTGATTTTAAATGAACCATCAACAAATATTATTCTCTAAAATTGATGAGAAAAAAATACATAACATAATTGTTTAATCATAAACAAGTTGAGGTCAAATATGACATCTGTAGATTTTTTATTATTGTTCCAACTGATCAAAACTAAACTCACAAATTTTAGTTTAAATTTAATAAATTATACCAAAGAGTGTAAATCAAAATTCAAAAACAAAATTATAAGAATAATTTTAATTAATAATTCAAAATTAATTCTTATAAAACGCCACATTTTATAGATTTCTCTGGTTCTTTCTCTCCAAGTTGATGTTGTTTTTCAACTATTTGCAAAAAGAATTGAGTCTAAAGTTGTCAGATATTATCAATAACATCTTTGTCATATGATGATGGATCATCATATATCTACAAATGCAAATAATAAAATAAATCAAATGAGAACATGTTAAAATATGAAGTGATGTGATTTACATATTAAGCATTGAACCCTTTTTGTTATTACCTCATGTAATCTTTGAAATATACTCGTCTGGATAATGTCAAACATATTTTTTATTACATAATAACCACAAGCCCAACTACTGTCTTGTTGATGTGCCTACAAATTAAATAAATAAATAAAACACACACAGACACACACACATATATATATATATATATATATATATATATATATATATATATATATATATATATATATATATATATATATATATATATATATATATATATATATATATATATTGCATATGCCATATCAATAATTTTGAGACAATTAACTTACATTGATAGATATAAAATTAAGCTTTTAATTCATAGTATATCCTCTCAGAATGTTATAACCTCTTATAGCCCTAATTAAAAAATAATATTTAACAAAAATTTAATTATATTTAGTTAACATATAAAGTTAAACAATAGAAAAATCTCAATATAAATTTTGAAAGAGGCATTTTACCTTAGAAGTGTATCCTTAAAAGAATTGCTTGATTGATTTCCAAGGGAACAAAACCAATAAGTAATATTATCATCTGGACAAATTACAAATAATTGTCCGTGATTGCTGTGATTTTATAAACAGTTGTGTTAGTTGTGTTAGTTGTGTTAGAAGACAATCTAATTAGTAATATGCACTTACAAATTCAAACGTGGTCCTAAAAAACATTTTTTAGGATGATTATACATCTTATTTTGTATGAAGGTTTGCATAGCTTCATCACTTTGGCTACCAAATTTGTTATTAAATATCCTAAAAGGATCAAAGAAACCAAATTTCTCGTTAGAGGAATTGGAGATACACCAGCGGTAAAGATATCTAAATTGCTGAAACAAATATAAATATAAATGTATCAATATAGAAAATGAATTTAAAAAATATAAATATAAATTTATCAATTTAGAAATGTCTCACACCACTACATTTCCATCCTTACATTTATATCAACAGGTTTGTATGTTTAATACCTATTATTTTCTATAATATTTGTTGTAGAAAATAAGAAAATTTAATAGCATTTAATTCTTATTATTATCATTACTATTTTGGTTTTTATTTAATTCTTTTTTTAATTAGACAATAATTAAGATTAAATATGTGTGACTAATTAAAATATGAAATTCATCGTGATATATTTAATAGTGTGTAAGTCCAATGTTCCACGCTCCTATATTTTTCTTTGGAGGTAGAATCCACAACTATATATAAAATAAATGTCAAAAAATAATTAATTATTAAAAAAGACAATTAGATATTATTTGTCTAACCTCACAATTTTAATTTTAAATCTTTTTATTTGTTTAATTGAATTATTTGTGAATTTTTATTTATATATGAAATTTTATTTTTATTAAGTATCATATGAACTTAAGTTTTTGTATATAAAATTTGAAACTAAAATAAATAAATAAATAAAAGAGTTGAAGTTTTAATTAAACCATAAAAAGATAATTTTAGATAAATTTATTAAAAATAAATATAAAAATATATTTAAAATTTTAAATAATTTTTATGCCCAATAAATAAGTTAAAAGTGTAGAAAATAACAAGTATACGTACAAATAAAAATAAAAACAATAACTTATTAGTAGAAATGAAAGATAACAATGAAAAGCTAAATGATATCTTATTATTAAGAATTGTATTATCTTTCCATTAATAAGAATTTTAAATAGTATTGATAAAATAATGTTGAAGAATAATATTGTTGATAGAATAATATCATCTTCTCATTAATTGTATAACAATTAAAGTTATTGTATAAAAATTAAAATTATTGTATAAAGATGAAATTGATTGATTTTATTATCAAAATATTAAAAAAATTAATAATGATAACTTTCTTTGGTACAAATTGATAATTTCAATTTAATAAATAATTTTGCATGTTAAAAATTTGTTTATTTATAATTTTTATTAATAACTTCAAATTTTTTATAATAATATGTCAAACAAATTTATGAAACTTATTTCTATACAATTTTTGTAAACTTTTTGCATAACCATGTTTAAAAGCTCAACATGAACAGGACGAGAGATTTTGTAAACTTTTTATCTATACAACTTTTTGCTACAAATATGAAATGATTGTAAAAAAAATATATTTGACCCAATAAAGAAAATAAATTATTAAATATCATATGTCAATTCAAAAAGGAGATCTAAATCTGAATATTTTGCATAACTATGTTTAAAACTTCATAGCTCGCGTGTTGATTCAAATTGACAATTCGTTTCTTCGATTTTGTTAGAATACCATAGACGTTAGATATATGACGAACGAAATAAAGCTGTATTACAAAAACAAATCAAAAATAAAATAATGATCACAATTCATGACAAATAGATTTAAAATTAGTAAAATACATTATGATGAAAATAAATACGTTATCCTTACTTAAGAACTAATCACAGCGAACAATACATAGAAATCAAGTATCAAATAACATATTCAATATGAAATAATAGAGTTATAACTTTGAATCAAAGTGATATGAAATTTTATTTTCAAAGAACACAAATTAAACAAAACTAACTAAATTAGAGTGAGGATTTAAGAAAAATAATTATAAGTCAAAGGACATATCACAATGATGTTGACACGGCGGTGTGTGACAAGCGAAAGGGAACCCTGATTCTAATTCAATTGAAACCTAAAAGAAAGGGATTACGTTTGTGATTATTTAAAATTGATTTAGAGAAAGTTCTTTAATTCTGAACAAAATTTTTCAAGTTTGATTGATTGAGAGGAGAATTGAGAGAGAAGATGCAATGATCGTGAAATCCTAATATATTTTACAAGCGTAGGTTTTACCAGCGCACTTTTCTAAATTTTATCGGCAATTTTAATTATTTATTTATTGTGTATATAATTTTTTCAAATCAAATTAGATACAAACTTAAATTTTGGTATCAAATATAATATTTCTAAAAGCATCTCTCTCTCTTACATTAGATACTAGGTTTTTTAAAAATGGGTATTAACTATTAACATTAAAATTAGAATTTTCATTTTAATTACAAAATTGTCATTGTATATAAATTTTATATCTTTTTTTAATAAAATAGGTATTATATCAATAATTCTAATGTTATTTATGTACTAGTGCATGTTTGACTTGTCATGATACTTTAGTTGTCATCATCAAAAGTTGATGTTCTTTTTTAAAAGCATATCATCTGCAAAATAAGGTTTCATAACCATGAGTCCCCAAATGATGCAATAGAACCTGAAGTCCCTGAAGCCCAGGAGGAACCCACTACCGATGTCCCTTTATAGAATTATCCAGGAACACCTCCTTACTTCATCTCTATGTAGACCATGTTGCTAGGCATGTTTGAAAAGGAGAGGTATATTTATTTTCTTTTGCAATATATATGTTTTCACCTAATTAAATTGTATTGATGGTGATATTTTCTTTTTACAATGTACATGTTTGAAATAGGTAAAACACGATAGGAAGATATTGGAGTTGCCATAACCCACTGCTTCTTGGTTCGTTGATGTTATTCGCTATTCCAATCCTGCCAATATTTTGCCGCATACATGACCATAAACCACGACATACATGCGACTTTTGCAGAGATGTGACATTCAAAGACGTCATCTTTCCGCATTCCTATAGAAGAGATTATCATCAACTTGGAAGACGTATCATGCCTTCTGCATCATAAGGGGAAATTACTGGGCCGCAGAAGGATCACTCAAGAGGAAGCCATCGAGATGAAGGTCACCCATTTAGGGGATATCCCAGCTAAGGCTTCAAGGGAGGCAATTGACACAAGCGGTGTTCATGTAAAATTTAGTTTTTTGGAAAAGATTTATAAAGACCATATGAAGTGGGTTGCTAATGCCGAAGGTGATGATCTGCAGGTTGGATACCATCGAAATTGCGCATTAAGGTGTTACCTCTTGTTCTTGGTTTACACTTTTATTTTTTTGGACAAAAGTGCAACCTGCATCGATGTGATATATCTTTAGTACTTTATCGAGTTGAGTGAGATTCACAAGTACAATTGAGGGCCCACCATTTTGGTATACCTGTACACGAAGCTAGGTGAAGATTACCTTTGGAAGACAAAGTAGATGACAGGGTGATGCACGCTACTTATTGTAATTTACTGTTACTAATATTTTCATATTCATTTATTGCAGTTGTTATTAATATTATATATGAACCATTTTTAGGGATGAATCATTTTCCATTTCCTCCGTGTCACCGGGTGGGAAGTTGTGCCTGCCTACAATGAGGATTAGCCACGTGCTGCCGCATTTCTTCAGTACAAGGGAATAATGTGGTCGAGCCATTCATAGTGTATTTTGACCTTTATTTACTAGATGATGTTGCATTTTGCCCATACGAGGGTCACCACGTGACGCGTCTATTGGACCTTATTTCCTTATACTCCAGATGACTGCATGTGGGTAATATCTTACGTATCCTTATCTTACCGAGTGATTATTGCACCAGTTTGTCTATTTGCATATTATTCTGAGACACCAGAGGCTCCTAGAAGACCACGTAGGCCAACTAATCAAGAGGTACTTAAGGCTTGGGATGACCACATCGAGGGCGTATCGGCGGTCTATCAACGTGTTATGGAGATGGGTAGAGCAGTCATATAGTCACGACTCTTTAAGGATGATAGTTCCCAGTTGACCCTTATGGGGAGCATGATTGCCGAGTTATGTAATGTCGTGCAGTACAGGCGGAGGAGAAGACAAGGGGTTAAGCATACCCAATAATTTAGGATTAAATGCATTATTATTTTTTGTAATTTCGAAAAGATGTTATGTATGGTATTCACTTTTTTGAATTTACTTTAATTAATGCATGACTTTTTACTTTCATTTCACTTTAATACAACTTATTTAATTTAATATAACTCGCCCTAAAAAAATTACAATCATGTGACAATGGTGTTGGTCTGAAATGATTCAGGAGGTTTCTAGAGTTGCATCTCCGAAAAATCACCCCTTGTAATTAACACATTTCTAATACCTTTTAAAGGACTTTATGGAACATTTCAAAGATGCATATCCGGATACACTAAAATAATATACTGAGATGCATCTCTGGAGCTATCCAAATAATATACTAAGATGCATCTCCAGACTATATTTTATTCAAAATGGGGTGAATCTCTGAAAAGAAATGACTGATGTGATTTTGGGTACCCTTATGTGTGTATCCCACACCCTTGAAAATCCGAAAATACCCTTCATGCATTTGAAGATGCATCTCCGGACGCACATAAGATTACACTAACAAAGGCGTTATAAGTGAGATACCTTTATTTTGTGAAATTTTAGATGTGTTCGAAGATATATCTCCGTAATATGTAAAACACCACATCTCATTGTATGAACCTACATTACTTTTGCTGCATGTGATGATTTATTTGCCATTGTACTTTATGCATTTTAAGGTCATTTAATGTTAAATACTGTTTGTCGATAAAAGCTTGCGGTCTGAAAAAAAATATTTTAAAATGAAGTGATATCTTCCCTAAGGGAGAAGCATTTTTCGATCATGGTGATTTTTCAAAATTATGATTGTCAGTCATTAAATTACTGAAGCTATAAATTAGAAATCAACATAACATAACTTTAAATTGATAAATAAGCTGTAGTATTTTAATGATACAAAATTTCTGTTTTGTGTTTTTCTTTTTACCTGATATTATCCTCTACTCTTTATCTCCATAAAAGTTATTTGAATTTCAGCATAATGTGTTATGCATATTAAGGAGATACATTTCCGAACACCGTCTAAAGATGAATTTTCGGACACATCTAAAACTTTATAAATAAACATGTCTAAATAATTTCTGCTAAAATATAGGTTAAAAAAAAGCGTTCGAAGATGCATCTCCGGACACTAGAAGCAGTTTGACTTTTCATAGTGTAAGAGAAGATATAAGGGTCGAAAGAGAGTAGCCCTTATAAATTAGTTTATTGGGCTTGTAAAAGAAACCCTAAGTCATTGAGCCCACTATCACCAAGAATGGGCCCATTATGATAAACAAAATATAAAAAAACACAAAAATGAAACATGCGTTATTTATAACAAGAAAAAAACACAAGCGAGTTCGTTTTAGGGTTTATATTGCGGCAGAGCACTCTTTCGCTGTCTCTCCACTCCCCTCATCACCATGGTACGTTATCAACTTCTTACCCGTTCTACATTTTTATCAATCTCTTCATTCCATAACATACTCATGTGTGCTAATTTGTTCAGATCATATCAGAGAAGAATCGCAAAGAAATCTGCAAATACCTCTTTCAAGGTATATTCAACACAAATCATCATAATCACTTAGTTCATGTGATTCAGTTTGATCTTAATTTTGTTTTTTGAATTGTTGAGTTCAGAGGGTGTATGCTACGCCAAGAAAGATTTCAATTTGGCAAAGCACCCAGAAATCGATGTTCCCAATTTGCAGGTGATTAAGCTTATGCAAAGCTTCAAATCCAGGGAATATGTTAGGGAAACTTTTGCGTGGATGCATTATTACTGGTTCCTTACAAACGATGGAATTGAGTTTCTCAGAACTTACCTAAATCTTCCTTCTGAAATTGTACCTGCCACTTTGAAGAAACAGGCTAAGCCTGCTGGTAGACCTTTCGGTGGTCCACCCGGTGATCGCCCTAGGTATTTTATCATTCATAAGTATCTGCAATGTGTTGTGTTTTTTAGGGTTTTGAATTTTGATTAAGTGGTTGGTTGTAAATTGGTTAATTTATGAATAGGGGTCCATCAAGATTTGAAGGGGAACGTAGATTTGGAGGTGACCGAGATGGATACCGGGGAGGTCCTAGAGGACCTGGTGGTGAATTTGGAGGAGACAAGGGAGGTGCTCCTGCTGATTACAGACCCTCATTTGGGGTAAGCTTATTTTGTATATCAATGCCACTCTATAGTTCATGTTATTGATTTGTTGTTGGCCTTGTTTTAGTATCTTTTTTTACTATCGAAGATGATGTTAGTAACCAATTTATGTAAAGTTGTGTATATAGAATGTCTTGTTGCCTTGATTAGGAGGAAATGTGTAAATGATTCTGTTTTGTATAGTTGTTTTAATTTTTCAATTATGTGGAGGAACTCATGTTATTTCATGTTTGAACTTACTTTTAGGAGAGCCATGAGTGATTTTGAGGACTTACAAATGATTTTGGTGTAAGGGAATTCTCAACTAGGGTTGAGTTTTGACTCATTGATTTTAGTTGTAGCTTTTGCCGTCAAACATGATTAAACACTTAAGTTAATTATTCAGCTCACTTGTTCGTAAACATATGTGAACATGAGTTTGTTTACCTTAAACTTACTATTAATCAAAATCAATTTTTACTTCCGTCAAACCAAACACATACAATATCTAATGTAGCATCCTATAAACTTTTGATCTATGGTGTCCCTGCAATTTATGTGTGATCTATGTCAAGTTTTAAATTTGACTTGCAGTTTTGAAGTTTACTTGGATGTGTTGTGTGACATCCCCTCATGTACTTGGATGTGCTTTTTCAAATTTTTGTTTTGACCATAAGACAATTGTGTACTTTGATTATTGTAGTTTACATCTGATTTGAGTTGTGATGCTTTTGTTGTTTTCATAGCCATGTGTAGTCTTCATGTTCATAACTGCAAGTCAAATTGTTCCTGTGTATACAATGGTGTCTATTCTGGATTCACTCCCATTGTTTTCTTGTTGAAATTTTCCTGATTCAATTGATCTATCTTATTGTGCAGGGTCCTGGTGGAAGACCTGGCTTTGGTCGTGGATCTGGTGGTTTTGGAGCACCAACTAGTTCAAATGATGCTTAAATTATAATGATTTCTCATTCATTTTTCTATTTAGTTTTTTGAAACACAATTTTCTTGTAGTTGAAGTTTATTATACATTCTCCTCGTAGAGGTTGTTTAATCGGCATGTCACAATATGCTATTCGTATTTATCATCTAATGAAAATTTTGAATTTCCGAGTGTTTTGTTGAACTCGTGACTACCACAATCTCTTATTTTCTCTTATTTGTTCTGCAATGAGTGCCAAAGCTCAGATGTTTACAACTATTCATATGTCCAAATTTAGGCCATAATTCTGTGACAATTTTACCATTATCTGACTTATTTTACCTAATTTGTCTAACATTTTGGAAAACAAGATTGCATCATCCTGGTTAAATTTGTAATTATTTTCTCTACCTGCAATGTTTGTGTTTCTGCAACAATGTAATCACTAACTTTTACAAGTCTAAACTTAATACATGGTCACTGTTATTACAGTTCAAGTATTTCCACAATAACAAGTTACAAGTCAATCCAAATAAAAACTGCAAACCGATAAAAAAAATTGAATATATGTATTTTATTATATACGTCAACTTTTTATTTTATAGTATTTTTTATAAATTTTTAATTTTTAACTTTTAATAAATGATATGATATATACTTCAACCTTTTATTTTATAGTATTTTTTATAATTTGTAATTTGAATATTCAAAAACCAGCACCTAGTAATTTTCCCAAGAAACAAAATTGCATTTCTGCATTCAAATTTAAAGCAAAAACACTACAACTCTTGACATTCTACATAGAGAACTATGCATAACCATTTTCACATAAAACAATAGTTGAGTTGATTTCAAATAGAGAGGAAAGAAAATCTCTTCAGAACTTTATATATATATACTATGAAACACATATAGTACGTGTTTGTACACAGAAAAGCTCTCTTTCGTTTCATGTTGTTCAGTTTATCTTCCATTACCTTTTCTCTTTTTCATGCATAAAGTTTTCAATACGTGTTGAATTTTCAACCACACCACCTGTTTCATTTCATATGCAATCTGTGAATCCACAGTAAACGTGGTTAGAAAATTTATAGGTGAAAACACAACCTAATAAGAGAAAGAAGCATGGTTTCTAGAAATCTCAAGTGTTTTAGCCATTATGGTATTACAAAGCAAGCATCTCGTGATAAATCTTCAAAAGCAATTACTTTGATATTTTCACTTTTAGAAATCACGTTTCTGTTTTAGCTTTTACAGGTAGACTTATCAATAGTCAAGTATTATACTCATGATCTGGAAAACTCCATTTCAGGTTTCTTGAATCACACTTATCCTACATTTGCTTCTTTTTCACTTTCTTGTGTTCTATGTGTCAACATTAGCTTCCATTACATTGTTCCAAGAACAAAGGTATCTTTGTATTTTCATATACTTTTTCTGTGGTTGATTTTCATTTAGTCATGAAATTTGTTGTGTGAAAACTCTATCTTTGATTCTTGAAAGGTGAAGACCCTTTGTTCAAGTTTCAACATGGCAACAAAAGAGTCAAGCTCTTCTGCTTCTGCTTCGGCTTCTGCGGACACTAAAATCAAAAGGGTTCTTACTCATGGTGGTAAATATGCACACTACAATGTGTATGGAAACTTGTTTGAGGTGTCTTCTAAGTACGTGCCTCCCATTCGTCCTATTGGTAGAGGCGCGTATGGTATCGTTTGGTAAGCGTTTTTTGTTTCTTTCTTTCATAGGACGAGGTAAATGCATGAATGAATTCGGTGTTTTGTTTTTGATTGTTGGAAATGATTTTACTGTCACTTGAACAATGTTTCTTTATAGTGCTGCTGTTAATTCCGATACACATGAACAAGTTGCTATTAAGAAGATTGGTAATGCTTTTGACAATATAGTTGATGCGAAAAGGACTTTGCGCGAAATCAAGCTTCTCCGTCACATGGATCATCAAAATGTAAGTGCGAATTATGAAACTAGACATGAATTAGTTAAGGGATTATTTAACTAAATTTCTGAAGATTACTTTCAACAGATCATTGCCATCAAGGATATCATACGACCCCCGAAAAAGGACGCGTTTAATGATGTGTACATTGTTTATGATTTGATGGACACTAATCTCCATCATATAATTCATTCTGATCAACCTCTCTGCGAAGAACATTGTCAGGTTTGCTTCTAATGATATTTTCCGACCTTAATTTCGTGTCAACTATTTGTTTTTTCCCGAGGAACTCTCGATTAGATTTGCTAAGTTCTAACATGAAGTGTTCACAAAACTCTGCAGTACTTCTTATATCAGCTGTTACGTGGGCTGAAATATGTGCACTCAGTTAATGTTTTGCACCGTGATCTTAAGCCGAGTAATTTACTAGTGAACACAAACTGTGACCTTAAAATCGGCGACTTCGGTTTGGCAAGGACAACATCTGAAACTGATTTCATGACTGAGTATGTTGTCACGAGATGGTACCGAGCTCCGGAGTTACTCCTCAATTGTTCTGAGTACACATCTGCGATTGATGTTTGGTCTGTCGGTTGCATATTTGGTGAAATCATGACCAGAGAGCCCTTGTTTCCTGGCAAAGACTATGTTCATCAACTAAGGCTTATCACAGAGGTATGGTTTTGATGTTTCCCTTTTTTAACTTCAACCGAAGCATTGCTAAGTTTCTAACCGATGTATTATTGCGTTTGAAGCTATGATAGCTCTCTTTGAAATGATATCAGGTTCCGTCTTGAATGTTGTTAATGAGTGCATATTTAAGTTAATATTAGAGTTTGTTTGTAAATTCGATGGCCAAAAGATGTGTGACACTTTTTTTTCCTTCTGCATAAAAGTTAATAGGTTCGCCCGATGATGCTAGCCTTGGATTTCTCCGAAGTGACAATGCTAGAAGATATTTTAGACAGTTTCAACAATACCGGAAGCAAAAATTCTCGTCTAGATTCCCAAACATGTTACCCGAGGCACTTGACCTGTTAGAAAAGATGCTTATCTTTGATCCAAACAAACGCATTACAGGTATTTATTATCTCTGTAGCACCGACACCTCTGAAAAAAGACATGTCTGTGTCAGTGTCAGACACTTGTGATTACGTTCAATTTATTCATTTTTGAAATTATTACTAGTGTCGACGTGTCAGTGTCGTGTCTGGTGTTTGTTTTTGTGTCAGCGCTTCATAAGTCTTGTAGAGGAGATTTATATCCGACTTGTTAAATACATTTTCTTTCATTTACTTCATGTAATCATATTTATGTAGTATTTTCATTGATTTGCAGTTGATGAGGCACTGTGTCACCCGTATCTTTCATCGCTTCACAACACGAACGAGGAGCCGGTGTGTCCAAGGCCATTCACTTTTGATTTTGATCAGCCAACATGCACTGAAGATCATATCAAGGAGCTCATATGGAAGGAATCTGTGAAGTTCAATCCAGATCCACCTTGTCAGTAATCCCTTTCTTATTTTGTATAAAATGTAACCTCTATTGCCTGTCCATCGTCGTTCAGATGATTCGCTTAAGACAGAAGCTCTTTTCCTTTGTAATCTAATCCTAAAACCAAACTACGACATGGAAAGAAACTTCTCTTGAAAATCGGATGTTACACGCATTTATACGAGTAATAAAAAAGCTGTTGTATTGTTCTCAAGTTTTGCTTTAGGAGGAATAGGGTGTCATGGACAAGGAAAAAACATGAAAGCAAAATTGTACGCGTCTGTCGTGGACATCGAGCTTCTTTCATAATACCTGATGTTTATCTTTAAACCGCGTTTTTTAAGTTTCAATTATGTATCTGGTAACATTTGTTAGATATGAATATTCCTTCCTTCACCTATGGTGATCAATGATTCTTCTTGTTTCATTGCTAAATTTGATGAATTTGGATAAGTAACTTGTTTAGCATTATAGAAAAGGGCTTAACAGAAAATCTGTAATAAGTCTCAAACAAACAGTTTTTGGAAGTATTACATTGTTTGGATTGTTCCCTTGAAATTGAGCCATTTCCTTCTATATATCATCACAAATTTATTCTATAAGTACATGTTTGAACCTCGACATCATCTTCGATTGGCAAACTTCCTTCTGGGAAGGTGCATGCCGCAGTATCCTCTACTCCTTGGTCTGGCAACAGGCCACACGGTACAGGAGTGACGCCACTTGAAATCCCGGCGATATCGGTGCAATTCCACGGCACTTTTTTCGCCTTCTTTGCTAGTCCAATGGTTACATTGGATATGCAGATTCCGGTAAATGGTGCATTAGATATACCCTCCAACTTTGCAGCCATAGTCACATTTTCAGCAACCATATCGCGGTAATTAATATTCTGAATCACAGGAATCGCGTTAGGATCATAGTTGTTATCGGCATGAGAGCCATAATCTCCTGTCATCCAAAATGCCCATTTCATGGTTTTCATGGTCATCCTTCTAACATATATGTCCCTCACATATCCTCCTCTTCCAACAGCAGTTTTGATCCGAACTCCCGATTCGGAATTGATCGCCAGAATGTCCTCAGCCTTTACATCTTCAATACCACCCGACATTTCACTCCCTAAAGCAATCACAGCACTGGTTGGAGAAATACAAGTGAGCCTTTTTATTACCAGCTGTTTAGTCGGCTTTCCATAAGCTATACCGTACTCATCCCAACCACTCTTTACAGCCACACAGTCATCCCCGGACACTATATAACAGTCCTCAATCCGCGTGTTCGTGCAAGAGTCTGTGCCATAAACCATAAACCATAATCAGTCACGGATGTACTAGACTATACATCGTAGCATCTTCGAAAAGACGTATATTCTAACTTAACTTACCAGGGTTGATCCCATCTGTATTTGGTGAATTCACAGGAGCGAGGATCGTGATGCCTCGAACAACAATGTTGCTGCATTCAATTTCTTTATATTAGAAAACTCGGAAAAATAATCTAGTAGATTGATAATAAACACCGCAAAGAGAAAACGACGAACCTGCTGTAAACAGGATGAACATTCCAGGACGGAGAATTAACCAGAGTGAGATTTGATATCTGAATATCATCTGAGTGCATGATTTCAATCAGGTAAGGCCTGGTATAACTAAGCTCCCCCTTATGAAACTTTTGCCACCACACTTCACCTTGTCCATCTAATGTTCCATTGTCCCCTATTCGAATACATAGTTAATGAAACCAAATTTTAGATTAATCCCAAAAGCGTAACCGGATAGTACAGTTCGCGATATCTCAAAACTTACCTGTTATGACTACATCCGTGAGGTTGGTTCCGAAAATTAGACTGCTATACCTTCCGCCTTGAGTGTCCCTCCCTCGACCATAAGACGGTAAGGGCTCGATCACCGGCCACTCACTTTCATCCTAACACATCACAAACATAATATCAAAATTCAAAGCACTTCAATCACATTACATTTGCAAGACTAGTTAAGGTATAATCAAACCTGAGAGGCGAGAATGACAGCATCTTTGTGTAGGAACAAAGTGAAATGACTGGTGAGATTGAAGCTACCAGTCAACCACCTTCCTGGTGGAACATAAAGTTGAGACCCGCCGTTAGACGAGTACTGACTCAGATGATCGACGGCTGTCTGAAAAGCTCGCGTGTTCGAAGTTTGTCCATCGCCAACCGCTCCAAACTCCGTCACCGAGGCACTGTAAGCTCTGCAGCTCACAGCATAGTACTCAACATAGTGTTCCACAGCCGGTGTTTGTCGGCTCTCGACTACATTCAAGCTTGGCAAAGACAAAGACACCAATAGAGGCAGTAACAACAATAACACATCCATAGGAAAGAAAGATGAGAATTAAGCAATGTTGAGCTATAGATACATGTATAGCTCTGTGTGTGTGTATATATATATATATTGGTAGTGACTACTGACTATTAAGCATTATACTTTTCTCTCCTCATTCCACCCACTCAACCACAAATTATATATTTCTTATTCTGTCATGTGATAACATTTACAGGAATGTGATAAAGTTGCATTTAATTGGTTAAGATTAAACAGAATTTACTGGACCAAACCACCACATTTTGGTTGGAATTTGTTAAGTTGGTTTAGTCTACAAGTCAAATAATGCATTTTTCTACATTAAGTTCAAGTCCTTCTTTTAGCTTAAATTATCTAATAGTAGACTTTTTGGAAAGTGAAAAGTTAAATGTTTGCTTTATTAACTTCCCTAATGTAGTTTGTTTCATCATGTGACAAAATATATGTATTCTTGGAAATTAGGTCATTTGTGAAAGTTGGCATGCTAGTTTTCTTATGTTCATCTAAAGAAAAATAATGAATTGCCATAAGGAGTTTGAAAATATGCTATCAACTTAACATAGTCGTATATATGCGTACGTGCAGAGACTAATTCTTCGAATTAAAAGAATTTAACACTGTTGCATAGGCAGAGTTAGATTTTGAATCCGAGCCGGAAGAAGAGATGCTTTATATAGTTATTTATATCTATGATGACCATTTTGCACTTTTGATGCCACTTTCTTTTGCCTTCCATTTTGAAGGTATTTTATTATATATTTTTTCCTTAATGTGTGGTTGTTTTAGCTTTGAAGTTTTTAGTGGTTCACTATAGGTTGTATTTTAAGGTGTAGAAGAGAAAGTGGTATGGGCAATAGGAGTGTTTGGTGGGGTCCACATCGGTCACGGAAGTTTGTTTGAATGTGTCTATGTGACCTAACAATATATTATTGCATTCTCGTGAAGATTTCTAGTCATGGAAACATGACACGTGTACACTCTCATTATGCTATTGTCGATACTCTTCACGGGCCAAACTAGAGGTTCATCTTCCCATGGGAAATAGACATTTGAAAATATTGTATTAACACCCTAAAAATAGAGATTAATGTTAATCATGTCTATAAAATTGATAAATTTGAAAGTTTAATCTCATATTTCTTGTTTTTAAACTATTGAATTCTAACACGTGGCCGTCTATATAAGTAAAAAAAGAATATATTTCGGTTGACCTCACCTCTGCGTCATTGCGGCTATGAAATATTGTCTGTTTTGAATGTGAGAATCCTTAAGTATTGATTGCTAGAGTTCTATTCAAACACTTAGATTATGGCGTATGAGACTATGGCGTGCATGTGAAAAAGGACTAATTGAGTTAGCAAAACAAAATTTATTGAATGATGATGAAATTGAAAAATTGAAATTTTGAGTATGCACATTTTGATTTGTGGGGTTCTTGCAGGACAAAAACTCAAGCAAATTGTTCTTATTTTCTATTTACAATTGATGACTATTTTAGTAAGGTTTGGATTTATGCGATTTAGAATAAAAGTGATGCCTTTATGAAATTTGAAGAGTGACATACTCAAATTGGAACTTAGAAGAATTCCAAATTGAAATGCCTAAGGATTGACAATGACCTATAATATAGTGACACAACTTAAACATATTTGATTGATTACAATATGGTAAGAGATATAGAAAGGAGGACGACCAGAACACTTGTAAGGTATGAACCAAGGAATTTAAAGGAAGCAATTAATAATGTTGAAAAGCAAAGATGGTTAACAACCATGAATGAGGAAATGCAATATCTAGAATAGAATAAAACCTAAATTTTGGTTGAAAATCCTAAAAGGCAAAGAGTAATTGGATCTAAATGGATATTTAAGAAAAATGAAGGAATTCAAGGTCAAGTGAAGATTAGGTTCAAAGAAAAGTTTGTTGCAAAGGAATTTTTCCAGCTTGAAAGTATATACTTCAATGAAGTGTTTGCACATGCTATAAAACACTAATTTATTCGTATCCTTTTATCTCTAGTTACTCAATATGACTTGGAATTAAAAATGGATATGCCTTACCACTAGGTTAGAGAGGTTGTTGTTGAATGCTTATGCAATGAATAAATATTAATCTAAATCTTGATTAAGATAGATTAATGAATTAATTGAGCATTATAGCTCCGTTTTGGATGCGGACGGATGTGTTAGTAAGATAATGAAAAAGGCTATTATTATGATATCATATTATAGTATATTATGTGTCTTACAAATTAAATGAATTATATTTATGATGGGTGTTAAACATGGTTGATATGGTTGATTGTGAAATACCATGACTAAAGATAACGTAAAGGACTATTATTATTGTTCCATGTTATAAAATAGTATGTGATTTATAAATGCCATGAATTTTATCATGATGAAAATTAAATATTGTTGTTATGTGGAAGGTGAAATAACATGATTAAAAACCTTACAAAGATGAGTGAGAAAACCTAGAAGAATAATTTGATTAATAACTTAGAAAGATAATCTAGGTTATGGAACATGTGAGATACATGTATGAGAATACGATATTCATTCGTACGACGCTTATGTGAGGTCGTGGACGAATTGTTACCATGATTAAGAATGAGACGCATTGTATGGAACATGCCATGTTATTATTGTGTATTATGGTGAATGAAGTCACCTATGATTGATGAATTTGTTATGGTTCGTGGAACCAATGTTTTGTGGAACCGATCATGTATTCAGAATGTGTGTTTTCTGTGGTGGTGCACATCTCTATTGGTATGCTTAGATGAGTAAGCATTGGGATGTGGGACCAATGATTCGAGCCTCAATTGGGTTTGAGCCCCAACCATGGCGGACATGGGGGAAAGGTGGACACCTATGTGGGTTAGAGTCCCATACGGTGAAAGATACCCTAGGTGGGTTAGAGTCCTATACGGGTGATGGTTCTTAAAAGTGGGTTTAAGTCCCATAGGAGAACCGGATATCCACCGCGAAAGTCGAATCATACAGACATGCGTGAACCAAGCCTTGGCCTAGACGTAGATCCGGTTGGGGATCGATGTTGCGTGAATCTGAATAATGATCGTGGTTGAGTTATGAGAACTCAGATGCATGTTGCCATACAATTGCGAGATAGTTTCCCCATCGCTCAAGTCTTCGTTCCCTTGTTGACTTGAGTTGGATCTGAGTTGAATATCGATTAGAATATCCTGTAGAGCCGAGTGGACCCATAGGATAGGAGAACTCACTGAACTTATTATCTCATCCCATTATTATTGTTATTTTTCAGGTATTCTTTACAGATTGGATCTAAGAGAAACTGTTATGGATGTTTCAAGGGTTGCTGTTTAGCATAATCTTCTGCTGTGGAGTTGTGTGCAATGAAGATATTGTACATAGTTCTTAGATTTTATTGTTTAGGCATTATTGTATAACATGTTCCATTGATGTTTTAGTTTGGACATGTATATATATTGATGCCATTAGGCACTTATGTTGTGACAGTACCAAAATTTAACACTTGTATGATATTATTCTAGATATATATTATACGGGTTGTTACAGTTGCTATCAGAGCAGGTCGATTCTCGACCTAGCCTTGAAACATCATAAGTAAATCTGTTCTTGCCTCATATGTGTGTTTAGCCAACATGATTCTTAATATCACTGTATATAGTATTGGGCCTGATCAACCTAATATTATGTGCATGGTAGGTAGGATCATGGTTGAGCGACCACGAGGACTCCTAAGTGTGGGTTGAACTTGCGCTTTGAGAATAGGCTCAAGCCAATAGTTAGAAAGTAAGGAGAACTAGATGGCCCAGTTGAAGTTTCAGAGGCGTTGTGATTTGGATATTATGGAATTGAAGAGTAGTGTATCATCCAAGCGATTCTGCGGTGGTAACAGCGTTAAGAAGTTAAGGATCTCTATTGAATAAATTGTCAGAGCTTTGAGAGAGGTGTGAATTGCTAAGTGGAGTAAGATATACTCACTAATATGGAATAGTATTGCGAGTGATTCTGTATGGTAAAGGAGGAAGGATGGTTATGTTACGCAGATGTCATAAGGTCTGGAAGTGAGGTAGTGTATTAGTGTTTCAGTTTCTAAGGCCACTAAAATATTTTAGAAGGACGAGAGTACTTAATGGAATATATATGTATTTGGAATGGTACCTTGCAAGTAGTTAAAGACTTGAGAGATAAGGACGTTCAGTTTTGTTGGGGGCCTAAGGTAGTGGTGAAGTCTAAGGAGAGACTCGAGGACATGGTTGTTTGTTCCAAGTGAAACATGTATGGACCAAATGGAAGCTAGAAGATAAACCAAGTATATCCAATCTTAGAAGGGAGATCGGGTTCAAGATAGCTAGTCAGAGGTTTAGTGTTAGTGAGCAACTGTAATGGAATGATGAGTTACCTAAGGATCAATTATAAGAGTTTGTGTTGGAGAGAGATAACGCCCATTATATAGTAATGGAAGCTCCAGTGGGTTTTGGTTGTATGAGAACTGGTTGAGGATAAGAGCAATTAAGTTGGATTTAAGGAATTCTAGTAGAATGGTTTTGTAATTGGAACTGAGAGAATTACCATGGGAAGACAAGTGAACACCGAGTGTGGAAGTAGTGAGGATGTTGCAATACAACCGTTGTAATGAGGAACATTTTAGATAAAGGCACAATGGGACCATTAAGATTCATTAAGATGAAGTTATGGGTGTGTAGTTGATGACTGTTCACATCAAGGATTTCTAGAGTATGTAGTAGAGTGGAGGAAGTTATACCTTGGTATTAAGAGAAGTATGTGATAGTAAAGTAACATACATTTTGTTGAGTAGTGAGGCTTGTATTCTAAGAATTTGAATTGATGATAGACAATGAATGATAAGCTAAGCTGGAGCATATGGGTTTCAAGGGTTGTTGTTTAGCATAATCTTCCGCTGTGGAGTTGTGTGCAATGAAGATATTGTACATAGTTCTTAGATTTTATTGTTTAGGCATTATTGTATAACATGTTCCATTGATGTTTTAGTTTGGACATGTATATATATTGATGCCATTAGGCACTTATGTTGTGACAGTACCAAAATTTAACACTTGTATGATATTATTCTAGATATATATTATACGGGTTGTTACAACAACATCACATCATCGTGTAACACATAACGATCCGCTAACCGATCATACGAGTCATCACAAACATCGATACAGTAGGTAATTTACTACAACTCAAACATTTCATCAAGCACTACCATGAGGTATCTCTGCGCGTTAGCTTTCTAATGCTTCAAACGACGCGTCATTTGGATCTACAGATTAAAATATACAACCAAAATCGTCGGACAACACAACAAAAACAAAAGAATAATTTTTCACTATTTGGCCTGGTGCAATCGATTGCACATAATCACGTTTTGCTAGTGACATTAAAAAATTACACTTCCAGGAATTGCAATCGATTGTAATCCCCCTGTAATCTATTGCACTGCTTATTTTTTTTCACTTTTTAAGGCATGCAATCGATTGCAACCCCCCTGCAATCGATTGTACTGCTTATTTTTTTTCCAAAAACTCCAGTTTCTCTCCTACTACTTCATCCTTCTCATCTCAAAATCTTCATACATCATTCCAAATTATTTTACACAAATTTAACAAACCCAAACATGATTTTTAATAGTGAATCATACTAGCATAATCATTAATATATAAATCACCTATTTCACCACAATTCATAAAAATTTCATCATCAATTTCAACAACAATTTTTCTCATCATCATGAATAAAACTCCAAGTTTCACACCTTCATCAATGGAAAAATATCACACACACACACACACACACACACACACACACACACACACATTAGTGAAGGAGAATTGCCATCCAAGGCGTAGCGGAATTTAAAAATTTCTCCATTTAAGGATCCTTACGAATGGGCATGATCAGTGATAGAATCGTTACCTCTTGTGGCGATCACGAACGTTGAACGATGACAACGTCTCTACTCAGTCCACACGAACGGATTCCTTCAATCTCAGTGCTAGCTGGTACGAATGAAGGCTTTGAGTGAGAGAGAGAGGGAAACGAAATTCCAAGTCTTCACTTGAGTGTTAGTCTGAGTGGAGTGACAATGCTTCTACCCAAGGGGTTCTATTTATAGAACCACTTGTGTGGGCTTCAAGCTAAAAAGCCCACTTAAGTGTATTTTGGCCCATATCTTATAATATGCCCAAAATCACTTAAGTATTTGGTACCTTACCATATTTCGTATTCCACTTAAGTGCACCGTACCTTATGGTGTCCCTTAGTTACTCTATTCTCATCAATCCGTCCTTTGTGTGTGACCCTGTAGGTTTTCGCGACGTTGGCAATTATACTAAATCACACATTTAACATAATAAACAGTGAGCGGTATCTAGCAACACATCACTGCTACCCAAGACATGAAAATGTCATGTGATCTGACAAAACCTCATATGATAATAATTATGTGTATAATTACCCTTTTGCCCTTATGTCTATATTGAACACAAGGTATAGACCGTGTCATCCTTGTTCAGTTCAATATTGGGCCCATAGACATTTATCCTGTTACGCAGGATGGGCAAATTCCATCTAGGTCACTCATGTCCCTCAGCATGCTTCGTGGTTATCCAGTTACGGACAATGTTGGATCAGTAATAAAGCACTCGACTCTACATCTAGGATCCATAGTGGTTTCAGGTCGAAGAGTGGTATACACCATTATCACCATGAGAATAACTTATGACACTTTGCATAACTTTCTATATAGTATTCTCATAGCGGGTCAATTCGGTATAAATATTACTCTTAATATTCATACCTATGTTTAAGACTTGATAACTCTTTATCCATGATCCATGAGATATGATCATCAGTCTACAATCATAATAGTCTTAATGCTTTAATGTTATCCCACTTTACACTAAAGCTCGACTACGGATACTTTAAGAATAGTGTCTTTATGTTTAATGTGCTCTCATGATTAAGTCACACTTAATACATTAAACGGACTATCTATTCCAGGGACTTTATTAATCAACCATAATAAAGAAAAAGCCTTTTTATTAATTAATAAATAATTCGATACAAGTACCAAAAGTATTGGCCTCTAGGGCCTACACCAACAATCTCCTACTAGCACTAGAGCCAATTAGGCATACCCCTAATGCCCATTGATCTAGTATGGCCATCATGCTTCTGCTGCGCAAGAGGCTTTGTTAGTGGGTCAACAATATTGTCAAGTGTTGGTACTCTACATATTTTCACATCTCCTCTATCTCGAATGAGGTGATAACGCCTAAGTATGTGTTTGGATCGTTGGTGAGATCTAGGCTCCTTAGCTTGTGCGATAGCACCATTGTTATCATAATAGAGACCAATGGGATCCACAATGCTAGGGACTATGCCAAGTTCACTAATGAACTTTTTGATCCAAACAGCTTCCTTTGCTGCACTTGAGGCAACAATATACTCGGCTTTGGTTGTAGAATCAGCAACTGTATATTGCTTTGAACTTTTCAAGCTCACAGCGCCACCATTTAAGCAAAACACATAACCATTGGAATTATTCATATTAAAGCGTCTCAGCACTTTGTCTATGTACTCTGACTTAGGCCAAGCAGTTTTGTGATCTATCTCTATAGATTCTGATTCCTAATATATAGGCTGCTTCACCTAGGTCCTTCATAGAAAAGCATTTCCCCAACCAAGACTTTACTTGTTGCTGGGTAGGGATATCGTTTCCAATGAGTAATATGTCATCTACATATAATACCAGGAACACGATCATGCTCCCACTAACCTTCTTGTAGACACAAGGCTCATCTTCGTTTTTGATGAATCCATGAGTAATACATCACCTTGATCAGATATCCATATATCTCAGGTAGGTGACGTATCCTGCCCGACCTACGCTGGTCTTGTTCTACTTGAGCAGGTTGCTCTTTACACAACTATTTGTGTTTCCTGCTCTAATTCCTCCATAGGTGTATCGATGCTTTGTGATTCTTGAATTTCTTCAAGCTCTACTTTTCTCCCACTGATTCCTTTGGAATTAAAATCCTTTTCTAGGAAAAACTCCAGTTCGAGCGACAAACACTTTGCCCTCAGAAGGATTGTAGAGGTGATACCCTATTGTTTCTTTAGGATACCCCAAAAAAAACATTTGTCAGATTTGGGCTCAAGCTTATTCGAAATTTGTCGTTTCACATAAACTTCGCAACCCCAAATCTTCATGTAAGACATATGTGGTTTCTTACCACTCCATATCTCATATGGTGTCTTTTCAACCTTTTTGGATGGAACACGGTTAAGTGTGTAAGCTGATGTCAATAGTGCATGTCCTCAAAAGGAGTTTGGAAGATCGGCGTGACTCATCATGGATCGGACCATGTCCAACAGGGTTCGATTTCTTCTCTCAGATACACCATTCCATTGGGGTGTTCCAGGAGGAGTAAGTTGGGATAGGATCCCACACTCTTTCAGATGGCCATCAAACTCTAGGCTTAAATACTCACCACCTCGATCTGATCGAAGAGTTTTAATATTCTTACCTAGTTGGTTTTGTACTTCATTCTTGAATTCCTTGAACTTTTCAAAGGACTCTGATTTGTGTTTCATTAAATACACACAACCATATCTACTGAAATCATTAGTGAATGTGATGAAGTACTGAAAACCTCCTCTGGCTGGTATTTCAGTGGTCCACATACATCAGTATGTATGAGGGCCAAAAGATCATTATCTCTTTCACCTTTTCATGTGAATGGAGACTATGTCATCTTTCCAATTAAACAAGATCCGCATGTCTCATATGATTCATAATCAAAAGAGTCCAAGAGTCCATCTTTATGGAGTTTGGAAATGCGCTTCTCATTTATGTGGCCTAATCGACAATGCCAAAGGTAAGTTGGATTCAACTCATTAGGTTTCATCCTTTTAGTATTAATGTTATAAACTGGCATTTCAAGATCAAGGACATTTAATCCATTGTTCATTTGAGCAGTAACATAGAATATATCATTCAAATAAATTGAACAACAATTGTTCTTTATTATGAATGAAAAACCAAACTTGTCCAAACAAGAAACGGAAATAATATTCGTGCTAATTGCAGGTACATAATAACAGTTCTCTAACTGAATTATTAAACCACTAGGTAAAGTCAATACATAAGTTCCTATGGCTAAAGCAACAACCTTTGCTCCATAGCCAACTCGTAGGTCGACTTCACCTTTTGCCAAATCTCTACTCCTTTTTAGTCCCTGAAGTTGAAGTCTCTACTCCATTCTTCTTATCTTCCAGGTACTTTGGGCAGTTTCTCTTCCAGTGTCCGGTCTTACCGCAATGGAAGCAAGTGCCTTCTTTTGCTATGCCTCCACTAGGCTTCAAAGCAGCAACGATGGGTTTGGGTTTGGCAACTTCCTTGCCTTTCCCTTTATCACCCTGCTTAGTGGGCCTTTTGTTCTGTCTCTTTCCATTTCCGATCATCAGAATGGACTTCCCTTTTGACTTCAGATTCTGCTCAGAAGTTCTTAACATGGCGAGCAGTTCAAGAAGAGATTTGTCCATATCATTCATATTGAAATTTAGGACAAATTGACTGAAACTATCTGACAACGATTGCAAGATCAAATCAGTCGCAAGTTCCTTTTCGAGGGGAAAACCCAATCTCTCGAGGTTTTCCACATACCCAATCATCTTGAGCACATGGGGACCTACAGGGGCTCCCTCAACTAACTTGCCTTGAAAAAAGGCTTTTGAAACTTCAAACCTCTCATGCCTTGCTTGCTCTTGATAGAGCATCTTCAGGTGTTCGATCATATCGAACGCTGACATGTTCTCATGTTGCTTTTGCAATTCTGAGTTCATGGTAGCTAGCATGAGACAAGCAGTTTCATTGGCATCATCAACATGCTTCTTATAAGCATCTCTTTTTGCCTTAGGTGCAGAACTAGGAGGTTCCTCTTCAGGAACAGGTGTCTCCAAGACATACAACTTTTTATCATGTTTGAGGACATTCCTCAGGTTTCGGTGCCAATTGTCGCATCCGCGAAAAAAACAACCGGCGGGCTGAAACAAAAAAACAAACAGAGCCGCCACTGCGCGTTATTTATCCCAAAATAGGGAAAGGAAACGCTCAGAGAAACCTGGAAAAAGCACGGTCTCGCGACCAAAGAGAAAGGGTAAGGGAGTCGGTTACGCAAGGGGAAGGTATTAGCACCCCTCACGTCTGTCGTACTCGACGGGATCCACGTTCTAAAAGAAAGAAAAGGTTGCTAAAACACCACACACACACACACCGAAGACAACACAGGTGGGGTTAAGAGGAAGGGAGCTCGATAGGACATCGCATCCTATGCCTACGTATCTCGTCTGGAACGAGAATCAGAGCTGCCGTAGTTCGGCTCACGCACGCCAAACAAACAAGCACAAACACAGGCAAACATGGAGCCTGAATGCCAATCACTGGACTTACATCAGCATCCGAACCAAAACACACACAGAAAGGCAAACGTGGAGCCCGAACGCCAATCACTGGACTTACATCTGCATCCGAACCAAACAAACACAATCAGGATACGGACAGCCAATCGCTGGGCTTACATCCATATCCTGACACACAAGAGGATTAACAAGCAAACACACACAAAAAGAAAAAAAAAGTGCCCGAAGAGACCTCGCACGGTCTCCTGCCTACATACCTCGTTTGGAACGAGGATCAGGGCGATGTAGTTCCCCTGAAAGGGAAAGCAATTCTAGCCAGAAACCAAGGGGAGACACACTACCAGGGAGCTGTACTCGAGCCTAGTGTTATCATGCATCATTGCCCTATGTTGTGGTTTCTACCTACTTGCGCAACAGCAAGCTAATCCTATCCAGGAAGAAAGCAAGCATGCAAGCATCAATCGCAATAAAACAAACATTTCAAACAAATATTCACAAAGCACACACTATATCCAGTCAGAAGTGAGGCTCAAACAAAGGGTTCGACTGCCGAAGCAAGTCATCTGTACAGAGGGTAGAGTGAGCTCTTAACCTTGCCATTGAGAGGCTAAGGTGAAGCTGATGAGAGGTGAGTGAAGATTAGACTTCACAGCTCTTATCCCTGATCAGGGAGAGCTTCAGACAAAGGAGCGTGGGTCCAGAATGGAGGGACCCTTCTACGCTCAAGACTCTGACACAACTGTACAAAGTACAAGATCTTGGGTTTGTGCCCCAATGCATCCACACAGTGGTGTGAGCAGAGGGACGACTCAACAGAATAGCGGGGGATAGATTGCATATCCCTTGGGTTCCGCCAATTGCCTCATAGAGGTCTTTACCTGCTTGGCACAAAAGTAGACAATCACAAACATCGCCTCTTAAGGAGGACTTCAGACAGTTGCCTGGCTAAATAACAAGCCAGGTCTTCCAGACTACATGAAGACAAGAGAGTCTACCTCAACTGGTTTATACAACCAAGCAGCAGCAAGCAAGTTCTTAAAGAACTGTAAGCGACTAAATGTACCTGAAATCAATCAAGTATCATCAGTACTCAGACAAACCAACAATAAACAGCAAAAGTCAATCTATACAGACAACACAAGTTAATGCACATAAGTGCAAGCCATGAGCTCAAGCTCAAGCATCAAACCCTACAATACAAAACAAGTTAGTTTACAACATCAAACAAAACTCAATTTAATCAGCTTGCAATTTTCTCCTTAAGGCTTTTGCATTTCAACCTGAAAATCCAAACCAAATGTGAGAAACTAGACCACTAGGCCAAGCCTAGGGTCCAAAGGAGATAAAAAATCCTAAACAGCAAGTGAAATTTATCCAAAATCACATTCAAACAAATCAAAAGCAAATGCAATTGGTCCCATGCTCATATCATTCATCATTATCATTTCATGCACAATTTAGTATCAAACATGCAATTTGCACCTTCAAATGACCAAACAGAACTAACTCAATCAAAAGCATACCAAAACAATTCAATTAATTCCACAAAAATTCACACCTAAACAGGACACATCCAATGTATAGCATGTCAATTTTCAGCTCAATTGGACAAAAGGAAGTAGGTCAATGAAAATCAAGAAGTCCAGACACATTTACACAAGCCAATTCAAGGCATCCAAACAAGCATTAACTTCCATAAATCATAAAACAGTGACAACAACTAAGAAATGAATGGGATCAAAACCATGATGTCCTATAATGTGTCTACAATGCTCACACCAAATTTCATCTTCATCCAATACACTATGAGAATTTCACAAACAAAATGCCAACATGTGTCACACAATGTTACAAGATGAGCACACAGAGAAGAAAATTATCAATCAATTAGAAAATGACATCAACAATTCCAGAAAAATTCTCATGTAATCTTGACATATCAATGATCATCCACACAAAATTTCAGCTCAAATCAACATCTCTAGGCATTTTTAATAAAATCATGAAGTTGACCTAGCTTGGTGTGACACAAATTGTCACACCCAACTTGCACACATCATATCTACCAAACCAGAGATCCAAAATTCACAAACTATACATCAAAATAACCAGCAAGGAGTCAAGAATTAGCATGTGAAATTTCATTCAATTTGGATAATGTATGAGTATTTCATGAAGGATATGGTGAAACATATACAAAATGCACACAAGTCAAAGATCAATAGGCAAAGTCAAAAATTCTCCAAGCACAACTTGAGTTATCATACCTATGAAAAACTAGAGAAAATTATGAATCTAACAAAAAAACTCCCACTAAATTTGGATTAATATTGAATTTGTTTGGATTTTTTGAAGTTAATTGAATTAGTGAAATAATTATTTAAATGGAATATGAATTTAATTATTAAGCGAATGGCATTGTTGTAATTCTCCTCAGCCATGCCAAAAACGACGTAGCATCATTAATTCGCTGGCAACGTGTAACTGGACGAATTTGGTGGGAAACAAGTTTTCAAATTGGCACGGTAGCGAAGTGGATTAAACGCAATATATTTCCAGAATTTTCACGCTCATTACCGTGTTCTTCATCTTCATCAATCCAAATTCGGTTATGCTCAAATCTCAACCAAAACTCACAAACGATATATGGATGGAAAGGTCTAAGCACATACAACACGAATATCACTATGAAATCATCCATAAATTCATGTACAGCAAGAATCGAACGAAATAAGTTTGCTCATCAAAGGTTCAAACTCAGATTTCTCATCCAATACTCAATCAAATCAAAAACCACAAGTTGCATCGTGTTCTACATCACAAGATCTACCTAAACCACATCAAGATTTTGAGAATTAGAGAATTCGAGTTCTGACCTTAAAATGATGACAGTGTCGAATCCGCGAGCTCCACCGTCCAAATTGTGAAAACAGAAGAAGATTAATGTCCAGGAAGATGAATGGAACTCGTGCTTCAGCTCAAGATTGCTCCAATTGGAAGAATTCTCAAAATGCCATTGTTGAGCTTCCTTTGAACAGTCGCGATTCAGCAAGGTTCTTGCAACAATTCAACAAAACAGATGTAGATGAAGGTATGTGGAAGATGAATAAAAAAGAATCAATCCATTTGGTGAAGATTTGATGAAGTTTGGATCCAAAAAGCTTGATGAAGTTCTTGAGAAATTGAGAGAAAATGGAGGGAAAGGTTGTTAGATTTCTTGAGAATTGTAATTATGATTACCAATTCAGTTACAATTAGTAACTTATACTCCACCTTAATCCAATGCACTAATCTCAATTAGCAAAATTTGGAAGAATTAGCATAATTGCACTTTAAGTGAAAGTTCCAAAAATGCCCTTGCCAAATATTGCACCATGACAGCTCATGACAGTTGGAACAAGTTTCAATTTGCATTTGGAGAGTGTTGCAAAAAATCCCATCTCAAAATTCCATGTATTTCTCAAATTGGACCATTTTGCCCTTGGATTTTAATTGTTGCACTTGAAAATTGACCTTTTGCATTGACCATTTTTGATGAATTTTGATTATGCACCATGAAAGTACATGTGAAATGGAGTTTGCTCATAAAAAGATCAACCATTTTGGACATTCCATGTAAAAGTTATGCCACTTTGATTATAGGCATTTTTGGAAAATGAATGGACCATAACTTGTCAACCATACATGGGAATTTCAAGTTCTTGGACTTTTTGGAAAGGTGAGACCAAGATCTACAACTTTCATGTTGAAAAAATTTTCATTTGAATCTTTTTTGGACACGTAATTTTGTGATGAAAAACTTTCCATTTTTGGAAACTTCCATTACAAGTCACTTTCCATTTTTGGCAATTTTCTGTCTGACTTTATTTTCTTCATTCTCGAGCTTTGACATGTCAAATGAAGCTTGTTCCAACATGAATGAAGTGTATCCAACTCTCTCCCACCTCCAAATCCATAAAATCAAGCACAGTTGACCACAGTTGACTTTTCAACTGATAGATGAATTTGGCAAGGCACTGATCAAGCTGAGCCCCAATCCTCTGATGAAATGGCTCAAGGATGAAACCCTAGCCTCAATAAGCTCAATACAATCATGAAATGATCCCCATATCTATCATAGACCCCATCTCCTGCACAAACCCTGATTGGCCCAATGCAACTGATTAGGGTTGACCAGTGGTCAAAACCCTAATCTCAAGGCATATGATCAATCTTCTTGCATCTTCTGGATGATATCAAGACCATGATGATGATGATGTATCATTTCAAACAAGATGTAGCCCAATCCCTTGAGAAACCAAAACCCTAATTTAGACTCCCATCCTCAGATGATTAATGATCCAGTCCAATGAAACCCTAGCTTGCACATAACCTCTTCATCTTCTGCTCAAGACTTGTGAGGATGACTTGCACAATGTAACCACATGATATGTAATATGCAATGCCTAATGACCTAAAAATGATATGTAATATGTTATGCTAGTCCCAAGAGAGGAGGGCAAATTTTGAGGTGTTACAGCTGCCCCTATTCAATCCACTGTGAACCTGTCGATATGAACAACCTCGACATTCAGATGATCAGGATGAAGAGTGATTGAATACCAAGAACAGACGAACAATTTGCACTCTGATGGGAAAATAATTAACAACGCCTGTCAGAATCGGCGAAGAACAATCTCTGAACAAAAATCCGTCGGGTACGGAAAAGTCGGCCTAATCACCGAAACAGCAACGTCGACCTGGATACCAAAATAAATGGTAACGCAGGGATAACCACGGCCTGAACACCACATATCCGCTGGGGATTATCATTCCTTTCTTTTTTTATGCTTTTCTTGAACCCCGAGATTTCTGATAATCGCTCTTTTTTCATTTTCTTGAACCCCGAAATTTTCTTTCGCGCCAATGATCCCCGATCACTGCATTTGAACCCCGTTCTCCTATTTGCCAAAATAATGAACCCCATTCTCCGGTTTGAACCCCAGTCGCCTGACGATAACTTGCGATCGCCATTGTGAACCCCGATCTCCAGAAAATGTCGCAACATTTCCCTTTCTCCATTTGGACCCCGCTCTCCAGAAAATGCCTCAACATTTCCCTTTCTCCGTTTGAACCCCAATCTCCAGAAAATGTCTCAACATTTCCTTTTCTCCATTTGGACCCCGAAATCCCATCTCTCGTGATAATTCCACTGGCAACGTCGGAAATAACACCAAACCACTCTGAGGGCGACATATCAGAGGGTACACCTTCACAAAAGGAAGGTAGCATGTGCATCTCTTCTTCAGAAGACACCCATAACGACTTCCACTGGCCTCAGCCAAAGTCTAAGGTGACACATGAACAGAAGACAATCCTATGGACCTCATCCTGGATATAATCTTCAACTCCAATCTCTATTTGGACCCCGATCTCCAGAAAATGTCTCAACATTTCCCTTTCTCCGTTTAGACCCCGATCTCCAGAAAATGTCTCAACATTTCCTTTTCTCCGTTTGAACCCCAAAATCGCGCTGATCGCGTAATATCCTTTGATTTCATTTCCATTTCCGTCCGACGGAAAAAAGTTTCATCCAGTATCGCACTACTGGAAAACATTGCTAATCTGACATCCAGATGCTAAACTCCTCAGAATAACCCCTTCAACCAGACACTAACTAATGACTGGGAAGAAACTCGACGTTTACTGGACATCGAACAATGATGTTTACCTGACACCAAAGAAAGCTCGACCAGACACTTACTGATGACTGGGAGGAAACACGACGTTTACCGGACATCAAACAATGATGTTTACAGGCATCAAACAATGATGTTGACAGGACATCGAACAATGATGTTGACAGGCATCAAACAATGATGTTGACAGGCATCAAACAATGATGTTGACAGGCATCAAACAAGGATGTTGACAGGACATCAAACAAGGATGTTGACAGGACATCGAACAATGATGTTGACAGGACATCAAACAATGATCGACCAGACATTAAACAATGACTGGGAAATAACTCGACGTTTACTGGACATCGAATGATGATGTTTACTGACACCAAAGAAAGCTCGACCAGACACTTACTGATGACTGGGAAATACTGTTGCTCCAAACTCACAATGCTGAACTCCTCGGAGTATCGTCTTCACTGTCCGGCAAAACCAAATCTCAAGCGGTAACCACGGCTCGAGCCGTGCTGATCGCGTAACATTTCTATCTCTGTCCGACGGAAAAGTTTCCTCCAGCATCGCACTACTGGGGAATATTACTGCTCTGTCGTCATGATGCTAAACCCATCAGAGTAACATCTTCCAACTTCTGTCGAAACCACCTCTCAAACAATAACCACAGCTTGAGACTAGCCTATGCTTGCAATGATGCATGACTTTTTCTGCGTAATGCTCCATAATTATGGAAATGCTACGCGATTTATTATATCTTTTATGCAATATGCTATGCTTATTCTACATGATGAATGCATAAAAAGCATCCCCCCTCAAGGGACTCTTCTGGGGAGCACGAGACACTCTGCTGAGGATCTCGCCAATACTCCGATCTCCACCCTGCTGGGGAATAACATTGCTGCTGGGAAAAGGTAACCCTTGCTGGGGAAGAACCTCCTTTGCACCCAATCCGCTCGGGAAACTGCAGGGGATAAGAACCACCAACACTCTGTGGGGATACATCGGTCTTTGACTTGCTGAGGATATCAATCCCGACTCTGCTTGGAGAACCCCCACAGATACCTGACGACTTCACTGGGGAAATGCTCACAGATAGCTCTGCTGGGGAAACAGCAACCTCCAGGCCTGGTGACTGGGGAAGCATTGATTTGACACCTGCTGGGGATAACCCATCCTGACCCTGCTAGGGGAAGCGAATGCCACTCCGCTGGGGACAACCCATGCAATCCATAGGTAGAATCAACTCAGCTGGGGATGCAAATCTCAGTCCGCTACGGAAACTCATCCAATCCACTGGTAGGATGAACACTGCTGGAGATATATTTCATTGAAACCCGCTCCACTCGGGGATAGCAACCTCCAGACCTGGCTGCTGAGGAAACACCGTTTTAAACAGAGCCGGGGATAATCATCCTGACTCAGCTAGGGGATCCACAGACCTTGGATCTGCTGGGGAGTTAGTCCTCACAACTCCGCTTGGGGATATAGCTGGGGAAATGAGAAAAGTTGGTACAGAACACCCGTCGACTCGTCGAACCACGGTATCCACCTCCCAATCTCGTATCGGCTTTCCACTTTTGAGAACTCCCAGACTCGTCTGGACCTTTTCTGCTCCATCATCTTGTACTCCCAACCGCTCCGCGCTCGACGGAGAGCGAACTCCTGGGGATTATACAGACTTTTCAATTTTCCGACTTTGAAGAGTCTTCTTGATTAATTCCAAGGGTCGTCGTACACCTCGACGTCTCTTCGTCGCTTCTCTACCCATTCATTCGTCCCTGATTGGACCCTGCGGGGAATTTCTACAGACTTTCCAATCTTCCGATTTTGAAGAGTCTTCTTGATTATCATTCAAGGATCGGCGTACGTCTCAACGTCTCTTCGTCATTCCTTCATACATTCGTCCGTCCCTCGTCCCTGATTGGACTCCATGGGGCTTTGTTTTCCAACATCTTCCACATCACGACCTGCAAGTGAGTGAAAATACCTAACAGTTCCTGCAAAACAGATCGTTAGACAAAATCGTGCCCCAGGCGTGTCAAGATTTCAACACTTGGGTCACCCAACCTTCCAAATAAGATTTCAAGCTTTCAATCTTATAAACATGCATTGGAAGGGACCTGTATGTCTTAAAATGCAAGATTCTTTATCAAAAATATCTGGATGTTTTTGCAATCAAAGCGGTAATGAAAAACAAAAACAAAATCATTTGACTGAATATGCATTTTATTGATTGGAAAAGTGTGGCTCAAATTGAGCAATACAAAGGAAGCAATTCCTGAAAAGAGGTAACTGCACAAAAGGAAAAATCTATCCTAATGGCAATGTGAAACCCGTAATCTCATCGAGTTCCAACTCAGTTACACCCCATATGTCCTCAGACTCTCCATGCTTTCTGCCTCCTGAACAAGACGTTTCTGATTGATCCCTACCGGGTATTATCCATGATGCTCTAACCAAAGCGCAAACGATCATGCCTGACGCAGTTGTTCGTTTCAATCCCTCTTTTGCCTGGACCGCCCTTTCGGGTTTTCAGTCCACCGGGATACCCTTTTTTGCCCAAGTCGCCTTTTCAGGTTTTCGACTTGCCGGGTGTACATTTTTCTCTTATATCCCTAATTTTTGCCCGAACCTTTTTTTTTTTTTTTTTGGTTCGCCGGGATGCCCATTTTTGCCTGGACTATTTTATTCTTTTCGTCCAGCGGGTCTCTTTACACGAAGTATTTTTTAACTGCGTCCGCATTCACAGGGGATGGAAAATCCTCGCCATCCATGGTCGTCAGCAACAAGGCTCCTCCAGAGAAAACCTTCTTGACCACGAATGAGCCTTCATAATTCGGTGTCCATTTGCCCCTACGATCGTTTTGAGGAGGAAGGATCCTTTTCAGCACCATATCACCTACGTGATATACCCGAGGTCGCACCTTTCTGTCGAAAGCACGCTTCATCCGCTGCTGGTACAACTGCCCCTGACAGATGGCTGCCAGCCTCTTCTCTTCAATCAGGCTCAACTCTTCGTACCGGATTCTTACCCATTCCGCCTCTTGCAATTTCACGTCCATCAGGACTCTCAAAGAGGGAATCTGAACCTCAACAGGTAATACTGCTTCCATTCCATACATGAGTGAGAACGGCGTTGCCCCAGTAGGCGCACACCGAGGTTCGATACACAGGATACCAGCTTCCTACTCAATCACACCATCGGTGCCTTCAAACGTTATCTGGGCAACAAAAGCTTATTCACCTTAACCTCCCCATCAAACATCAGAATCCGTTCGGATTCAGGGTCAGACCCCTCCTCCGGGATCGGTTACTCTCAATCTTTCGATTAGAGCACCTCGAGATGTCCTCATCAGGGAACTCAAACTTCATCGATTGATAATCCTCAATAGGTTGCGGAGCGATGTAATCAGGCAATACACCCCTTGATCGCTTCTTGAGAGTATCACAAATCAATCATCCTTCTTTTGCACTCTCGCAACCCGTCCGGTCAATGCTAGATCCTCAAACCCATACTTGATCGGATCCATCTTGGAAACCCACAAAGTGGTATGAACCAGCATATACTGTCTCGGTCGGCGAGCAGCCTATGCCAAAGTACATCAAGTTTCCCGAGCAGTGAATGTATTGTTTCACAGTCGGCAAACTTTTTGCTTGGGTAAATTGCATGCTCTTTTCGACAAGACTCGTCATGCTGACCCAATACACCTCGTAGACCCCTCGAAGGCCGTCAAGTACCAGATTAACAGTCTCTTTCCATAGGGAGGCATCGGAATCGGAGGCTCCTGCAACTTATTCTTTTATCTTTCAATGCCCCTTGGCAATCATTGGTTCACCTGACCGTTTGATCTTTTTTGCTTGAATGGGTTCCCACGTGGCTGTTAGGTGAGATGTGAACCATGACATGTAGTTCAATCTACCCAGGAGACCACGAACCTCTTTCTTTATTCTCGGTTCAGGCATTTTTCTTTTTTTTTCCTTTTTTTTTAAGCAGGATCAACCTCGGATTCCTCTCTGACAATGGACCCCCAACATCTTACCGGACTGCACTCTGATAGTGCACTTATCTGAATTCAACCTCAGTTTGAATTGTCTCAACTGGTCAACCGACTTGCCCCTTGTCTGCTAGATGCCCCTCTCCTGTTTGGGACTTTGCTATCATGTCATCAACATAGCATTGGATTCCACGATGAATCATGTCATGAAACAAGGTCACTCTGATACGTGGCACTGGTGTTCTGCTTCTCTAGAGGACAGTCTCCTTTCCATGGTAGCTTGTGTACAACGACATCGGTATCCGACCCTGGCATATCCTGACATGACCAGGTGAAGGTATCCACGTGCTCTTTCAACAGGGCTACCATTATGCTCTCGACTCGCCTCTGAAACGGCCCCAATTTTTTTTCTTCCTGACCTCGGCGGTGCTTGGAATAACAACCTCAACCCGCTCCTCGTGCGGCTGAATCACCTTCTCCTCTTGTTTTGACCACCTGGCTAATTCCAGCAGATCACAATCTTCTTCGCCTTCTTCTTCGGCATGATAGATCGGATTGTCGAAGTCATACAGAGGTGTAACCAAATCGTTATCAATGAGATCCGGAGAATTACTTTTCGAAGTCGGAAAGAGACAAATCAAAAAAGAGAAAAATGAAAATAAACATTGCCATTTTTATTTGTTTTTAAACTGCAAAAATAAATGAAAAACAGGGAACACCGCTTTTTGACTGAAAAACATCCATTTATTAATGATGCAGAAATGTTGCAAAATGAAACATGAGGTGGCCCTTACAATGAACCAGTACGTGTCGGGAAACACGTATGGCTTTCATGCAAATAAAATTGAGAAACAAGAAACATTACTCTTCCGGATGAGTGACAATGCTGATCTTTTTTAGGCCTTCCAGTTCCCTGGTACGCACGATTTTATCCACGATTCCAGTTCGCGGTCGCTATCACTCTCTTCACCCACTGTATAGGCGTGATCTGAATCTAGCATTCCAGCACTGACAAAGGTGAACGACGGACGACGTCCTCTGTTCTGCTCAGACGAGTCTTGATCTGGCTGATAGCCAACCCCGAACACATCCGCCTTCACCATAATGCCTATGATCTTTCCCCAGCCTGGGATCCCTCCATTTCTCACCACTTCCACGGCCTGTTTGTAAGAAGAAATGGACGGCTTTTTCTCTTTCTCAACACCAACGACATTTTTCACCTTGATGGTTTCAACTGCCAGACTGGGTACTTTACACCTTACATCGTCCATTTCTACTTTCATCTTTCTCTGGACCGATTCCCCAATTACTACACACCCCTTTGTAGCGATGGCCGCACAACAATCATCAACACGAGGGAAAGCTCCATTTTTCGTCGGGCGTTTTGGGACCACAGACATGGGCATTCTTAACTGATCCTTCTCAGTCACCTTTATCCATATCTTGTCCTTCGACCTCAGCTCCACTTTTACAGGACCATGCCTTGTCACGGGGTTAGCACTATCATCTGTCGTCGGTGCAAAATTGATTGCCTTAGAATCCACCAAGTCCTGGACCACATGCTTAAAAGCTTTGCAATCCTCAACATGATGTCCAGGTGCCCCAGCATGGAACTCACACCTGACATTCTCATCATAACTGGCAACCCTCTGATCCGGTTTCCCTGGAATCAATGTCCTCGGCTGCACCAACCCAATATCCTTCAACCTTTTAAACAGAGAGGCGTAAGTCACGGGCGGCTTATTGAAATGACGATCTGTCGTCCTCCTTCTCACTTGGCCCACAGCTCTTTGTGTCCTCTGTTGAGGTGACTGTTGCCGCTGTGGTGCAGATTGATTACTAGTAGGGATTGTTACCGTATCAACACATGGGTGATAACGATCCTTACCGCGTTCTCTTTTGGCCTGCACACCACCTGATTCAACTTCCTTCTCAAGATGACCATTGCCAGAGGGCTTCTTTGCTACAGAGCCAGAGGGATTTGTTACTTCGGATGACGGAGCCTTTCCCTGAACTTTCTCCTTGATCATCCAGCCCTCAATCCTTTCCAATCTCTCGGCCATGGCTTTCTGCCCCAAGGCAAGCCCTTGCACAATACTGAACAAATCCCTCACCATCTCTTTCAGTTCGAGGATGCCGGCGTTAGGAGAATCCATCAGTTTGGATTTGTTGCCCCCAGCAGGATATCTAAACGAGCTATGCACACCGGTTGACACCTACAAAACAACAAATGGGTTAATATGCATGAATGCAACATCTATCCATATGAGGAAGACTCTGTCCTTTGATTCTGGCTTCATCGAGACAGATAATATTTTGACATCCACATTCTGAAATTCAAGATGTCTCTCAACCAGATTCTCAATCAATAATACTCCCCATATGGCTAGACATAGGTTCGATGCAGATGAATGCAAAATGAGAATGATGCAGATGAATGAATGCAATGCATTGCCATCCTCCAAGTCCTTTGATCATCTGTTGCTCTAAATCACAGCCCTGATCTCTGAACCGATCACAACCATCTGAGGTCTGACTAACCACAAATCCAACTCAAGGGTTCCGAAATAAACGGAAGATACATCATCATCATCATCTGACAATCTCTGAGCAGATAACCACTGAATCTCTGAATCGGCCCGGGGAATCCTGAAATAAACGGATCCCCACTGATAAATAACTTGGACAGCACTCCGGCGTCTCTGAAATAAACGGCCATAAATCCGACTCATAAATAGGACTCTGATCAATGGAACCAACAGTCACCATCTGAGTCACCAACAGAACATGCATCTGAAAGAACCACCCTCCCCTCACAGGTAAATTCTAATCAGGTCACCCTAAGGCGGATAATAGTCTCGACAATCGGGCGGAGATACTCAATGGGTTTGCCCTTTCGGGTGTGCCATTGTAGCTCCCTTAAGATCGTCTAAACCAAAGATCCGGGAAATGATCGGTCACCAGAGTCAACAGCTCAAATGAAGTAACTCAACCAAAGTGGGGTACCCCACAGAGGAAAGCACTATCAAATGAACCTCGTCTGGCTTGTGGCATGTCACGTTGCAACAATATGCTGATAAAGCAAATGAGGAACGTGAGACCACACTAATCCTAGGTGTATACTCGGGCCTGGGTTTTAGCCCCACTCAGAACACCACCCCAAAACCAGGGAACCACCTGCACAGAGGACGGCAACATGATAGTATGATGCATGCAAATATTTATGCAAATATATACACTGTTAGAATAATAAATGCAATAAATAAAGTGGCACAAGCAACCTAAACTATCCTAGAACGCTAGGAAGGACTCGCTTAGGGAAGATGGACCAGCATAGGTCAACACCTTGGTGTCCCCAGCAGAGTCGCCAGCTGTCGCATCCGCGAAAAAAACAACCGGCAGGCTGAAACAAAAAAACAAACAGAGCCGCCACTGCGCGTTATTTATCCCAAAATAGGGAAAGGAAACGCTCAGAGAAACCTGGAAAAAGCACGGTCTCGCGACCAAAGAGAAAGGGTAAGGGAGTCGGTTACGCAAGGGGAAGGTATTAGCACCCCTCACGTTTGTCGTACTCGACGGGATCCACGTTCTAAAAGAAAGAAAAGGTTGCTAAAACACCACACACACACACACCGAAGACAACACAGGTGGGGTTAAGAGGAAGGGAGCTCGATAGGACATCGCATCCTATGCCTACGTATCTCGTCTGGAACGAGAATCAGAGCTGCCGTAGTTCGGCTCACGCACGCCAAACAAACAAGCATAAACACAGGCAAACATGGAGCCTGAATGCCAATCACTGGACTTACATCAGCATCCGAACCAAAACACACACAGAAAGGCAAACGTGGAGCCCGAACGCCAATCACTGGACTTACATCGGCATCCAAACCAAACAAACACAATCAGGATACGGACAGCCAATCGCTGGGCTTACATCCATATCCTGACACACAAGAGGATTAACAAGCAAACACACACAAAAAGAAAAAAAAAGTGCCCGGAGAGACCTCGCACGGTCTCCTGCCTACATACCTCGTTTGGAACGAGGATCAGGGCGATGTAGTTCCCCTGAAAGGGAAAGCAATTCTAGCCAGAAACCAAGGGGAGACACACTACCAGGGAGCTGTACTCGAGCCTAGTGTTATCATGCATCATTGCCCTATGTTGTGGTTTCTACCTACTTGCGCAACAGCAAGCTAATCCTATCCAGGAAGAAAGCAAGCATGCAAGCATCAATCGCAATAAAACAAACATTTCAAACAAATATTCACAAAGCACACACTATATCCAGTCAGAAGTGAGGCTCAAACAAAGGGTTCGACTGCCGAAGCAAGTCATCTGTACAGAGGGTAGAGTGAGCTCTTAACCTTGCCATTGAGAGGCTAAGGTGAAGCTGATGAGAGGTGAGTGAAGATTAGACTTCACAGCTCTTATCCCTGATCAGGGAGAGCTTCAGACAAAGGAGCGTGGGTCCAGAATGGAGGGACCCTTCTACGCTCAAGACTCTGACACAACTGTACAAAGTACAAGATCTTGGGTTTGTGCCCCAATGCATCTACACAGTGGTGTGAGCAGAGGGACGACTCAACAGAATAGCGGGGGATAGATTGCATATCCCTTGGGTTCCGCCAATTGCCTCATAGAGGTCTTTACCTGCTTGGCACAAAAGTAGACAATCACAAACATCGCCTCTTAAGGAGGACTTCAGACAGTTGCCTGGCTAAATAACAAGCCAGGTCTTCCAGACTACATGAAGACAAGAGAGTCTACCTCAACTGGTTTATACAACCAAGCAGCAGCAAGCAAGTTCTTAAAGAACTGTAAGCGACTAAATGTACCTGAAATCAATCAAGTATCATCAGTACTCAGACAAACCAACAATAAACAGCAAAAGTCAATCTATACAGACAACACAAGTTAATGCACATAAGTGCAAGCCATGAGCTCAAGCTCAAGCATCAAACCCTACAATACAAAACAAGTTAGTTTACAACATCAAACAAAACTCAATTTAATCAGCTTGCAATTTTCTCCTTAAGGCTTTTGCATTTCAACCTGAAAATCCAAACCAAATGTGAGAAACTAGACCACTAGGCCAAGCCTAGGGTCCAAAGGAGATAAAAAATCCTAAACAGCAAGTGAAATTTATCCAAAATCACATTCAAACAAATCAAAAGCAAATGCAATTGGTCCCATGCTCATATCATTCATCATTATCATTTCATGCACAATTTAGTATCAAACATGCAATTTGCACCTTCAAATGACCAAACAGAACTAACTCAATCAAAAGCATACCAAAACAATTCAATTAATTCCACAAAAATTCACACCTAAACAGGACACATCCAATGTATAGCATGTCAATTTTCAGCTCAATTGGACAAAAGGAAGTAGGTCAATGAAAATCAAGAAGTCCAGACACATTTACACAAGCCAATTCAAGGCATCCAAACAAGCATTAACTTCCATAAATCATAAAACAGTGACAACAACTAAGAAATGAATGGGATCAAAACCATGATGTCCTATAATGTGTCTACAATGCTCACACCAAATTTCATCTTCATCCAATACACTATGAGAATTTCACAAACAAAATGCCAACATGTGTCACACAATGTTACAAGATGAGCACACAGAGAAGAAAATTATCAATCAATTAGAAAATGACATCAACAATTCCAGAAAAATTCTCATGTAATCTTGACATATCAATGATCATCCACACAAAATTTCAGCTCAAATCAACATCTCTAGGCATTTTTAATAAAATCATGAAGTTGACCTAGCTTGGTGTGACACAAATTGTCACACCCAACTTGCACACATCATATCTACCAAACCAGAGATCCAAAATTCACAAACTATACATCAAAATAACCAGCAAGGAGTCAAGAATTAGCATGTGAAATTTCATTCAATTTGGATAATGTATGAGTATTTCATGAAGGATATGGTGAAACATATACAAAATGCACACAAGTCAAAGATCAATAGGCAAAGTCAAAAATTCTCCAAGCACAACTTGAGTTATCATACCTATGAAAAACTAGAGAAAATTATGAATCTAACAAAAAAACTCCCACTAAATTTGGATTAATATTGAATTTGTTTGGATTTTTTGAAGTTAATTGAATTAGTGAAATAATTATTTAAATGGAATATGAATTTAATTATTAAGCGAATGGCATTGTTGTAATTCTCCTCAGCCATGCCAAAAACGACGTAGCATCATTAATTCGCTGGCAACGTGTAACTGGACGAATTTGGTGGGAAACAAGTTTTCAAATTGGCACGGTAGCGAAGTGGATTAAACGCAATATATTTCCAGAATTTTCACGCTCATTACCGTGTTCTTCATCTTCATCAATCCAAATTCGGTTATGCTCAAATCTCAACCAAAACTCACAAACGATATATGGATGGAAAGGTCTAAGCACATACAACACGAATATCACTATGAAATCATCCATAAATTCATGTACAGCAAGAATCGAACGAAATAAGTTTGCTCATCAAAGGTTCAAACTCAGATTTCTCATCCAATACTCAATCAAATCAAAAACCACAAGTTGCATCGTGTTCTACATCACAAGATCTACCTAAACCACATCAAGATTTTGAGAATTAGAGAATTCGAGTTCTGACCTTAAAATGATGACAGTGTCGAATCCGCGAGCTCCACCGTCCAAATTGTGAAAACAGAAGAAGATTAATGTCCAGGAAGATGAATGGAACTCGTGCTTCAGCTCAAGATTGCTCCAATTGGAAGAATTCTCAAAATGCCATTGTTGAGCTTCCTTTGAACAGTCGCGATTCAGCAAGGTTCTTGCAACAATTCAACAAAACAGATGTAGATGAAGGTATGTGGAAGATGAATAAAAAAGAATCAATCCATTTGGTGAAGATTTGATGAAGTTTGGATCCAAAAAGCTTGATGAAGTTCTTGAGAAATTGAGAGAAAATGGAGGGAAAGGTTGTTAGATTTCTTGAGAATTGTAATTATGATTACCAATTCAGTTACAATTAGTAACTTATACTCCACCTTAATCCAATGCACTAATCTCAATTAGCAAAATTTGGAAGAATTAGCATAATTGCACTTTAAGTGAAAGTTCCAAAAATGCCCTTGCCAAATATTGCACCATGACAGCTCATGACAGTTGGAACAAGTTTCAATTTGCATTTGGAGAGTGTTGCAAAAAATCCCATCTCAAAATTCCATGTATTTCTCAAATTGGACCATTTTGCCCTTGGATTTTAATTGTTGCACTTGAAAATTGACCTTTTGCATTGACCATTTTTGATGAATTTTGATTATGCACCATGAAAGTACATGTGAAATGGAGTTTGCTCATAAAAAGATCAACCATTTTGGACATTCCATGTAAAAGTTATGCCACTTTGATTATAGGCATTTTTGGAAAATGAATGGACCATAACTTGTCAACCATACATGGGAATTTCAAGTTCTTGGACTTTTTGGAAAGGTGAGACCAAGATCTACAACTTTCATGTTGAAAAAATTTTCATTTGAATCTTTTTTGGACACGTAATTTTGTGATGAAAAACTTTCCATTTTTGGAAACTTCCATTACAAGTCACTTTCCATTTTTGGCAATTTTCTGTCTGACTTTATTTTCTTCATTCTCGAGCTTTGACATGTCAAATGAAGCTTGTTCCAACATGAATGAAGTGTATCCAACTCTCTCCCACCTCCAAATCCATAAAATCAAGCACAGTTGACCACAGTTGACTTTTCAACTGATAGATGAATTTGGCAAGGCACTGATCAAGCTGAGCCCCAATCCTCTGATGAAATGGCTCAAGGATGAAACCCTAGCCTCAATAAGCTCAATACAATCATGAAATGATCCCCATATCTATCATAGACCCCATCTCCTGCACAAACCCTGATTGGCCCAATGCAACTGATTAGGGTTGACCAGTGGTCAAAACCCTAATCTCAAGGCATATGATCAATCTTCTTGCATCTTCTGGATGATATCAAGACCATGATGATGATGATGTATCATTTCTGTCATACCCCAAAATTTGCCCGTTGGCATTACCAAACATTTTCCAAGACCCTCTGACTTGTTCTGCAAGGCACTGGTATCAAATGGACAAAAGCCCACTCACAACAGGCCCAATCCACAGGCGGCCCAAAACAGCTGGCTCGCTAGGCGAGCAGCTCCTTCGCCTAGCGAACATTGCATCATGCCACTCGCCCAGCGAAGCGTTGGATCCAGGAAAAAGCCCAGACCTAGTTTGCTCGCTAGGCGAGCAATTCCTTCGCCTAGCGAAGTTTGCGAAAGTTTGAGATTTTTGGACCTCATTTTAAGCCCATTAGGTCACCATTACCACTACTATAAATACATGCTCCACTGCCACAAAAAAGAACACAGAGAGACGGACTCACTCACCCGGAGACACTCACACGGAGATCCCGAGAAAACCCTAGCATCGAAACCCTGCTGGTCCAAAGAGTTCAGAAGGCGGAAACCCTGAAGGCCGCTTACTCGCTCCGAAGCTACCGTCGCCCAACTCAATCCGGCTCGCCAATCCAAGGTTGCAACTCGATTTGCAAACAGGTTTGCCTCACTATTATCGCTTTAGTTTCTTAATTGGCATATGATTATCACTTTGTGTCCTTATTTTGCATGTGGTACCACTTTAGTGTCTTAATTTGCATGTGATATCGTTTTGTACTCTCACTTGGCATATGGTACCACTTCATGTTCTTAATTTGTGGAGGATATTATAATTGAATTCATAAACATTTTGAAGTCTTGCATGAGAATTTAAATGTGTTTGAATATTGTGAAACTGAACCATATAATTATGTGTTGGATGCCATAAGCCACGCTGCAGGTTGAGGTCATAATGTTCTCAAATTTCAAACCCGTGGCCGCTCGCTAGCTCATCGCTAGGCGAGCCCGCAGCGAGCCTTCGCTGAGCCTTCGCTAGGCGAAGCAGAGGCGACCGGGCCAGGGGCTGCTTTGCCTTTTTGCTGCCCATTTCATGTTTACCTAATAATGATTCCGCGTTCTTTGGCTTAAATTCCTGGCTGTGATGTTTATTTTATGGTGCAATTTCCAATTGTATTTTACCTCGATGCTTTAATCCGTGTGTTCATGGTGTAAGGGCTAACATACTTCCGAAGAAATATCCGGCTAGGTACTCCGCTTTATGCATGGGAAGCCTTCAAGGAGAGGGATTCTAAATTATTTCACTTTAATGTGAAGATTCATATTGATTGCCTAATTAATGTTAATGTAGTGATCCTTAATGTGTTGATTTTAATGTATCGATTTAGTGCGGTATCACTATAATTACCTAATGAACTTAAAACATGGACTTTAAATAAATGATATCGGACCTCTCTTTATTACCCCACGGTTACAATATTACGGTCATGTCCCGCGAATACGGGGATATCCTTAGCAAAGACCCTTCGGTAAAATCATCATAGTCCCTCGGACGTTGCCTTCGAAAATACCATTTTGTCCCTCGATGACCCTTCGGTATAGCCTACGGTTAAATGATGACAGTCCCTTCGAATGCTAAGGTATCCTCACAACTGTTGCCTTCAATGACCTATCGATGACCCTACGCTGACCCTTCTACATCCCCAGGATAAAACTACTTACTTCTCAATAGTAAGGACAGTTTTACCCTCATAAGGATGGGAAATGCCCGGAAAGACCTCGGACAGGTATAACCTTAATTGCTCATTCATAATAAAAAAAATGCTTTTCACACCTCACACCTTTCAAACATCCTTTTTAGAAAATCACCACTTAGCATACATCCGTACTAGGATCATTGCCGAGTTATATTTTTCTAAACTACTTTCAAAAAACTATACGAGATAACCACTTTGTATACATTCATGCAAGAATCATTACAAAGTTACATTCTCGTTTTCAAAACCTTTTTATACACTTTTCAACCACTTTTTTCAAACTAAAAAAAACATAAATGATGGAGCAATTAAGAGCCCATGGATAACCATGGATACAAAGGGTGCTTACCCCTTCCCTTTGTATAAAGTACCTCCCGAACCTAAGAATCTAAATTAAGGTCTTTCCTGTTCTTTTCCACCTTTCCTTAAGGGATAAAAGAAAAGTCGGTGGCGACTCTTGCTAACCGCGACATTGCGATTACAAATCCAATAAGGTCCAGTTCACCGTATGACAGAACTGGCGACTCTGCTGGGGACTAAAAAGAGAGGTCCATCTTAAAAAAAAAAAAATATCATTTATGTTTTCCTTCTTTTAAGGGGGGCTTTGAGTGAAAGATCCTACACCCGGATCTAGTGTACCTTAGGTAAGTAGCAATAGATCATCGCGACTATCCGGCGTATACTGGAATGGTTAAAATGATAGCTACGGTTAATGCGACACTTTGGTTGTCCTGATGTTCCTCATGTTACTTGAGGAAAAATTTGGCTTCCGCGTGGTGTCATCAAAGCATTAACCAGACCTTTAGAACCCTAATTGACTCATCCTAGCCATTAGAAAGTAGTGAGATAACTGACTTCGGTTCCGACTGAGGTTGGTTGATACTCGATACTACACTCTTTGAGATTGGACTTTAGGGAAGCTTCGGTCAACCACTTGGTGTTGCACTGAAGTGGACCTAAAGAAAGGTCGATGATCTGAGATCCTTCTAGAACCCGGTTACTATTCTAGGACAGGTTGAACCAACCAAACTTCAGTGGGGAGGGTACTTACCTATGGAACTCATGCAAGCCTTAAAACCTAGGAATAATTGTTGTGTGACATGCTTGTGCTTGCATAACATCATAACATCATAACATCATAACATCATCATACTAACCATTTCAAGGACTTAGGAATTTAGCTTTGCTCTGTTGAACAGGTTATGGCTTCCAGGAAGACTATCCGGATCAATCTTGTAGCAATCTCTCCTCAACTCAAGGATTTGGTGTCAGAACTCCCCGATCATGCTCAGTTCAACAAGAAACATGGTCATCTTCTCAACTTAGTTACCACTGGTTTCAAGGAAGATATGATGAGAGTCCTATTCCAGTTCTTCGATCCTAAGCATCATTGTTTCACTTTCCCAGATTATCAGTTGGTACCCACATTGGAAGAGTTTTCCAAGCTGCTTGGGACACCTATCCTCGATCAAGTACCTTTCAGCGGCTTAGAAAAGATGCCAAAGGCCGAAGAAGTTGCCGCAGCTTTACACATGACAAAGTCCGACATTGAAACTAATTGGGTAACAAGAAGTGGAATTAAAGGTTTACTTGCCAAATTTCTGATAAGTAAGGCCCGAGAATTCCTAAAAGTTATGAATGTCCATGCTTTTGAAGATGTTCTAGCATTGCTGATCTATGGTTTGGTGCTATTCCCTAATCCGGACCAATTCATAGATGTGAATGCTATTAAGATATTCCTCACTCATAACCCTGTGCCTACCTTGCTTGGAGATATTTTGCATTCCCTTCACACTCGTACTATGAAGAGGCAAGGGACTCTCATGTGCTGCATACCTCTATTGTCTAGGTGGTTTATTTCGCACCTTCCTCAATCAGTCTTCAAGAATGATCAAAATCTGAAGTGGTCTCAAAGGATAATGGCACTCTCCCATTCAGACATCCGGTGGTGTTCTAACCTCAGAGAAAATGGTATCATCATCGATCGTTGTGGAGAATTCCCTAATGTACCACTCATGGGGATAAGAGGAGGTATTACTTATAATCCTGCCTTAGCCCTACGTCAGTTTGGGTATGCTCGAAGGGATGGTCCACATGAAATGATTATTCAAGGTACAACGTTCGATTATGACAATGACCCTCAAGGTCTCCGCCAAAAGTTTGTACGAGCTTGGGGCATGGTGAAAAGAAGCAATTTAGGGAAGAAAAATTCTATTCCTTTGGAACCTTATCTCAGATGGGTGCGCGCCAGAGCTCGCGAACTTGTCATGCCATATCTTGCAGTCGGACCATTGATTGTTGAATCAGAGGTCGAAGGAGGTACTTCCCAGATCATTCCTTATCCAGACATGCCTACTGATGCTGAGGAATTGAAAAGATCCTGGACCCAGTTGAGAGAGGAGAGAGATACTTTCGAAGCTCAGTTCAATGCAGAAAGGAAGAAAGTACTAGAGCTCACCAGTCAGCTTAATGAGGAACGAAGACTCAATGCATATCTTCGCCCAAAAAGAAGTCGCCCCTGGGAGACTTGAGCTTTCATTGTATTTTATTATTATTCCTTTTGTAATGAACATTGATCAACAAAAAAATTTAGCAATAAATATTTCTCCCTTGCTGGTGATTTACGCAAAGTTAAATTCCAAAAGTCCTTGAAAACATTTCATGCATTGCATCGCATAACATAACATTGCATAACAGGTATTCCAAAGGACCATATTCTCACGGTCTGCCTCTTAAACAGAAAAATGGATCTCGAACAGACTGTCAAAGATCTCCAGACTCAGAATGCTCAATTCAAGGAGATGATGCTGAGCTTATCCAAGGGGCAGGAGGAACTGAAGGCTCTTTTGGCCGAAAAGAAGAAGGACAAGAAAGCTGTGAGCTTCATTAACCCGGGCAGAAGGCGTAAAGGACAGGCTACGGGAATCAAATTTGGAATCCCGAATGGTCCAGAAGAGGGGGCGGAAAATGATTCAGAGGAGGAGAATGCTGATTTCTCTAACCCTGAGGATGAGGATGAAGAGTATGAAAATGAACAGTACTCTCCAAGAGATGATAAGTACAAACTGCTGGAAGAACGCATGCTAGCCATGGAGGGTCAGAAGACACCTGGTCTGGATTTCGAAAGTTTGGGTCTGGTCTCCGATGTGACCATTCCTCGCAAATTCAAAATCCCCACTTTCACTAAGTACGATGGTGCATCTTGTCCTCAGATGCATCTAAGGGCTTATGTGAGAAAGATCCAGCCGCATACCACTGATAAGAAACTATGGATTCATTTCTTCCAAGAGAGCCTGTCTGGCACTCAGTTGGAATGGTATTATCAGCTCGAGAGCTCTGACATCCGCACCTGGACTGACTTAGCAACGGCTTTCTATAAGCAGTACCAGTACAATTCTGAATTGGCACCTACTCGGCTACAGTTGCAGAATATGGCTATGGGATCTAAAGAAAGTTTCAAAGAGTATGCCCAGAAATGGAGAGATTTGGCCGGCAGGGTCAAACCCCCTATGACTGACCGAGAATTAGTAGACCTGTTCATGGGTACCCTGACTGGCCCATTCTACAGCCACCTACTGGGGAGTTCTTCATCAGGTTTCACTGAACTTATACTGACAGGTGAACGGGTGGAGAGCGGCATTCGAAGTGGAAAGTTACAGGCAGCTACTTCTACAAGCGGTAAAAAGTCCTACCATGGGAAGAATGAATCGAATGCTGTGTATGGTCAAAAGAATCATAATAAGAAAAATGGTGACCATGCCGTTGGAGCAGTGACGATCGCAGCCCCGCTAGCTCAAAACTTCCAGCAAAGACAAGACAGACCAAGAAGGCAGTTTACCAAGCTCAATATGACTTTAGCACAAGCCCTGCAAAGCATGCTGAAGGTAAATTTAATCACTCTCAGAGGTCCTCCTGCAAATGTCAACACTGCTTCGCCTCGTTATAATCCCAATGCCAGGTGTGCATATCACTCCGATAGCCCCGGGCATGATACGAACGATTGTTGGCTGTTGAAGAATAAGATTCAGGACATGATCGACGCTGGGGAAATTGAGTTCGAGCCTCCGGAGACTCCTAATGTCATCACTGCTCCTATGCCTAATCATGACAAGGCTGTTAATGCTCTCGATGACGATTCTCTCATCACTACTGTAGCGGACTTAACATCTCCTCTCCCGATCATAAAGAGGAATTTATTGCAAGCTGGTTTGTTTCCAGGTTGTACTGAAGATTGCAATTTCTGCATACTCTGGCCCGAGGACTGTTTGAAATTGAAGAATGGTATTCAACGGCTGATGGACGATCGTACAATTCTCTTGGAAATGGTTTCTAAGACGGAAAACCCTGTTGAGGTAGTATCTGTGATTGCAAGGTCCAAGGTTCCAGTGAAGATTACTGCTCCCAGAACACCTGTGAAGATTATTGCTGAGCCCAGAGTAGCTCCCCTGATCATTACTGCACCTGGCCCGATCCCGTATTCCTCAAGCAAAGCCATTCCGTGGAACTATGGAGGTGATGTTTACATCCATGGCGTGAAGCAAGTTAGTGATTCTGCTAATCCTAATGACATTGTGGGGACTAGTAAAATTACTCGAAGCGGAAGGATCTTCTCTCCAGAAATCTCACCTCCTGTCCTTGAAACTCGAGGAAAGGAACCAGTCAACCCTCCTCAGTCAGAGATACCGATCGAAACTACTACTGAAGACGTTGCCAAACAAGAAATGGAAGAAGTGCTGAAAATCATTCGCAAGAGTGATTTTGATGTTGTAGAACAGTTGGGGCATACCCCTTCCAAAATCTCGATGTTATCCTTGTTGCTATCTTCTGAATCTCATGCCAATGCCTTGATAAAATTCCTGAAGACGGCCCATGTACCTCAGGAGACCTCCGTCGACCAGTTTGAAAACTATGTTGCTAACCTGACTGTTGACGATGGCCTAGGTTTTTCCAATGCTGACCTGACACCAGCAGGAAAGAACCACAACAAGGCTCTGCATATCTCCATTGAGTGTAAGGGGATCACCTTGTCTCATGTGTTGATCGATAACGGCTCTTCTTTGAATGTGCTACCGAAAGCCGTGCTCGATAAACTCGACTGTAAAGGCATCGAATTGAAGCCTAGTGACATTGTGGTGCGTGCTTACGATGGTGCGAAGAGTGTTGTCTATGGCGAAGTGGTTCTCCCTATCAAGATAGGGCCTCAAGTCTTCAATACTACCTTTCATGTAATGAACATTCGCCCCGCCTATTCCTGCTTGCTGGGACGCCCTTGGATTCATGGGGCAGGTGCTGTAGCTTCGTCTCTCCATCAAAAGCTGAGATATCCAACAGAGGGAAAGATTGTCACTGTGGGTGGGGAAGAAGAATACATTGTCAGCAGTGTGCATACCTTCAGATATGTCGAGATGGATGGTGAATTCTTCGAGACTCCGTCTCAGTCATTTGAAGTGGTTCCTCCGCCTAGTCCTGTCCTTAAGCCAACTCCCCTTGTGCCCGAGGTCATTCGAGCTCCTCCTGCCATGGTTTCCCTGAAGGATGCTCAAGCTGTGGTTGAAGATGGTGGCTGTACTGGCTGGGGTCAACTGATCAGCATACCCTACAAGTCTGATAAATCTGGTCTGGGATTTAGCTCTGAAAAGATGGTCAAAGATCAAATCAATGCTGTAGAAGATGCTGACAGTGATTGCGACCTGGATAGCTGGATCTACCCAACAATTGGCGACGGACTCAATAATTGGAAGGCTGAAGACACTATCCCGATCTCCTTTAGTCAGGAGTAATTGTTATTGTCCGTTTAGTATTGCAAATCTTTAATTTTTCAATTGAACTTCTTAAAGCATTGTGTCTACGCCCGGGGCACAATAGCTAATTTGTTAAGGGTTTTGTCATTTCATAAGCATATTCATATTCAATAAATCAATGGACTTTTTCGCATTCAAATATTGCGCTCTTTATTTTTCCTGTCGTCTTTCAAACAAGCTATGCTTTCTTACACACACTCACGTAACAAATTGCAGATCCGTATCCACTCTGGATCCTATTGATAATAATTCCGCTACTGTTCATTATGACTTTGAAAATCCAATCTACCAAGCCGAAGATGGAAGTGAGGAAGATTGTGAAGTCCCTGGAGAGCTTGCCAAACTACTACTGCAAGAGGAAAGGACTATACAGCCGCATGAAGAGTCCCTCGAAATTGTAAATCTGGGTACTGAGGTAGACAGAAAAGAAGTCAAAATAGGAGCAGATTTGGAAAACAGTGTAAAAGAAAGATTGATTCAGATGTTGCACGACTATGTAGAGGTTTTCGCCTGGTCTTATGAAGACATGCCCGGGTTGGATACTGATATAGTGGTGCATCGGTTGCCTACGAAGGAAGACTGCCGTCCTGTCAAGCAAAAGGTTCGCCGCATGCGTCCTGAAATGTCTGAGAAAATCAAAGCCGAGGTTATGAAACAATTCAATGCCGGTTTCCTAGCCGTTACTTCTTATCCTCAATGGGTTGCTAATGTGGTGCCAGTGCCAAAGAAGGATGGTAAGGTGCGAATGTGCGTAGATTACAGAGACCTGAATAAGGCAAGTCCCAAAGACGACTTTCCACTCCCACACATCGATGTTCTGGTAGACAATACCGCTCAACACAAAGTATTCTCCTTCATGGATGGTTTCTCGGGATATAACCAGATTAAGATGGCACCTGAGGACATGGAAAAAACTACGTTTGTGACGCAATGGGGCACTTTCTGTTACAAAGTAATGCCATTCGGTCTAAAGAACGCCGGGGCAACGTACCAGCGCGCTATGGTGGTCTTGTTTCATGATATGATTCATCATGAAATAGAAGTATATGTGGATGACATGATAGCCAGATCTCATACTGAAAAAGAACATCTCGATCATTTATACAAACTGTTCGAGAGGTTGAAGAAATACAAGTTGAGATTGAACCCGAACAAGTGCACCTTTGGCGTAAGATCCGGTAAACTCTTGGGCTTTATTGTCAGTGGTAAAGGAATTGAGGTTGACCCAGCTAAAGTGAGAGCTATTCAAGAAATGCCAGTTCCCCGTACGGAGAAAGAGGTCAGAGGTTTCTTGGGACGCTTGAACTACATTGCCCGATTTATCTCCCACTTGACCGCTACCTGCAAACCCATCTTCAAATTACTGAGGAAGAATCAAGCGATGATATGGAATGACGAATGCCAAGAAGCTTTTGACAAAATCAAGAAATATCTCCAGGAACCTCCAATTCTGATACCACCAGTTGAAGGAAGACCTCTGATCATGTATTTGACCGTGCTAGAAGGTTCAATGGGGTGCGTGTTGGGGCAACATGACGAGTCTGGTCGAAAAGAGCATGCCATATACTACCTGAGCAAAAAGTTCACCGACTGTGAAACAAGATACTCACTGCTCGAGAGAACTTGCTGTGCTTTGGCCTGGGCTGCTCGCCGACTAAGACAGTATATGTTGAATCATACCACTTTGTTGATTTCTAGGATGGATCCCATCAAATACATGTTCGAGAAGCCTGCCCTCTCCGGAAGAATAGCGAGATGGCAGATGATCTTAACAGAGTACGACATCCAGTATACTACCCAGAAAGCAATCAAAGGAAGTGTGCTAGCTGATCATTTGGCTCATCAAGCGGTGGACGATTACCAATCTATGAATTTTGAGTTCCCAGATGAGGATGTCATGCTTGTTACGGATTACGAAAAGCCTGAACCAGATGAAGGATCTGAATGGGGATCCCGATGGACTATGGTCTTCGATGGATCTTCTAATGCACTGGGCCATGGTGTTGGGGTTGTACTCATTTCTCCCGAGGGTTACCATACGCCTTTCACGGCTAGACTATGTTTTCATTGTACCAATAATATGGTTGAGTATGAAGCATGTATTTTTGGACTCAAAACTGCTATAGATTGGCGAATCAAGTTTTTGAGTGTGTACGGAGACTCAGCATTAGTAATCAGTCAGATCAAAGGAGAATGGGACACCAAACATCCGAATCTCATCCCTTATCGAGAGCGGGTGATGATATTAATCCCATACTTTGAAGAGATTACATTTGAACATATTCCACGGGAAGAAAATCAGTTGGCAGACGCATTAGCTACCATGTCATCTATGTTCAGAGTCAGATGGGACGGTGAAGCTCCCAGGATCACCATCGAACGATTAGATGAACCAGCACACTGTTATGAACTTCACACTGAAAGGGTACAGGGGAAACCTTGGTTCCACGACGTAAAAAGATATTTAGGAGCTCAGGAATACCCTGAAGGGGCATCCATCAATGACAGAAAATTCCTGAGGAAGTTCTCCGCTAAATTCTTTCTGAGTAATGGAGTATTATACAAACGTAATCATGACTCGACTCTGCTTCGCTGTGTGGATAAAAAGGAAGCAGAAAGGATTATGGAAGACATGCATGACGGTATTTTTGGGACTCATTCTAGTGGACATACAATGGCCAAGAAGATCCTGAGATCAGGGTATTATTGGTCTACCATGGAAGCTGATTGCCACCATCACTCCAGAACCTGTCACAAGTGCCAGATCTATGCGGACAAAGTACATGTGCCACCTGCTCCATTGAACGTGTTGACAGCACCTTGGCCCTTTGCAATGTGGGGCATCGATATGATTGGAGAAATTAAACCTACGGCTTCTAATGGACATCGCTTCATCCTCGTCGCTATTGATTACTTTACGAAGTGGGTAGAGGCAGCCTCATTCGCTTTTGTCACCAAGAATGTGGTGGCCCGGTTCATCAAGAGTAGTCTTATTTGTCGGTATGGCATCCCTGAAAGGATTATCACTGACAATGGTACTAATTTGAACAACAAGATGATTACTGAACTCTGCACGCAGTTCAAAATTAAACACCATAACTCTTCCCCGTACCGGCCAAAGATGAATGGCGCCGTAGAGGCTGCTAATAAGAACATCAAGAAGATCATACAAAAGATGACAGTAACATACAAAGACTGGCATGAGATGTTACCGTTTGCTCTCCATGGTTATCGCACTTCAGTACGCACTTCGACAGGGGCAACTCCTTTCTCTTTAGTCTATGGAACGGAAGCTGTTTTACCAGTGGAAGTCCAGATTCCCTCTCTAAGAATCATGAAAGAGGCGGGCTTAGATGAAGATGAATGGATTCAGACTCGACTCGATCAGATAAATTTGATTGATGAGAAGAGACTTGCGGCTGTTTGTCACGGGCAGATATATCAGAAGCGCATGACCCAAGCATTTAACAAAAGAGTCAAGAGACAGGTGTATCAGGTAGGCGACTTGGTGATCAAGCGTATCACTCTACCACAAGGGGACCCCAGAGGCAAGTGGACTCCCACATACGAAGGGCCATTTATGGTTAAGAAGGTATTCTCTGGTGGAGCCATGATACTTGCTACAATGGATGGCGAAGACTTCCCGCATCCTGTGAACGCGGACATAGTTAAAAAATACTACGCATAACAGAGACCCGCTAGGTCAACGTACCTTGGCAAAAGTAAGGGCATCCCGGCGAACCAAAAGGGTTCGGGCAAAAACTAGGGATAAACATATAAAAATGTACACCCGGCAAGTCGAAAACCTGAAAAGGCGGCTTGGGCAAAAATGGGTATCCTGGTGGACTGAAAACCTGAAAAGGCGGTCCGGGCAAAAATTAGGGATTAAAGCGTATGACTATGTCCCGTTCTCTGTCAGCTTCAACCAAGTTCAAGGGACTGAACAAGCCAATCACCTTTATCCGACAGCAGGAGATAAGATGCTTGAAGACATGATGACAGTATTGGAATTTAAATTAACAGGACTTCTTCTGCATAGCTTTCTCTTTTTCTTGACAATTTCCTCTTACTAGGATTTCTGTCTCCTTGTACATAAATTGCCTGTTTATAGGCCCTCTTTCAACATCAATACAATTTCAGTTCCAAAAAGATGCTTTTGTTTTTACCTTTTCTGTTTTGTTTGCGTAAACGTCCATTGATTTAATTTGAATTGACTTATGCACTTGAATATGACCAATGTTTACAAAAGTGCATGCCTAAAATAGCAATAGCAATTACTACACGACTTCAGGATCGAGGAGAAGGTCTAACCACGCTTTCCAAGGAGGCTGTTACTAATTCGATTCCCCGGCAACGCCAATTATTCCCCAGAAGAGGTCGGCACCGCCCTACCGAAAGGTCATCCCTTCTATCCCCAGCCAGGCCCCGTTGGACAGAACTCAAATCCCCAGCTAAGGAAGGGCCATCAATACCAATGTCTCCGACCAGCAGACTGAGATCTATCTCCCCAGTAGTGTCCCCTGGAAGAATGTTTCAGACGCCTAATGCATTCATTACATCATTTCATACTACATACCTGCATACAACGCTCACATTTACTTCATTCCGCATCTTACACTTTACATCATTTCATAACATACACAGGCATACCAGGTTCGCAAGCATAAAACATCTCATGCATCATGACATGGCATGAAGCTAACCTCATTTTTCAGGCTAATTATCCTCCTGACATAGTCAAAACAAAGGTCCATTCAGACGGACATCCTCATCAATTGCATACCAAAATTTAACTATATCCCTCAGATACTGCCTAGCATATGGTACATTCCGAGGTGTAGTCTAGCGTACGACTACTTTCTTCTTCAGATACATCTTCCAGATCTGCTCCATGTCAACATCCATTCTGACATCCTCCTAACGATGGCATCTATAAGCCCATCCCAAATGTTCATTACAAATACAGCATACACCAATATTATCAGATACAGCCTAACGTACGGTTCATTCTGATTCGGCCCAGCATATGACTCTTTCAACTCAGATACGGTCTAACGTACGATCCATTCTGACTCTCAACAACTCCAATATGGTCTAACGTACGACCCCTTTGGATACCCCTTTCTCAGGTGCTACCTTCGGACAGGTACATTCTTGAATGGTAGTCTAGTATACGGCTACTCCCTTTCTCAGGTGCTACCTTCGGACAGGTACATTCCTGAATGGTAGTCTAGTATACGGCTACTCCCTTTCTCAGGTGCTACCTTCGGACAGGTACATTCCTGAATGGTAGTCTAGTATACGGCTACTCCCTTTCTCAGGTGCTACCTTCGAACAGGTACATTCCTGAATGGTAGTCTAGTATACGGCTACTCCCTTTCTCAGGTGCTACCTTCGGACAGGTACATTCCTGAATGGTAGTCGAGTATACGGCTACTCCCTTTCTCAGGTGCTACCTTCGGACAGGTACATTCCTGAATGGTAGTCGAGTATACGGCTACTCCCTTTCTCAGGTGCTACCTTCGGACAGGTACATTCCTGAATGGTAGTCTAGTATACGACTACTCCCTTTTCAGCAGCTTCAGCCTAACGTACGGCTCATTCTGCAACTCAGATACGATCTAGCGTACGATCCATTCTGATCTTTCATCCCCAGCAAAGTCATCTGCCTAATGAACAGCTCACTCTGGTATTCAGACACGGTCTAACGTATGATCCATTCTGATCCCTTATCCCCAGCAGTATAGCATACTCTGACTCCCCAGCGAAGTCAACAGCATAATGAAGGGTTCACTATACGGTCTGATGTATGACCCGGTGTGACACCCATGTCTCTAGATATCGTCTAACGTACGACACAATCTGGAAATCTCCTCAGCAAGTTTCTTGGATGGCATCTTTAAGCCCATCTCCGTCAAGACAAATGGACAAGTGCAAATTTTTGGGGCATTCTAAGTGTTCAATAATCTTTCACCTCCAGACCACGAACGGCACATGCCATTCTACTCTCTCGGTTCGAGAATATTGAACAGGGGCAGCTGTCATACCCCAAAATTTGCCCGTTGGCATTACCAAACATTTTCCAAGACCCTCTGACTTGTTCTGCAAGGCACTGGTATCAAATGGACAAAAGCCCACTCACAACAGGCCCAATCCACAGGCGGCCCAAAACAGCTGGCTCGCTAGGCGAGCAGCTCCTTCGCCTAGCGAACATTGCATCATGCCACTCGCCCAGCGAAGCGTTGGATCCAGGAAAAAGCCCAGACCTAGTTTGCTCGCTAGGCGAGCAATTCCTTCGCCTAGCGAAGTTTGCGAAAGTTTGAGATTTTTGGACCTCATTTTAAGCCCATTAGGTCACCATTACCACTACTATAAATACATGCTCCACTGCCACGAAAAAGAACACAGAGAGACGGACTCACTCACCCGGAGACACTCACACGGAGATCCCGAGAAAACCCTAGCACCGAAACCCTGCTGGTCCAAAGAGTTCAGAAGGCGGAAACCCTGAAGGCCGCTTACTCGCTCCGAAGCTACCGTCGCCCAACTCAATCCGGCTCGCCAATCCAAGGTTGCAACTCGATTTGCAAACAGGTTTGCCTCACTATTATCGCTTTAGTTTCTTAATTGGCATATGATTATCACTTTGTGTCCTTATTTTGCATGTGGTACCACTTTAGTGTCTTAATTTGCATGTGATATCGTTTTGTACTCTCACTTGGCATATGGTACCACTTCATGTTCTTAATTTGTGGAGGATATTATAATTGAATTCATAAACATTTTGAAGTCTTGCATGAGAATTTAAATGTGTTTGAATATTGTGAAACTGAACCATATAATTATGTGTTGGATGCCATAAGCCACGCTGCAGGTTGAGGTCATAATGTTCTCAAATTTCAAACCCGTGGCCGCTCGCTAGCTCATCGCTAGGCGAGCCCGCAGCGAGCCTTCGCTGAGCCTTCGCTAGGCGAAGCAGAGGCGACCGGGCCAGGGGCTGCTTTGCCTTTTTGCTGCCCATTTCATGTTTACCTAATAATGATTCTGCGTTCTTTGGCTTAAATTCCTGGCTGTGATGTTTATTTTATGGTGCACTTTCCAATTGTATTTTACCTCGATGCTTTAATCCGTGTGTTCATGGTGTAAGGGCTAACATACTTCCGAAGAAATAGCCGGCTAGGTACTCCGCTTTATGCATGGGAAGCCTTCAAGGAGAGGGATTCTAAATTATTTCACTTTAATGTGAAGATTCATATTGATTGCCTAATTAATGTTAATGTAGTGATCCTTAATGTGTTGATTTTAATGTATCGATTTAGTGCGGTATCACTATAATTACCTAATGAACTTAAAACATGGACTTTAAATAAATGATATCGGACCTCTCTTTATTACCCCACGGTTACAATATTACGGTCATGTCCCGCGAATATGGGGATATCCTTAGCAAAGACCCTTCGGTAAAATCATCATAGTCCCTCGGACGTTGCCTTCGAAAATACCATTTTGTCCCTCGATGACCCTTCGGTATAGCCTACGGTTAAATGATGACAGTCCCTTCGAATGCTAAGGTATCCTCACAACTGTTGCCTTCAATGACCTATCGATGACCCTACGCTGACCCTTCTACATCCCCAGGATAAAACTACTTACTTCTCAATAGTAAGGACAGTTTTACCCTCATAAGGATGGGAAATGCCCGGAAAGACCTCGGACAGGTATAACCTTAATTGCTCATTCATAATAAAAAAAATGCTTTTCACACCTCACACCTTTCAAACATCCTTTTTAGAAAATCACCACTTAGCATACATCCGTACTAGGATCATTGCCGAGTTATATTTTTCTAAACTACTTTCAAAAAACTATACGAGATAACCACTTTGTATACATTCATGCAAGAATCATTACAAAGTTACATTCTCGTTTTCAAAACCTTTTTATACACTTTTCAACCACTTTTTTCAAACTAAAAAAAACATAAATGATGGAGCAATTAAGAGCCCATGGATAACCATGGATACAAAGGGTGCTTACCCCTTCCCTTTGTATAAAGTACCTCCCGAACCTAAGAATCTAAATTAAGGTCTTTCCTGTTCTTTTCCACCTTTCCTTAAGGGATAAAAGAAAAGTCGGTGGCGACTCTTGCTAACCGCGACATTGCGATTACAAATCCAATAAGGTCCAGTTCACCGTATGACAATTTCAAACAAGATGTAGCCCAATCCCTTGAGAAACCAAAACCCTAATTTAGACTCCCATCCTCAGATGATTAATGATCCAGTCCAATGAAACCCTAGCTTGCACATAACCTCTTCATCTTCTGCTCAAGACTTGTGAGGATGACTTGCACAATGTAACCACATGATATGTAATATGCAATGCCTAATGACCTAAAAATGATATGTAATATGTTATGCTAGTCCCAAGAGAGGAGGGCAAATTTTGAGGTGTTACACCAATCCAGAAAATTTATCCCAGACAATTTTTCCTTATCAAGGATTGATCGCAAGATGTTGTTAGAGGTGTTTGCTGTCATGGTAATCTACATAAGGATTAATGAAAATATAAGTATCATTGACATATTTAATTAGGCCTTTAATTAAATATGCTCCCACTATTTTACTCAAAACAAATGACCCTCATCATTTGATTCGGAAAATCCCGTTGGAAGATTTTCTAGTGGGTCGAGATCCATATTTCACTTTGTTCTAAGTCCGCGTAGGCGGATTACACAAAACTAGGTTATTTAGGTAGGAACTCCTTCCAATTGTATCTCATACAACTCTCGAAAATTTCAGTTGGGTGAATAACTCCTTATTCCAATCCATCATATGGATCATTCCCAACTCTTGCTTCTAAACATATATAATGTTATTATACATAGTTTAGTTAAGTTTGACCCATTGTTTTAACAATTGGATATTACAATTATCCCATCGCACCTTACTAATATAGAACATGCACCTCGCGTAGGCGAAACCTACATTATCCATTACTAGTCTTGATGAGTGTTAAAACTTGGAAAGCATAAACTTAATATTTAATTTGAGGGAATTGCAATTTTTTTATCTCACCGACTTATTTATCATATAAATCGCCTCTCACATGCATCAACATACATTCACATGCATCAACATACATACATACATAATGAAACAGTTATGGCCCCTAGCACAATTATTCTCCCAAGCCAATGAGAGAACCTAAGCTAACCTAATAACGATCTAAGCTTCTCCAAGCAAGATCTTCAAGGTTGTCCTCTTTTGGCACTGACTCCTTTGCTTTCTTCAGAACATTACATTACATAAAGAAACTCGTTTTACATACGAGGGAGTGAGATGAGAAAAGAAGTTACATTTGGGAGATTAAGAGAGAGGCACGACACGCAGGTCGTATTTTAAAACCCAAAGCAAAATAAAGGAAAACTAAGGCCATAACCGATCACCACAAGACAATAATAAACACTTTATTATTATTATTAATTCCTTTAATTAATTAAAACCAAATTAAATTTCGACGACCGATCACACTACGCAGAGTTAGCCGGGGGTCCGCTGCCTCGTCAGCAGGAACGGTGGTTCCGCTGCCCGGTCAGCGGACAGGGGTCAAGGGGGCAGCGCCCCTTGCGGGGTTGAAGGGCAGCGCCTCTGGCCGAAATTTTTAATGAACAATTCATTTAAAATCGACGTTGCTTTTCGCATAAACACTTGATACTTTAAAGCACTGAGTTAGTGAATTTTGCCTTGCGTTAACCGGTTAACCATATGTGTTAACCGGTTAACACTGTTTGAAATCTGTTAAAAAATTATTTTCTGCCTTGCGTTAACCGGTTAACCAAATGCGTTAGCCGGTTAACACTGTTTGAAAATCTCTTGGAAAACTGTTTTCCGTCTTGCGTTAACCGGTTAACCAAAAGCGTTAACCGGTTAACACTGTTTGAAAAACTCAAAAATTTTATTTCGTATTGCGTTAACCGGTTAAGCATATGCGTTAGCCGGTTAACACTGTTCCAAAAAGTGTTTAGAAAGCACAACTCTTGTGCAGTCATAACCCCAATCGCATAACTCTCTGACAACACAACCCTTGTGCCGTCACTAACCCTGATGCACCAATTTCAGACCATCAAACACATCTCGATTGTTGATTCAGTATAATTGATCAACACGTCATTGTTTCACCATACTAATGTCGGATCAAGAAGCAAATGACCATTGATCGCTCAAAGGAAAACAATCATTGAGTGTTTGAATGAACGAAACAAGAACACTATATCATATATAATGTATTTTGCATCAAGATTACATATATCATATATATGACTTGATCGATCTCAATTTAATCTTTGATTCATTCCGTCTTTAATCGTATTATTACAGAACAAAAACAGTTATCAGATTCATGGTTTCGTAAGTGGCTCTGATACCACTGAAGGAGAATTTCCATCCAAGGCGCAACGGAATTTAAAAATTTCTCCATTTAGTGATCCTTACGAATGGGCATGATCAGTGATAGAATCGTTACCTCTTGTGGCGATCACGAACGTTGAACGATGACAACGTCTCTACTCAGTCCACACGAACGAATTCCTTCAATCTCAGTGCTAGCTGGTACGAATGAAGGCTTTGAGTGAGAGAGAGAGGGAAACGAAATTCCAAGTCTTCACTTGAGTGTTAGTCTGAGTGGAGTGACAATGCTTCTACCTAAGGGGTTCTATTTATTGAACCACTTGTGTGGGCTTCAAGCTAAAAAGCCCACTTAAGTGTATTTTGGCCCATATCTTATAATATGCCCAAAATCACTTAAGTATTTGGTACCTTACCATATTTTGTATTCCACTTAAGTGCACTGTACCTTACGGTGTTCCTTAGTTACTCTATTTCTCATCAATCCGTCCTTTGTGTGTGACCCTGTAGGTTTTCGCGACGTTGGCAATTATATTAAATCACGCATTTAACATAATAAACAGTGAGCGGTATCTAGCAACACATCACTGCTACCCAAGACACGAAAATGTCATGTAATCTGACAAAACCTCCTGTGATAATAATTATGTGTATAATTACCCTTTTGTCCTTATGCCTATATTGAACATAAGGTATAGACCGTGTCATCCTTGTCCAGTTCAATATTGGACCCATAGACATTTATCCTGTTACGCAGGATGGGCAAATTCCATCTAGGTCACTCATGTCCCTCAGCATGCTTCGTGGAGTACCCATCAACTGTCTTTATGGTTATCCAGTTACGGACAACGTTGGATCAGCAATAAAGCACTCGACTCTACATCTAGGATCCATAGTGGTTTCAGGTCGAAGAGTGGTATACACCATTATCACCATGAGAATAACTTATGACACTTTGCATAACTTTCTATATAGTATTCTCATAGTGGGTCAATCCGGTATAAATATTACTCTTAATATTCATACCTATGTTTAAGACTTGATAACTCTTTATCCATGATCCATGAGATGTGATCATCAGTCTACAAACATAATAGTCTTAATGCTTTAATGTTATCCCACTTCACACTAAAGCTCGACTACGGATACTTTAAGAATAGTGTCCTTATGTTTAATGTGCTCTCATGATTAAGTCACACTTAATACATTAAACGGACTATCTATTCCAAGGACTTTATTAATCAACCATAATAAAGAAAAAGCTTTTTTATTAATTAATAAATAATTCGATACAAGTACCAAAAGTATTGGCCTCTAGGGCTTACACCAACAATTAGTTCAATCATAACAACACTTATAAAACACAAAATCAAGAACCAATTTTCAGAATTTCATCATATAACACGCATTATCAAACGAAAACCTAGAACCCTAATCAGATTCTAGGTGTTATAACTCTCCCCCACTTAGAAAATTTTCCGCTCTCAAAACTTACCTGAAGGAAATAAAGTCGGATATGACTCTCTCATCTGACTCTTCAACTCCCAAGTTATGCTTACATCGACTGGTCCTCCTCACATTACCTTCACCAAGGCAATCTCCTTACTACCCAACTGCTTCACTTCTCGATCCTCTATCCGCATGGGAGATGCCTTAACAATCACGTTCTCTCTCATCTGTATATCATCCACTTGGATCACATGAGACGGATCCAGAATGTATCTCCTCAATTGATACACTTGAAACACATTATGAAGATTAACAAGCGGCGGTGGCAAGGCAATTCGATAGGCCACCTCTCATATCTTCTACAAGATCTGGTATGGACCAACAAAATATGGCGTGAGATTTCGAGACTTCAAGGCTCGAACATCACCGATTATTGGGGTGACTCTAAAAAATACATGATCCCCCTCTTAGAGCTCAAGTTCCTTCCTCCTCTTATCATGGTAACTCTTCTGGCGACTTTACAAAGCTTTCATCTTCTCTTGGATAATCATGATATTACCAGAAGTCTGTTGCATAATCTCAGGTCCAATTACTGCACTCTCACCAAATTCGTACCAACACAGAGGTGTCATACACCTCCTACCATACAACGCCTTAAACAGGGTCATCCCAATATTCGAATGGAAACTGTTATTGTAAGTGAACTCAAATCTGCGACAAGTAGATATCCTAAGCACTTCCTTGTTCTAGCACACAAGCTCTCAAAAAATTCTCAAAGGATTGGATAATGCTCTTTGTTTGCCCATCAACCTGCGGGTGATAAGCATAACTCAACTTCCGCTTAGTACCCAAGGCTTCTTACAAACTCTGCCAAAACCTCAACGTGAACCTCAGATCTCTATCCGACACAATATTTGACGAAATACCATGCAAACTAACAATCTTCTCAATATACAACTCAACTAACTTCTGCAAGGTATAATTGATCCTGGTAGGTATGAAATGAGCCAATTTAGTCAACCTATCAACAATAGAATCACATCCCTTCATCATCTTCGGTAAACTTCTTACAAAATCCATGGAAATTCTATCTCACTTCCACTCCGAAATATTCAACGGTTGCATCAGACCCGACAACTTCTGATGTCCAATCTCTGACTTCTGACAAGTCAAACAAACATAGACAAATTCAGCTACTTCCTTTTTCATTCCTGGCCACCAAAATAATTTCTTTAAATTTTGATACATCTTGGTGGAATCGAGATGAATACTCAACCCAATTCTGTGACCCTCCTAAAGAATACTCTTCTTAAGCTCGGGTACATCTGGTACACAAACCCTATCTCTGAACCTCATCACGCCATTCCCATCAATTCTGAAGTCGCCACCCTTATTCTGATTGATTAAAACAAGTCGGTCAACCAATCCCATATCGGTCTTCTGACCCTCTCTGATCTCTTCAAGAATACCACTCGTCAATTTCAACATACTCAACTTCACACTATTATGGGTATCTTCACATACTAAACTCATGTCTTTGAATTGCCTGATCAACTCTAACTCTTGAACCATGAACATTGACATATGCAAAGATTTCCTGCTCAACGTGTCAATTTACAACGTTAGCCTTATCCGAATGGTAACTCAAGCCAAAATCACAATCTTTCAGAAACTCGAGCCATCTTATATGCCTTATATTCAATTCCTTCTAATCAAATAAATATTTCAAACTCTTGTGATCACTGAACACCTCAAATATGGAGCCAAACAGGAAGTGCCTCCAAATCTTCAACACGAATACCACTGCTGCCAACTCAAGGTCATGCATAGGATAATTCCTCATGAACTCTAAACTGCCTAGAAGCGTACGCCACAACCTGACCATTCTGCATCAACACACCTCCCAAACCCATCTTCGAAGCATCACAATATACAACAAAGAACTCACTTGGAGTCGACAAAATTAAAACTGGAGCAGACCTCAACTTCTTCTCAAGTTCTTAGAAATTATCTTCATAATGCATATCTCAAACACATGCTTGACCCTTTCGAGTCAATTGAGTCAACAAAAATGCTAACTTCGAAAAACCTTCAATGAACATCTTATAGTAATCAACCAATCCAAGAATATTTCTAATCTCAATGACAGACTTTAGAGTCTCCCATTATAACACAACATCTATCTTTGATGGATCCACAACTATACCACCACTAGAAATCACATGACCAAGGAAATTCACTTTTCTTAACTAGAACTCACACTTGGATAACTTTGCGTACAACTGGTTCTCTTTAAATGTCTGCAATACAATTCTCAGATGTTCCACACGCTCTTCATCAGACTTTGAGTATATCAGGATGTCATCTATGAACACAATCACTAACTGCTGTAAATACGAATGAAAGATTCTATTCATGTAATCCATGAACACTTCGTGCGTATTAGACACCCTAAACGGCATTACCAAATACTCGTAATCACCATACCTCATTCTGAAAGTAGTCTTCAGAATATCTTCTGGCTTCACACGAATCTGATGATAACCCGAACACAAATCTATCTTGCTAAACACACAAGCACCTACCAACTGATTCATCCAACCATCAATCCTCAAAGTGGATACTTATTCTTGATAGTCACCTTATTCAGCTACCGGTAGTCCACACATAGCCTCATACTACCATCCTTCTTCTTCACTAGCAACACAAGTGCACCCCACGACGAAACACTCGGACGAACAAACTTCTTCTCAAGCAGATCTTCCAGTTTCTTCTTCAATTCACTCAACTCTAAAGCAGATATCCTATAAGGAGCCATCCACACCAGACTAGTACCAGGTACTAAGTCTATAGAAAACTCCACTTCGTGCTCTGGCGACAAATCACTAATATCATCTGGAAATATCTCTGGAAAATCACTCACCACAGGTAGCTCATCCAACACAACTTTAGTTTCCGCCTTCATAGAAGTTGATATCATAAACACTTCAGCCTCATCCTTCACAAACCCATCCACTTACTTAGCAGACAGAAATAGCTCGTCAGTTGCATCCAACTCTGAAAATGACACAGTCTTGTAGCGGCACGACGTACCAACTCTCCACACCTAAAATTATATTGGTGCAATTTTGAAAGGAGCCGACCCTCTTCACCTTTGAAGTCTCACTAAGAAGGTTTTGCCATTGAGTTACATTGAAACTTTAATTTCAATTGAAAAAAAGTAATATTTATGCCAAGATAAGAATTATAATAGATTTTACCTAAAAAAAAAAAAGAAGAAGCAAATATTGGGATGTTTGGGGTGGCCACCCATGTCCATATGTATAGTTTTTTTCTAGAATATAACATTATTATCTATTGTTGTCCTTTTTTTCAAATAGAGCTCTCAAATTATATTAGGTTGATTAGACCAAAATTATGATAGGAAGATTGTGAGTGTCTTTAATTAAGCACTAAGTTCATTAACTTAACAAAATTGATTGTAATGTAGTCTTGTCACAGAACTCCATTATGCCCAAAGATATTACCCTCCCACCTTAAAAGTTGTAGAATTGTGAACTCCATTAGGGGTTAATCCGAGAGTTTTAACTGAATAGTTATTTCTTTTTAACAAATTACTAGTACTAATTATATATGTTATTTGACAATAGTACTAAATTTAACCGATGTCGAAAGGTGTTGAACATGAGGCTGTTTTCAAATGAAGATACTGACTAGCAAAGCATAGGATCATAGTGTCATGCAGAAAAATTATCAAGTTTTGATATGTAGCTTAGTTAAGGAGGTATTGAATAAAGTTTGTTTGGATAAATAGCTTAATTGAGTGTTTATCGTATAAGTTCTTTTATACAAGCTAATTTGATAGTCAAAGATTGAATTTGGTAAAATTGTTTTCATATAAGTTATAAGCTGTTATCTTAAGCTATTCTTGAGAGCTTATTGAAATAAGGTGAATACAGTTTATGATCATTTCAAAATCTATTTTTGTAAGCCCTATCAAATGCTTATGCTAGTAGATAGGCCTAAACTAGTTGTATATATAAGAGATTTTATGTATAACCTGTTCGAACAAGCTTAATTAAGCATGTATAGAATAAGTATTTATCGTAACTGTTTCTTATTTTTATTATAATAATTATTAATAATAAAAAACCAATTTTAATGTGGTCCATAGTTTTGGGATTTTGGTTTTGAAAATGATATGATTTATTTTGGTTTTAATGTAAATTGATATGACCATTTAATTGGGTGGTAATGAGTTTTAATGACTTTAAATTCTTGATAGTAGAATCAAGCCTATAAATAGTCAGGAACATAGGATCAATATATATATTGTCCTAACATTTGGTATCAGAGCTCTACTGACTCTACCTTATTTTCGAATGGTTCTTCCATATTGAACCCAAGTCCTCCATAGCATTCATGAATGTTACTGCTGCGTTGATTTGTTAAATATGTATTTTGATTCTGTTCATATCCATATGATTCCATTTTTACTGATTATTATGTCTTATTATTTAATCTTTGAATTAAATTTGTGCATAAATTAAAATTGATTTATAATGTTATTATTTTGTTAAGCAATTGTATAAGAGATCTTATTTATTTATTTTTGTTCTCTCATATAATTGAGTTACTATGTCTAGTAATCGTTATAATTTTGATTAATTTGGATTAGCCACAACATCCTTAAATTAATTGAGATTGTTTTTTTTAAGTTTTGAGATCACATAGATTATTAGACATAAATTTGTAATTAATTATACGTGGTATAATGAATTTTATTCTACAAGAATTTTTATTATATTTGTATGATTAATTAGGATAAAATGTCAAAATATTTTCATAATTTGCCCATAGGAATTATGAATTGGTACATAATTTGATAGTTTTATCATAAAGTATTAATTTTGGATAGAAAAACAAAATTATATCATGCACGTAAAGTGTGAGGTTTGAAAAATCTATCGCAATTTTTTTTAAAATCTTATTACATTAAAATTTAGCCCACATGTAATTTTTATGTTGCAAGATTTATTTTATGGTATGTTTATATTGATAATACATACAATTTGGATAATATTTATGCCTCAAATTTCGACATCAATTTTGTTTATCTTTTTAGCTTCTCAACCTGCTAATTTTTCTGATATCTGATGTGATATTCCCGAGCTCAGAGGAGACAACTATAAGATGTGGAAGGAAAGAATTCTCCTCCATCTAGGATGGATGGACATAGATTATGCTATTAGGAAAGACGAACCACCTGCAATTACATATGAAAGTACTCCAGCTGCAATCGCACTATATGAACGGTGGGAGAGATCCAACCGGCTAAGTGTGATGTTCATTAAGACTAAGGTCACAGGTGGAATACGTGGTTCTGTCGATCAACATGAGAATGTCTGTGATTTGCTGAAAGCCATTGACGATCAGTTCGTCACTTCTGAAAAGGCTTTGGCAAGCACATTAATTATGAAATTTTCCTCCTACCGACTCACCAGTGTGAAAGGTGTGCGTGAGCACATAATGAAAATGCGTGACATTTCAGCTCAACTTAAGAAACTTGAGGTTGATATGTCTGACTCCTTCCTGGTGCACTATATTCTGAACTCTCTTCCGTCTGAGTATGGGCCTTTCAAGATCTCCTACAATACACATAAAGACAATGGTCAATCAATGAATTAATGACCATGTGTGTTCAGGAAGAAGAAAGGCTTGTAATGGAACAGAGTGAGAGTGCATTGCTGACAAGCACTCGCGGGAAGAACAAAGCTTTCAAAACTGACAAGTCACAAGCCAATCAGAAAGGGAAGTTCAAAATACCACCGCAAGGTGATATCAAGAAAGAAGCAAAGTGTTACTTCTGTAAAAAGGGAGGACACATGAAGAAGGAATGCCCTGGATTTAAAGAATGACTTGAGAAGAAAGGTAATTTATTCTCATTTGTTTGTTATGAATCTAATATGACCGATGTTAATATTAACACCTGGTGGATTGATTCTGGATCAACAATCTATATAACAAATTCCTTACAGGGTATGCAAAACCTAAGGAAGCCAGTGGGAAGTGAGCGGACTGTCCTATTAGGAAGCAGGATGGGCTCACATGTGAAAGCTATTGGAACTTGCAATTTAATTTTGAATAATAGTTTTATTTTGAAATTAGAAAGGAGCTTTTATGTACCAAGTTTCTCACGAAACTTGATTTCAGTTTCTAGACTTGTACCTTTTGGATATTCCTTTAATTTTAAAGACACCTTGTTTGAATTATTTTATAATTCGGAATGTGTTAGGAATGATATATTGTCTGATGGTCTTTATCGTATTAATTTACAAATCGAATCCATTTATAGTTCAATGCATGTTCAAACTGGCACTAAGCGGTGTAATATTAATGATAATTCTTCTATGTTATGGCATCGGAGATTAGGACATATCTCCATAGAGAGAATTAAAAGGTTAGTAAAAGATGGGATACTTAATACTCTAGATTTTGCTGACTTTGAAACTTGTGTTGACTGCATTAAGGGAAAGCAGACCAACATGTCTAAGAAAGGTGCCAATAGAAGTTCAAGTATATTAGAAATAATTCATACAGACATATGATGTCCTGATATGGATGCACATGATCAGAAATATTTCATCACTCTCATAGATGATTACTCACGATATATGAATATTTATTTGCTTAACAATAAATATGAAGCATTGGATGCCTTCAAAGTCTTTAAGGCTGAAGTTAAGAACCAGTGTAGAAAACAAATAAAGATAGTGAGATCAGATCGGGGTGGTGAATACTATGGTAGATACACTGAGAGTGGACAAGCACCTGATCCATTTTCTAAGTTTCTTCAAGAACATGGGATTGTTGCCCAATACACCATGCCCGGTTCTCCGAACCAAAATGGTGTTGCAGAAAGAAGAAGCCGAACATTATTGAACATAGTGCGGAGTATGCTTAGCAACTTTAATCTTCCTAAATCATTATGGAATGAAGCACTAAAGACGGCTGTGTATATTCTAAACCGGGTTCCATCCAAGGCTGTCCCAAAGACACCATTTGAGTTATTTAAAGGATGGAAGCCGAGTTTACGACATATGCGCGTTTGGGGATGTCCGTCTGAGGTGAGGATTTATAACCCACAAGAAAAGAAACTAGATCCGAGGATCATTATTGGGTATTTCATTGGATATACCGAAAGGTCTAAAGGTTATAGATTTTATTGTCCATCTCATACAACTAGGATTGTGGAGTCAAGAAATGCAAAGTTCTTGAAAATCATTTGACTAGTGGGAGCGATCAAATCAAAAATTCAATTTCTGTGCATGATCATATAGAGTATAAACCTTCCACTTCAAGTAATAGATTGGTTACTATTTAAAACATCCCTCAAGTTCAAATGGATGTTGATCAACCAATCATCGAGATTCCACAAGCTACTGATGATCCAGTAAATCAAGTTGGTCATCAAGATGATGAACAATTAGTTGAACAACAAGATCCACAAGAAAATGTTGATCAAACATTAAGAAGATCTACTAGGACAAAAAAATCAGCTATTCCTAATGATTACATTGTGTATCTACAAGAATCTGACTATAATGTTGGAGCTGAGAATGATCCTGAGAGCTTTAGACAAGCCATGAGTTGCAAAGAGTCAAATTTGTGGTATGATGCCATGAATGATGAAATGAATTCCATGAAAAACAACGACGTATGGGATCTTGTAGAGTTACCTAATGGGAAAAAGGCCATTGGTTGTAAACGGGTCTTTAAAACCAAGAAAGATTCATTAGGCAACATTGAGAGATACAAGGCCAGACTCGTTGCTAAGGGATTTACTCAAAAGGAGGGAATCGATTACACTGATACTTTTTCTCCTGTATCTAAGAATGATTCTCTTCGTATCATCTTGGCATTAGTTGCACATTTTGACCTTGAGTTTCATCAAATGGATGTGAAAACAGCCTTTCTTAATGGTGATTTAGAGGAGAAGGTTTATATGAAACAACCTGAAGGTTTCTCTTTTAATAATGGTGAGCATTTGGTTTGCAAGCTTAAGAGATCCATATATGGTTTAAAACAAGCCTCCCGTCAATGGTATCTTAAATTCCATGAAACGATATCTTCATTTGGGTTTATTGAAAACTCCATGGATCAATGTATATACCAAAAGGTCAGTGGGAGTAAAATTTGTTTTCTCATTTTGTATGTGGATGACATACTACTTGCAACCAATGATAAATGTTTTCTACATGAGGTGAAACAATTCCTCTCTAAAAACTTTGATATGAAGGATATGGCTGAGGCATCTTATGTCATTGGCATTAAGATCCACAGAGATAGACTTCGAGGAATTTTGGGTCTATCACAAGAAACCTACATCAATAAAGTTTTAGAGAGATTTAGAATGAAAGATTGTTTACCAAGTGTTGCATCCATTGTCAAGGGCGATAGATTTAATTTGAATCAATGCCCTAAGAATGATTTTGAGCGGGAACAAATGAAGAACATTCCATATGCTTCTGTTGTTGGAAGTCTTATGTATGCTCAAGTGTGCACAAGGCCCGACATTGCATTTGCTGTTGGAATCTTAGGAAGATATCATAGTAATCCAGGTATGGATCACTGGAAAGCTGCAAAGAAGGTGTTGAGATATCTTAAAGGAACAAAAGATTACATGCTAATGTATAGGCAGACAGACAATCTTAATGTGATCGGCTATTCAGACTCCGACTTTGCTGGTTGTGTTGATTCTCGCAAATCAACATCAGGATATATTTTTATGATGGCTGATGGAGCTATTTCATGGAGAAGTACTAAGCAAACCTTGGTTGTTACTTCTACTATGGAAGCCGAGTTTGTCTCCTGTTTTGAGGCTACTTCTCATGGTGTATGGCTTAAGAGTTTTATTTCTGGGCTTAGAATCATGGATTCTATTTCTAAACCTCTGAAGATTTTTTGCGATAATTCAGCAGCTGTCTTTATGGCTAAGAACAATAAAAGTGGAAGTCGAATCAAGCACATCGACATAAAGTATTTAGCCATTAGAGAAAGAGTTAAAGATAAAATAGTAGTTATTAATCATATTAGTACTGATTTAATGATCGTTGATCCTTTGACTAAGGGCATGCCACCAATAAAATTTAAGGATCATGTAGAGAACATGGGACTTGGGTCCTCCTTATGATTGTATACATACATTTTATTAATAAAACTCTTATATTGTGATGTTTTCTCATTTTCGCACATCAGTTTGAGAAAATATGTTACATCTGGACCAAGAGTAAACATTGGTTTATTCATCAAGTTAGTTACCACATTACAAATATATACTTGAAAATAGACATGTTGTAATACATGGATGAGACTACTCGCTTTAAGAGGGACTATCTCTATGATTCACATATTTATTTCTTGAGTAAGTTTTACATGACTCATTTATGCCAATAATCAGTTCTATAGACCAAGTGGGAGAATGTAACGGTTTATTATTTTTATTATAATAATTATTAATTATAAAAAACCAATTTTAATGTGGTCCATAGTTTTGGGATTTTGGTTCTGAAAAGGGTATGCTTTATTTTGGTTTTAATGTAAATTGATATGACCATTTAATTGGGTGGTAATGAGTTTTAATGACTTTAAATTCTTGATGGTAGAATCAAGCCTATAAATAGTCTTTGGTCCCCAAAGCTTTCCCTTATCGCAAAAGAAATACACCATCTATATTGAAAGAGCAAGAGCTTGGAAGAATCAAAGGTAGTGCACTAACAACACTGCAACAATGGCTGGAGGTAAAACCTCTAATTTTATTTCCGCATATTATTTTATTGATCTTATTGTTTTTTTGTTATCAGGAATATAGGATCAATATATATATATTGTCCTAATATTTATTGTATAAGAGCTTTTATGTATAAGATGAGCTTTTATGTATAAGTTGTTTCTAACACGCTTTTATTGTATAAGAGCTAAACTATTTCTAAAGTTAAGCTTTTATGTATAGTAAGTTGTTTTTAGTATTGAAGAGGAAATGAGAGTTCACTTTGAATAAGACGAAAATAGTTTAAGAAAATAAGTTGCATGGAGCATATAGAGATATCATGAAATTTTTTCGTAAGATCATCAAAATACATATTTGAGGAAATCGTTATATTAAGTTAAGAGAAATTAAGTTAAACTTTGAATTGGTGTCCATGATTTTTTAAGGTTTGTGTTATTGATTAATTTTGTTACCAATAGCTTTTGTAAAACGATTTGGCATAAATTTTAGCAGGTCTCAAAGGATAGGATAAGAGTGCTGGAATTTTATTAGCTATATTAGATCTTCTAGTTTCTATTCAGAACTTTGTTCCTAATATTCACAATTGAATTCAATAGTATTTTGTTTCTCTAGGCGAGTCGTCATCCGTTAGATAAATCATTCCGAGGCTTGACCTAATTAACTTTAATATGGTGTGGTAATGAGAGGATCCGTTTTGTTACCATAATGTCTCATTCTTCTTATTTGGTGTACCATGTGAGTTATATATTATATAGACGGAACTGCATATAATAACATGTTGTCGTTTCTTCAATTGTTCAAATTTGTTTAGTTTAATGGCCGGTTCTTCAATTGCTCAAATTTGTTTAGTTTAATGGCAGGGATGGAAGACTTAAGGTGATTGGCGGTGATAAGCTTATATACAATCAATTTTATTTGCAAAGATCAAGTAACGAGGTTCATCCAGATTTAATGAAGATTGACATATGCGTTTTTTAGAAAGTAATAAAATTAGATTTGAGGAAAGATTAGTTCATTTTTTAGAATCAAAACATAGGATTATGTTTATTTATGTATATGATCATGTTTTTGGTTTGAATAAGATAATACAACAAGATTATCTTTTAGTTTGATTATCTTTTTTCCTGATTTGATATTTAAATAATTATAAGATTTCAATTTAATCTTTGATAAAATTGTTGATTCACTATATTAATTTCTGTCACGCGGTCATGTCACGCGTGCACAACTTAACATTTTTGTAATAAAATTTAATAGAAAAGACCAACTTAACTAACTAAATAATTTAAGAACTAACTTATAACTTTTTTAAATAAGGGACTAAATAAAATATTAAATTAAGTTAAAGAACTTCCTCCCAAAATTTAACTAGCTTAATTAATTTTCAAAAAAATTTAATCTAGTCTAATTAATTTTAATTAGAAAAAATTATAAATGTATAAAAATAATAGCTTGAGATTTGCTATGATATTTTTGCAGTGCGTTTTACTACAGTTTGGAAATGTAATTTATATGAATTTTTCCACTCGATAAACTCAATGTTATAATTTCTTGGACTCTTATTCAAAATCATCTTGAAACAATGAATCCATAAGAGCAAATCTTAACCTTTAGGTCCATCTAAATTTGATAGCCACGTTAGCAAATTTATAATTCAATTGATAGATAAATAGTTTATGATCAGCTAAGTGAGCAATGTAAAATTGGCCTAATTTTTTTTAGTTAAACCGCTATAGTTAACTGCATTCTTATGATAAATTTGTAGTCTAGCATGAAGCAAAAAGAACAATACTACCATTGTTATATTTAAAATATTCTAGTTTTAGCCAAATAAAATTCATGTCCATTAGTAGTGTAAGAGACTAATGTAACCGACCATTCATATTTTTTAAAGAATCATGTTTAATATATATATATATATATATATATATATATATATATATATATATATATATATATATATATATATATATATATATATATATATATATATATATATATATATTGTAAGTTAAAACATAATTATATCATTAGGGTGGTATTCTTATATCTCTTGAATGGTGATCTTCTTGAGGAAGTTTATATGATTCTTTCTCAAGGTATTTCTTATAATCAAGGGAAAGTTTGCAAGTTAAAGAAAGTCCTATATGGTTTGAAACAAACTTCACGAGCTTGGTTTGAGAAACTTTCTAATGTAATTACATATCTTGGATTCCACCCTAGTGATCATGACTCTATTTCTCATGGTTGTATTATACTCTCCTTGTATGTTGATGATATGATTATTATAGGTGATAATGTTGATGAGATTAATAAGTTGAAATTACCGTTATCTAAGCAGTTTGAGAAGAAGGATTTAGGCACTCTTCGTTATTTTTTAGGGGTTGAAGTTGCATACTCTCCTATAAGTTATCTTCTTTCTCAATCCAAATACATTACTAACATTCTTGAGCAAACTCGCTTATCTGATACTCGAGCATTAGATAGCCTTCTTGAGCTAAATGTGAAATATGCTTATTCGGATGGAATTATTCTACCAGATCACACGTATCGTACTTTGGTTGGAAGTTTGGTGTACCTTACCATTACTAGACCTGATATTGCTTATGCAGTTCATGTTGTGAGACAATTTATTATTTCTCCTACTATAGTACATTGGAGAACCGTTCTTCTGTTATCTCTAAGGAACACAGTTTCAAAGTCTCTTGTTCCAGTCAACCTCTTCCTTAGAATTATGTACTTACTCAGATGCTGATTAGGATGGTGATCCTACTGATTGTAAAAAACAAGATATTGGAGACTCTCTCTCATCTCTTGGAAGAGTAAAAAATAAGACATTGTCTCCCGCTCTTCTACAGAAACAGAGTATCGTGCAGTGACTTCAACCACAACTAAAATAATTTGGATGCGTTGGTTACTATCTGATGGGTGTCTCTCTTTCTGAACCGACTCTTATGAATTATGATAATAAGAGTTCCCTTCAAATTGCTCATAACTCGGTCTTTTATGAACGTACAAAACACATTGAGATTGATTGTCATCTCACTCGTTATCACTTTTAGCATGACACCATTACTTTGCCGTTTGTTTCTTCCGCTTCTCAGATTGCTGATTTGTTCACAAAAAGTCATTCCATCAAACATTTTTGTTTCTTGATTGAAAAACTCTCATTGCTTCATGCATCATGAGTTTGCGATCACATTTATCAAGACAGTACGCTTCAACACTTGATCACACTCAGTAGTAACAGTATGCGGTCACACTCAACACTCAGTAATAATGACTACTTAATGAAAGAAAGACATTTTATCACTTTATCACACATAAATAGTATCGGTACGTCACAAGTAACATCAACAAAACTAGAAAGTAAATTTATGCAAATTTATACCACCTAATAACAATTGCAAACATAAGAGAAAGAAAAAAATATATGGCGTAATCGAATATGAATGAACCAATCGCTGCGATACCATGTTAAGATTATAAATAGTGAAAAGAGAAAACGGCTAGAGTTTCTATTAGAATGAAAAAGTATCAAATATAATGTTTACCGAGTTAATATATAATAAAGTATAAATAGACAATAATACCCTCAGCTCAATTATAATAAAAATCCGTTACACATTATCTAACAAAAACAATCAATCAAACTCACACACTACACATTAGGCTACTTTTATATGCTTATTGACAATTTGATCTTTGATGAAAAGAAACGTGTTTAAGGAATATAAAATTAAATTTGATGTCCACAATAATCGGAGCCCTGACGTATACCCTCGGGAATGAAATAATTGTAGTTGACACTTATAGGTGGGTCGTTATGGTCGTATACGATGATAGTCTCTGGCATCCAACCATCCAATCCAACCCTAGCAACATACAATTTGCAGATTTTGCCAATACAATGTCCCAATACTTCATATATAAGTGTCTTGCACCGCTCAAACATTTCAGACTCAGGATATACTTTTAACGCAGTAATCTGCATAAAATTCAAATCGATAAATTCCATTATTTGATTCAAAGAAAGGAAAAAAAAATTACTATTTTTCATATAAAATATAAATAAATTTTTTTTTAGTTATCATTAAGTCCATAATGGACTGATTATTCAATCATCAAAATTATGGACGAGAATATTAAATGATACTTTTTAGATAAAATTGAAAATAAATAAATTATATTTCTTGAAAATAAAATACAAAACCTCTTTGCCATAAGCATCTCCAAATAAAATACCAATTGTATCTTTTGTATATTTTGGAGAATTGCAGCTTGTCTTTATAGTAATTCTGTAAGAGCACATTCCCATTTCCATCAGTTTAGTCTCATTAATCTGAAACATACAAGAACAATAATATTTATTTAAAATACAATAAAATCTCATATTAATGTCTACACTAGCAACAAAATAATCATCTTTTGGTTGAAAACAAATAAGAAAAGCTACTAAATATGCTAATTTGAATAGTTTTTAATAACTTTATCAAGAATATAAATTTATTTACTTGTTGTTGGGTAAGGTTAAGTGTGGAATATTGATTAAGTTGAGATTGAAGAAGAGTGACCAATGTTGATGTTGCATGTGAATAAGCAACGATAATGGAGAATGTGAGGATTAAGGTAAGAGATTTCATGGATTTATTCACTATAAATTGTTTTAGATGTTTTGAGTTTATGTAAATTATAACATTATAAAGGCCAAATGCAAAAGTTAACTACACCATGAAATGCTAAAATTATTATTATTTAGTAAAATTTTGGTTATCATATTAAACTATGAGTTATATCTTTGGAAATGTTAATGGCTTTATTCCTATAAAAAAAACTTTATTGGTTTCATGGAGGAACCAAAGGTTGTGTGAGAAATGTAATTCATTAATTCATTTGCTTTATTGAAAGATCATTAATTTGTTTTTAGCTTAGTCCATTGTGGATGAAATAAACAGAATTGAAGAATCTCTTGTTTACAATTAGATAATAATAAATTTGAGAACATGTTAATCAGCAACATGAATAGGTATAGAAGAGGGGTAAAATCATAGAGAGGTCACAAATTCAACATATGCAATATGATTCACAATTAGATAAATAATAAAACAACATTTTATTTTACAAACATTGTAGATGATATCACACATGTTGAACTTTAAAAGGTATTTAATGCGTGTGGAGTATTTGTATATGTTTTTATTTCCTATATAAGAAATGGATGAGTTTAAAAAGTTCGGGTTTGTATGGTTCTTGAATATTAGAGATGCTGAAATTGATACATGCATTAAAAAAGAATAGTTCGGAAGTTACAAAACATAGATGACAATTTGGATATTTTAGATGAATCGTGACAAGATCACATTAGAGGAAAAAGTTGTTTATATATCAAGTGTGGGTATGAGTCTCATATTAAATGGAAAATTGGATGTTGGACACTTTATAAGTGAAAGAACTCATATACTTAATACCTTAATGTTTTTGGTTAAGATTTGACGTTCAAATTGCTATATATGAATATTCAAAGTCCAATATGATAATCTCTAGACCCCTCTTAGTAATCAGACAATGGTATCAGAGTCTCATTCGATTGAAGCTCCTTGTATCATAAATCTTCTTGAACAATGTATTTAGGAGGAATGTTCCATCGAGGAGAAGCAACGATGATGCAAGTTAGATATTGATGAACAAAACTTCTATTTGAAGGAGCATACCCATAAGAATGGATGAACTCACACCTGAAGTGGAGGTTGTTGGTATATCATATACGAGTATGAATTTCACATTAGATAGAAAAATAGATATTAAACATTTTGTCTCTTTCTTAGCCTTCTTACAATTTTATCAAGTTTTGAATTTTTTACACCGATACTAATCTTTAAACAATTATTTTTTGGCTCTAAAATTACTCTAAGCACTTTCGTCCCACCATCACGGTAGATATTGAACATTTTACCCCTAGGTTCAAAATCTCTTCATTCTCCCAACATCTAGTTTTCTATTTTTTATAATCCTATATGCCATGATATCCCATATTTCATCATAATTCCTTGTGGCTTCATGAAATATCCCTCCAAGATCGTGTGTTGGAAAATATTTTATTTTTCCATCATTCAAATTCCTCCATTTGATTCGTGGATCCCCATGTGGATTTCTGTGCTAATTTGGATCAAAATCTAGTCTCGACAGGGGAAGCTTTATGGTTCCACTAGGTTGTGTATGTTGTAGTCGAAGTCAGCTTAAGCGTGCAATCATCGAAGATGTGCATGGTGTAGTCGAAGTTAGTTCGAGCATGCAAATGAATTAAGTTAGTTATGTACTTTGTTATGTAATAGTTATGTATGTCATGTATGAATGTTATCATCATACATGACATACATATATTAGGAGTCTATATATAGGTTGTACTCTAGTGTGTCAGAGTAGTGTGATTAAGTTGTTATTCACTTGTAACATGTAAACTCTAATTTCAGAGAAAGTGAATAGAGAAACGGTTACAACCAACTCTCTCTCTCTCTCCCTATATATATATATATATATATATATATATATATATATATATATATATATATATATATATATATATATATATATATCCCTCCTGGTACGATATTTGTCACAATAAACTAGTACGGTGAGCATGGATGAAGATGCCATCAACGAAGTATGAGATTGAGAAATTCACCGGAGTGAATGATTTCGATTTATGGCGCTTGAAGATGTAAGCTCTTCTGTTTTAATAAGGTTTGTTAGAAGCATTGAAAGGATCGAAGAAGATGGATGTTGCCCTAATAGAGAAGTAGAAGACGATGATGATAAAAAAATACCACGGTGCCATTATATTGAGCCTTGGTGATAAGGTTCTTCGATAGGTCCCGAAGGAGAAGACGACAACACATATGTGGAGAAAACTCGAAGGGTTGTACATGACCAAATCTTTGGTCAATCGGATCTCCCTGAAGCAAGCTTTGTGTTCATTCAAGATGAGTGAAGACAAAGTCTTGGCTGAGTAGTTGGATATATTCAACAAGTTGATTCTTGATCTGGAAAATATTAATGTCAAGATCTATGATGAAGATAAGTGTTATTGCTTTTGTGTGTGTTGCCTAAATCTCATGCTCACTTCAAAGGAAATATCTTGTATGAAAGATAGTCTCTGACCTTTGAAGAAGTTCAATCAGCCTTGTACTCTAAGAATTTGAATGAACGAAATAAGCATAAGCCATTGTGTATTAGTGAAAGGTTGTTTGTTAAGGGAAATTCTCAAAGAAAGATGGTTGGTCTGAGAAGAAGAAGGTTAAAGGTTAGCAGAAGTCTTATGGTGGTGACGCTCCTGCAATTAGGTGTTACCATTGTAAGAAGGAGAGTAAAGCAAGAAAGGTGTACCCTGAATGTATAAATAATCATGGAAGTAAGGATAATGGCAACTCAACCATTGTGCAAGATAAATATGAATCATATGATGTCCTTGTGGTTTCAAGCAACAACTCTAGCAAGGAGTGGATTGTGGATTCAGGGTGTACTTGGTACATGACTCTAAACAAATGTGTGTTTGAGGAATTATGTGACCAAGATGGTGGATCAGTTCTATTGGGAAACAATAGAGCCTGCAAGATTGCAAGAATTGGATATGTGAGATTCAAGCTCCATGATGAGCTATTGATTGAAGTCAGGTATGTATCTGATCTTAAGAGAAATTGTATCTCTCTTGGTGAATTTGACAAGAAAGAATATGTTTTCAATGGAGAACATTATATTCTAAGAGTCATGAAAGGGTCACAGGAAGTCTTGAGAGGAAGAAGGAAGAACGACTTGTATACCCTTTAGGTTGAGGTTGTAAATAGTTCAACGAGTATTGCATCCATAAAACTTGTGTCGAAGACAAAGCTATGGCACACGAGATTAGGCCATGTCAGTGAAAGGGGTCTAGTCGAACTGGGGAAACAAAATCTGCTAGGTGGTAAAAAGGTCGAAAAGTTGGAGCTTTGTGAAGCTTGTGTGTTTGGTAAAGCCTATGGATTGAAGTTCAACAAAGGCAAGCAAAGAGCACATGAATCCTTGATTATATTCATACTGATCTTTAAAGGTCTACAAGAAATCATTCACACTCAAGGCAAGGTATTTTTTAGCCATATTTATGACTATTCCATAAAGTTATGGATATTCACTCAGAGACTTTTAGCCTAACACTAGCCAACTGCTTAAGACTTATCTTCGACTGGACCATGTAAAATTGTTCATGGAATAGTCTCTCCAATTTACTCCAAGTTTGTACATAGTGTGTGTTAGATGACAAGCTTCTATCTAGAGGGGGTGAATAGATCACTAGTTAAAACCTTTAACAAAAAACTATTTTTAAAAACTTATGGCAAGCAGAAGTAACCCAGATCGAGTCGTCTAAGCGAACTGCTATCAAAAAGCTCGGATATGCGTAATTGTAACCAAGGTGATGATAATGACAACAAATTAATCAAGAAATGATCAACCACAATCAATTGAATGCAATTCTAGGAGTATAGATTATTCCCAATGATAAAACACACAAAAATACTAAAGTGATAAATTATCGAACACACTGTGTGCAATAAATTTAGTTTAGAATTATGAATATTTTAGTTGATATTGAAATTCAATCATAATCTAAAGGATTGTGATCTACTCAACAAAATCTCTTTCAAAAGGTTTATAAAAAAAACTATTCAAACGCATTAATCACGCAATCGATGAATTCAACAATTTTCAAGTGAAAAGTAAGAGAGCGAGCGAGAGAGAGAGAGAGAGAGAGAAAGAGAGAGAGAGAGAGAGTACACAAGAATTTATTTATGTTGTTCCCCAATCGACCTTGTTATGGGTACGTCTTCCCTCAATCAGAATTCGAATTGAGATAATGAAATTAACCTTACTTTGCAAAAGTAGTATACAAGAGAAATGCAGCAATCCAACCCTACAAACCCTAAGTTTGATGTTGATTCTGACACTTTCTCTTCCATTTATCAAAGCTTGATCAATTAACCCAACAATGCCAATTTGATTCACCGTCTAACGCTACTTCTTTTCAAGAAACCCTTTGTTCTTCAAAGCTTTCACTCGACCAAATCCAAATTTCGAATTATTGTAACCCAATATTGACCAATATGATCCACCATCCCACTCTACTCCTTTGCAAGAACCTTCCGTTCTTCAAAGCCTTCACTCGATCAGATCTAAATTGTGTAACCTTGTCCAAAACCTTCAAATCCCTAATTGATCTTGAAGGAAAACCCCAACTCGGTTTTCTTATTTGAAATCCTCAAAGATCTTAACCCAATTTACAATTCAATCAACCTAAATTGGATGTTATCAACTTATTCTAGATGTCACCCAAACAAAGAATGATTATATGTAATTTGTTTGTGTGTATGCATAGAATGAGGTTGAAGATGATGAGAACACTTTCGAAACCCGGTTTCATGTAGGCTTACTCTAGAACCCTACTAGAAATTATGCATGTATGAAATATTTATATGCATACATGTTTGGAGGCAAAAAGAATGCAAAATATTTGAAAAAGTTGTGAATTTTTGGAAAAATACGTTGCATGTGTCAACCTATGTAAGTCATGTGTCGACATGTTTGATGTATGTGTTGACCTATATAGGTCATGCGTCGACCTGTAAAGGTCATGTATTGACTTGTAGAGGCGACACATCAAACAAAGGCTACAAGCTTTAAAAATGGAGTGCATGAGCCAACCTGAAAATCGGATGTGTCGACCTGTAGAGAAAAGTTTCTTCTATGTGTCGACCTATAGTGCGTATGTGTCAACACATAGTTGTTTTTCACATAAAAATCAATTTTTGATGCATGAAACATTTTTCAACTTATTTCCAAATGTTTTTATGCTTCATAAAGCTAAGATGTACATTAAGAATCAGAGGATACCGTCTAATATACATAAATGTTAAAGTATCCTAGTTTTGACATCATACAAAATACATCAAACAAAAAGTTGCACTCATAGTGTGGAGGGGGTGTGGTGAACCAAGTGAAAGCGTCTTTTGTTAGAGAATTTGGTAAATACTTCATTTTCAAATTCTCATTGTTTGCTATGTCGCTAGCCTTAGTTTGATATCTAGCGACATGTTTGATCGTAGATTCACTAGTGTCGCCAGCGAATTTGGTGAACTTGGGGACTTTCCAGCTCCCAGGAAGCCCAATTTCTCGAACTTATTCTGACAAAGAGGATATAAAATTAGGTTTGTGGAGTCCCACATTAAGGCCATTCTGGTTCAAAATTTGTTCGACCACATTAGCTATATTGTTATGTCCCTCAAAGTTGTTTTGTTGGACATGTCAAAGAACCTGGTCAACATCTTGGTTTCTCTGGACCACTATAGGCCTAGGATTATGTTGTCCTATGTATTACTCGTCTTCCCTATTCGGGGTAGGTTTTGGTGGTCGAAAACCTTGATGTTTACCTAATTTTACTTGGGTCATCCCGTTCTCAGGCATTTCGACTTGCCTAACATTTGAAATCTGAGGGGTTGGTCGAGCCTGAACTTGAGGCTTGCTAAAAAAGTCGACTATTCGACCCATTTGATTGGCTAACAACTCGTAGGTTTGGTTTGTATTCGTAATCAAAGGATTAATTATAGTTTCCATTTATTGGGTCAAAGTATTAACCATTTCTAAGTTGCTTTCATCCATCTGTTTCCTCATGGCCATTATAGAAGTCGTATTTAAATAGGGTTGTATTTGAGGGATATAACATATCCCTTTTGGCCAAACCATATTGTTTAGGGTCAACGCAGAAGCATTATGGGGACTATATAATGGCTTGGTGGCAATTGCATTGTCGTTATATGCCGACATATTGGTGTGAAGGCCAACCATCATTGACGTTGGCATGCCATAACGGTAATCCCTATTAGTCATTGGTATTGAAAAATCAAACAAAGGTCTTGCAACTGCAGGGTTGAAAAGGGAATTATCTGGCTATGGCGGGGGTACCACCTCTTGCAATGGTATTTGTGCAATTGACATTGATGGTACCACTGGAGCAATTGTTTCAACGGTTGTTGAAATAACTGCCTATTCAACCATCAATTCGACTGTTGTTCTACTATATTTTGAGAATTTTTCTATAAACTGGGATTATCTATAGGAGGACGCATCATTTTATCAATATTTTTCACTTCTTAAACACATACAAAATATTCAGAACAATTCATGTACATGGAACACTTTTATAAGATAAAATATGATATCTATAAAAGATAAAAAAAAAAAAATTTAGCACGGGTCCCACTGGATGCGCCAATTTGTTTATTCTGAAATTTGGTAAACAAACGCTAGTCTCTTATTGAAGGTTACTACATGATCGATCAGATAATCATATGACATAGTGTCAAAAGTTCTCTCATATTTTTGTATAGAAAAGTGAAAGATTTCGACTTGGTTGAAATCTTTGAGAAAAGTAATGTGAAAAGTATATTTTCTGGGATGTAAGTGATTTCGACAATGTTAAAAGGCAAAAACTTTGTAAAAGTGTATGCAAAAAATGACAATGAAATTAGTAAGGAAATGAAAGCAAATTTGGAAAGAAGATAAACTAAAATAAAAGACTTTGTATTTAAATAGAAATGGTGTTTCAAGATTCATACATGTTACTCAATGAAACTTGTTTCTCTCTATATTGGGTATTTTGAGTTTTTTGAGTTTTTGTAGTGAAATCAAATGAACACCCTGAATCCTAATATTAGAACTCCTATTTATACAAGTGTAAAATAATTGTTTTGTAACGTTCTTCTCCTCAGCATTCGCCACGTAGATTTATGCATGTTTTTTCGTTTCTGAGTGTCTCCCACGTGTCCTTTTAGATAAAATTGAGAAGCAGTTACTCGCTTTGAACCAACGTTTCTTCGCGTCAAAACGTTGGAGGAAATATTTCTTATTAGACAAATACTAAGTCCTTAATCTTTATCTCTCAACTTGAGACCTCAACTTTTTCCAAGTCTCCTCAATATGTTGAGATTTTTTACCCTTTCAAAAATCTCAACTAACACCCTCATGTTGTTAGTGAAATCATCATATAATAATTCAATATTTGTATCTCGCATTTGTTTCCTTCAACGACAAGATGTCTCCTCTTGAATTTAGGTTCAAAGAGATCACATGTCTTATTAATCTAAAATTCACACTAGAGAATCGGTTATGATATTCAGACAATTGAAGACTTATGAAGCTCTATTATCGTTCACTCTTAATTGACAACGAAGGAAAAATACAATTCAACAAGTTTGAACTGAAGACGGATGAAAATTTAACTATTATATAAAATATATTTAACTGTTACGAAACAAAAAGTCTGAACAAGATGGATACTAAGGTTGCAAGATCAAACGAAAATATTCTAAAAATGTTAAAATATCCTCAATCACCACTTGATGATGAAATGTAATGTTATATTTACATTAACGATTTTTTATGTAATATAACGTATTTTATGTATGACATACCAATAATTGATGTTAATTTATATTATTCTTCCGATTTCTTCATTTGTTTTTGATTTGAGAAAACAAAGATTCTGAAAATATGCTTTCATAACAACTACACAATTAAAATTCTAAATTTGTTGAGCCTCATTTTGTCATAGGTCTAAAATTTGACTTAAGTGTGGACATTTTAGATACTCTCGAAAGTGCAGTTCTAAATTTCGAGATGTATGAACATCACTTAAGATGCATTGAGCAACTCCCTTAATTTAATTTAGAGTATTTTGGAAAGAAAAAAAAACTTCTCATAAAAATAAATGAATCTGTAAAGAATTAATTGAGCCCAACTCCATCAATATAAAGGGCCGCTTGTAAGTCCATCTACCTTTTTCTGTGGTAAATAGGCTCATTACACTTCAATAGTTTATTGGACAAAATTTGTAATGTACAATATTTTTTGTTATAGGAGGCATGAAATTCCCAACTTTTTTATATAGAAAATGTGTCTAGCTCAATTAGCAAATGTCAATTTTCTTATGGATATATCTTGTCATTTTATCTAAACATTTGTGAGTTTAAGAGAAGATTAGAAAAGGCAGGCCCATAATTTAATTACACAGCATAGTTGTTTCATTTATACCAAACCACTACTAACTTTTATTCTTTGTACATGAACAAATTAATTATAACATTAGGAAATTGATAAGAATGTGAACATATAAAGTAGGTGAAAATAGCACATTGGCACATGAATATGATATTAATAAGCATGGCTACAAAGATCTCCTACCATTGTCCCATCTAAACTGTTTAAACTACAAATTTCTTTGTACATGAACTTTTCCCCAACTCAACCAACCGCAGGCAAGAATTATAAAATTTCACTTCGAAGGAATGAACCACTAAAGTAAATAAATAAATTTGTTGTATGGATCTCCAACAAAAGATTATGCATAAGACTAATCCACCTCCCTAATATATTTAATTTATCAGTAACATGTCAAAACTATGCTTCACTTACCTCATTTTCCCTACACACACCCACATCTATCACCATGGTTCCTTTCTTCTTTGACTTCATAATTCTGCAACAGTTTCTCCTTGGAGACTGCACAAATATACATACCAAAACAAACCCACATCAAATTCCAATCTAATCATACATAGAAGTGCCACCAGACCAGTAAAAATTTCCTACTTTAAACTTGAAATTAAAACCAATCAAAACAGATTGGCGAGTAAACAAAGATGACAATAACTTACTCTATCCCATAGATGCGGATCTGTCTTCTTATGTACCTCTACTCGCTCAATAGAAGAAGGGCTGGCCATCTTCCACCGACATTCTGGGTTAGGGACGCGATGCTTTTCGTATTCAGTCAGTGTCTGTTGCATTGTATCATTGTTGTTTGCCTTTGAGAAGTAAAATACAAAAGGCTTCTGACATGGATGACGACTAACAGGTCGCGTGTTGAATGCATATGCAGTGTAATCTGCTCTTTTGTACCAATTCAAGAATGTTCTTGCAGGCATTTCCATCTCTCGGGGTGAAAACACTCCGCGAATTATCTGAACAGCAAAACCCCATGAAACAGAAACAGTCCAGCTCTTTGATTGGTCGTAGCAGATGGATTGTTGCATGAGCCCCGCTGAGTCAAGCTTCATTGGTATAGTTAACCGCTGGAGCGCTTCAACACGAGTCACATGTGGGAAGATTGGTTCAACCACGTCAAGGTGGTGCAGTGACACTAATGGAGTCACGGGATGAGATCCAAGAAGACCGAGCAGGTTCCCATACACATCATACTGTTCCAATAAACCAGAGGATGTCAATATGAAATTAAGTAAACAATAATAGAATGCACGACCGTACTGAAGTTCTTATCTAATTGGCATTACAACAGTGCTTTATTCAACAAAATGCAATAATAGTGTTGAGAATGGTAAAAGTATTTAGGCCCGTTTACTTTAAACATATCTTCCGTTTTCATTTTATTTTCAACTAATAAATACAAGAGAATATAGATTCTCACCATTCCTTTTACATGTTTTGAAAACAGATCAAGCATTTTTAAAAAATAAAATTGAAAATCTCAACATGTTTTCGTGAATGCGTTCTTCTTAAGCTCACCTTCCATTTTCTATATACTACAATTACATTTGTTCACTATACATGAATCTCTTATCTAAAAATGGGTCCGGCCCGCCGACATGCTCGTTTTGCCTGAACATTTTCACAGGGCTGACCAAAGTTTTAGGTCCGCACCCTCAATATGTTTGTCTCGCCGTGCCCCATTTTTTTCAGGTTTTTGTTGGCGCGGATATTAACATAAATTTGTGTAGTGCCCGCAGGCCTGCCCTGTACTCATTTTTGCGAGACGGAAAGATTTTAGACCCGCACCTTCAATTATGCCCGCCCTCCCCGGTTTTTGGCAGGACGGACATGCCCATTTGCTACCTTTACTTATCTCTTTATTAGCAATTTAAAATGAACACGCATTTTTTAAAATGAAAAGTGGAAAATGATTTTAGAAAGTAAACAAAACCTTGGAAGAAAATGTATGTTTTTACAATATGAAAAGTGAAAAATGTTTTTACAAAATGGAAACATTTACAAAAATTTAAAACATAAGTCATTGCCTTTTTAAAGTAATTGGAATAATCTAATTACTAACAATAACTTTTCAAAGCAAATTGTAAATATTTGTCCTTAGGTGACACACAATAACAAAAAGCACAAAGATCTCCTTGGGAGATAGTAACCTAGATCTGGTCAAGGATCGAAGAAATTAGGAGAAAAGGTAAAAGCCCTTATGACTTTAATTGCCTCAACAACCAATCATAAACAAAATAGTTTGATCTTTGGGACCAGGCAACTATACTTATTAAATCGTTTAGAGTAAAAAACTTAATACATCCATATGGAACTCTTGAAATCATAAAGTCAAATTTAAACACCAAAACGGCATAAGGATCAAACTTTTGGACACCACCAACCTCTTAAAATAGATGACCGAAACAAATTTTTTTTGTTATTATTAACATGTTAATAATTTTCAAAATCAGATTTGGGTCCCTTCAATTTTCATACCCATATTTGGGTCCCTCTCAATTTTCATGCCAGCACACTAGTTAGGAATCTAGTTAGGCCCCGTTTAGGCCCACCGCGCAAAAGCCCACAGAAAATTAGGTGGGGTGGGGCAGCCATAATTGAGGGTGTAAGCTTAAAATCTTGGCCCGGCCAGCGAATAACGAGGCCAGGGCGGGCATTGCACCCCATAGGCTAAAAGTTGCAAAAATTATTGTTGATGTTCATGCCCACAAAATCCGGCAATAAAACAGAACGGACGGACATATGAGAGTGTGCAGGCCTCAAAAAAAAAAAAGAACCAAAACAAGCATTTCCAACGGACCGGACCCATTTTGCCAATTCCGCATAACACTAGTGGTCCCAACGGTTGCAAGTCAAAACACCATTTCTCACTCCATATTCTACTAGTATACTAGTATCTAATAATTTGACACATTCACCATTAGATTGATCAGATTGAAAATATTACCACAAGCCATAGGAGATATTAAATTCCACTGTCTAGTAATTAACGCATGAGTTCTGAATCCACCACAACAACAGAAGAACAAAAATTTAATGCACAATGCCTATAAAACACCACCGACAAAAATAAACCGACAACTTAATTAAAATGAAACTACAGTTTCAGCAATTCCACAATTTGGTTATACCAACGGTTACTCTTTTCATTCACTCATTGAATCCAATCCAACACCAACCATAAAAAAAGCTTCACTTGAATCATTACTATTAAAAAAACAGATAAAAACAGAGCAATTCAGAAAGCAGTTCCACACCCACCGAACAAACCCAATACCAACGGGGCCACACAATAAACACACAGTGATAAATAAACCACGATTCATAATAAGAAAATGACAGCAACAACAAACAAAAACAAATTGATTGAAATTGCAAACAATAAATAAAATCAAAAAATAAAAATAAAAATCAAAAACCGAGTTGAAAAACCAAACTCACCTGGTGAAACCCGGTTTCTTTAGTGAGTGGAACACCGAGTTCCGCCATACAAGCTTGCATTCTATCATCGGAACCGTACAATCCAGGATACCTCTGAATGCACCGATCTTGCATTTTGCTCAGCGCTTCCGCCAAAGGATAGCTTATCGCAAATCCACCGCCACCATAAGCCATATTGTAAGAAAAGAAAATATTCTGCAAATGACTCTCCGATAAACTCCCAATGTAATAAAACTGATTATGATCGTACTTTCTCAAAACCCTAATTAAATTCTCCGTCACAAAAACGGTATCATCATCTCCCATAACAAACCACCGCACGTCCTTCATTCCGAGTCGCAGCGTCTCGGATACGATTCGCGAGATTCTGATCGCGGACCGGTGTCCTTGCTTGTTCTTGTAAGCGAATTTCGAAGTGTCGCCGGAGATTCTCACCGGCGGGAGGAGACTCTCGTTTTTCTCCGTTTTCACTTTATCATCTAGCCACACAACACCACGCATGTCGTTTGATCTGTACCAAAGCTTAATGTAGTTCTTCCTCTGCTCCCATAGCTTCGCCGACGCCGCGATTCCGAAAACTACATGGCGGAGCTGCGTCTTGTCGCCGCCGTCAACGGTGGTGGCGAGGCGGTTGGTGGTTGTTATTGCGGTGGCATTGATGGAACCAGAGAGTTTATTGTCGGTGGAGAATGGTGTATTTTCTTGGCAAGCGCGTGAAGTTGAGACGAGCTTAAGCGAGTAGAGAACGTAGGTAATGGAAACGAAGAGGATGAGTAAGACGAGAAGTTTATGGGAGGTTCTGGAATGTGCAGATGCAGTTACTAATACACCTCCATTGGAGATTGGGGTGGCAGATTTAGGACTCTTCATTTGTTCCCAAATGAGTTTTTCAGAATTTTTCATTTTTAATGCAGTGATGAAATAAGAAGCAGATCTAAGAAGAAACTGAATTAAAAAAAAATCGATTAAGTTAGATGAGATCAATTAATGAATGGAATGAAGAAGGAAGACATAGTGAAAAGAGCTTAATAATGGCTGGGTTTACTCTCATTCACTGTAAAGCTGAAATAAAAATAACTTTTGGAGATGATTGGGATTTCTCTCATCATAAGAGAGCTGAGGGTTTAGAGAACAGTGTGCCAGTTGTATCTATTCACAAATTTTTCTGTCTATTATACAGCTTTTATTTATATAATATAATATAATAATATAATAATATAATAATATTTGTCGGTTTTGATTAAATGATTTCCATTTAAAATTTGAGGAATTAATGAATACTTTTTTAAAATGTTTTTAATGGTTTATTTAGGGGTAGATTTTAGTAATGGTGGGAGATTATGTATTTAGCTTTTTAAGAGTTTAAAATGGTTGTTTTTAATGTAAAATTTTCTTTTCAAAAGATGCAAAATTTTACTTTTGACTGGACTATTATTTATTAAGTAATAAAGATATGTGAAATGTGCCTCAATGTTTATTCTAAGCTTTTTTAATTTATTGTTTATATTTTTATTTATTGATTTATTCATTCTTTTGATTAATTTACTGGTCTTATTTAACATATTGACTCTTTATTTTCTTTTTATTGATATTATATTAATATTATATTAATAGATTTGACTATATTTTAATATGTATAATACTATTTAAATTATTTTTATTATATAGTTTTTCATTGACTTTCTATTATTATTATTATTATATTCATAAATATATTTGACAATTAATAAACAATAATTGTTTTTGTGAAATAGCTAATTTTTTATATAAATAATCAATTATTAATTTACAGAAAATTGTGACATCTTACTTACTGGGATTTTATTCAAAAAATGGTTCAGTATGTTAATCAATGTGTTTCACTTATTACATAGAGTGAGAATTAGTGAGAAAATCTATTTTTGTTTTTCTCAAAACAAATTTTTAAAAAAATAGTGATTTTTGATTAGTTAACTATTGCATGAGGCTAATTTTTAGATAAAATGTTCGAGAGACGTATTGTTACATGTGTTACCGTTCAAATGGTAAAAAAAGTGATCACATAGATATCTAATTTCCATTATACCCCGTTCTTTTTTTTTTTTTGTTGAGATTTTGTCCTCTCATTCTTAAATTGTAGGTTTTTGTGATTTGTTGTTTTGTTTGGTTGTTGGCATTATTTGTCAACTATTTAGAGACTCTTTTGTAATCGCATTTGGAGTTATTTGTTTGGTTTTAATGACACATGATTTTACTTTTTGTTCCGTTATAGAACCAGAAATTATTATGATTGTTGAAACCATGGCGGAACAAAGTTGTTGATGCACTACGCTAATGTGACATTGTGGATCGAAGGTTACGATCACTATGCTTTTTGAACCAGAGAGATCGATTTTTATGCGATACCATTAATCGATGTTGTTATCTCCGATATAGTGGACTCATGGGAGTACATGCATGGTTAGCACTCCAATGCCCCAAGTCAGTTTAGGGTTCAAGATAGTATAAGTGAAAGTGGAGATTAGAGATTATGTACCTAAGAATCTTTTTACGGAGGTATTTATACCATGAGCCTGATGAAATAGGCTAGATAATAGGCCTCGTGTTATTGAGCATTTGGCCGACTTGAAGCAGTGGGTCATGGGTCTTTGGTTGGCACATAATAGTTGCCCGTAAGACTCGTCGGGCATGTTTGATGTCGGGGGAGTTTTTCAGTAGTATTGACCAAACTTAAAGGATGTTCATCCAAGCGTCGGATGGCATGTGCCGCTTGGGTTTTTCCAAAGCGTGATGCGGACGTGAGCATTAAATGGAACCCCATTATTGAAACGTTTCACCATTTTTTCCTTTGACGTGTGACCTGGAAAAGGTGTGGGTTGACGTGATATAGCTTTCCGTTTTTGACATCTTGTGTAACACCCTACTTCCCGACTCGATAATTAAATCAAATAGAAACATATATAATACGCAATTCTCCTAGTAGGATGTTACTCACATCAAAACCATCATCCAAAGTGAACCATTTATTTATAATTAAACCATTCAATACGCAATCGAATTTTGTTTTGAAGGCAATATGGCATTAAAAGCCTCAACAACAACTCAAAATTAAACATGGTTCATCTCTAAAAAAGGGAAGATATGTGATATAACATAAACAAAGAATAGCTTGTTCCCCTGGTGTTACATATCAGAGTGACTCCACTAAAAGACTCGATCAACATGCAACTAAGGAGGCACAACACCATCCTCAACCTCAAACTCCTACTCAGGTACCTGATTGTTTGTACTCCAGAGGAGCACAAACGCAACATCACAAACCGGGGTGAGAATATATTCAAATAATTAATAGTGCATACATAATCAGAGTAGTTCACTACATACATATTCACATATAAATCATTTATGCACCATATCCACAAGTATTCATAACTGACTCACATCACCATCATATGCATTCAGTCATGCAATGCAACTCACAACACATTAATGACTCGCATGCATGCGGTACCGACCTCAACAATGGTTATCATTATGACCCGGGTTCCATCTGCTGAACCCATGAGCCCCACACCGATCTTGGGACAGTCAGAATTCCCCTCACTAAGACCTGTAGGCAACCTCTTTCACTAACAACAACAATATAAGATGCATGAATGAATGAATGCATCATCACCACACTTCAACAACAATTAACGGTATCACATCGAACCATACTATTCTTGTGCAACAACCACAAGGTATTTCCCACACCGGAACTACGTAGCTCAACTCAACAGATCATCATTATATGTATAACAATTCATCCCATAATCACATCAACATTATCACAATAATTGCAACAATTCATTTAACCGAACATATGAACAAATAACTTCAGCAGCATAGTAGGAATAATAATATTACTGAAACAATTCACCTACCACTATCATGTCATAGCTCTGAGTGTTAGCTTCATGACACTTCAAATGGCACGTCGTTTAGATACACAGTTAAAATGTTATAAGGTAAAACGTAAAAGCCTCTCATGGTTCAAAATATAAAAAAAAAATCAAAAATGATACACTGACAACCGATTGAAATAGGTGACAACCGATTGTCACAAAGTGCCTTTCGCCTCTGCCAGACCCTAAAAACCACAATTTGAAAGCATGACAACCGATTGACATTTTGGCACAACCTATTGTCATGAGTGAAATTTTCCAAAATGTACACTTATTGCAATTTGTAGTCATTTAGGAACAACCGATTGTCACTGTGTGTTTTTACAAAATTCCTAGTTTTGTTGTTACGTGATAGTGCCCAGTTTCCAATCGCTCAGTGTTATACCAAACCCAGTTACAAGCTTCTAATTTACTCTGATTCATGATCTATCAACACTATCACACATATTTTATTCTATAGATCATAAGCATATTAAGTTTTTCATGAATTACTCATTTAGATTCACCATCTAGGGAAAACTCAATTCACCATAAAACTCAATAATTCAACACAACAACAACCACATATGAGTATAATACAATGGACACATTCAATAACGCATCATAATAATTGAATCACGCATACAACCACAAAATGCATCATTATTTATCAAATTCGTCAACATCAAAGAACACACAAAACTTAATGGAGGCCAAAGGAAACCTCCTAACCCTTTCATTATATAGAACCCATAGATGAATAATCTCCCTCTTACCTGATTATTCTAGAAAAGATGAAATAATCCTTGAACTTTTTCTCATAAGCCCTTCTTCTCCTTCCGTTTGCCCTAGCTCTTCTTTTCTCTCTTCCAAGTTTTCATGTACTATGCAAAACTGACTCTTTCTCCACTTCTCTCCTTTTTCTAATAGTTCTATTCCTCATAATTATGATTTCTCTCTATTACCCCTAACTCATCCTCACAAATTAGGTTTTACTCACTCTAGAAACCTTACTAGAGAATGATGAGATGCTTTGAAATCCTGGATTCATGTAGATTTTACTCACTCTAGAAACCTTACTAGAGAATGATGCATGTATCGTGTATTTATACGCATGGGTGATTTGGGACAAAAGGAAATGCAGAAGGAACGAAAACAAATGAAATTTTTCAAAAAATTTAACCAATAGGTCGACCTATACGAATCATGTGTCGACCTATTCAAGTCGTGTGTCGACCTGTTGGAAGCATGTGTCGACCTATAAGGTTATGTACTGCCCATAGGTCAACCTGAAGACTCAGCACATGAGGCAAAAGTTGTAGGCTTTAATACTGCAGCATACGTGTCGATCTATACCATCTATGTGTTGACCTGAAGTTTTAAAAATCCATCTATAGGTCGACCTGTAGTCGTATGTGTCGACCTATAATGAGGAATTTTCACTTTAAACAAGTTTCTTATGCCCAACACACTATTTTGATGCACAAATGTTTTCTAGACCATTTCTAACAATGTTGAAATGTTTCCTAATGCAAGAATGCTAAAATGCACAACTAGACTCGGACGATACTGTCCAGTGTACATAAACATTACTTCCTAGTTTTGACATCATGCAAAATATATATAAACGGAAGAATGCACTAACATACTCCCTTTTTTTGTTATGCAAAGCTTGAGGCAATGCGTTCTTGTTCATGGAAAGCTCCCCCTGATGTGTGCATCATACTTTTCCCCCTTTAACAACAATTAGAAGAATCACATATACATAGTAGAGAATACAAAGGCAATTTGCAAAGACAAGAATTTTTCTCACATGTATATGTAGCGGTGTATTCGTCACTTTATGATTTATTGATTAAAACAAAAGCAAAGCATACAAAGAATCGAGTCGCCACCGCACTTTTATTTATCCAAAGGAATGGCTAAAAAGCGAACAAAAGCCTAAGAAGTTTTACACGTAGAAAACTAATGAAAAGATCAGAGATTTGGGTAAGGGGTTAATTACGCAATGGGAAGGTGTTAGGCACCCAAAACGTCCTAGGTACTCCTAGGGAGCCCTTTTCACAACTTGTTGTATGAAGTGTTATTTGTTTATGAAATATTTATTGTGCAAACATGGATTGAAGGGATGAGAAAAAGAATATACAATTTTTTATTGTTTTTGTGTTTGAACGGATGAACCCGTTGCCTACGTACCTTTCCATGGAAGGTAAGGATCAAAACGCCGTAGTTCGGCTAAAAGATTTCCAAAATATGAGTGGGTTGATTTTAAAACAAAATCCCTAAGGTCTTTCGTTATCCACGGGAGAAAACTCAACCTTATACAAACAACAAGTCCACCATGTGAGAAAAGCTTCAACTTGCTAGTGAGGGGTTAACCCTATAATAAGCAAGGAAGTCTTACAATTCAATCACTAAGGATAAAAGGTGAGATTAACATCAACCAACTAGGATAAATCAAACCTATGGCTAATGTATGAAAACTTATCAAGAATGGACAAAGCCACAAAACAATTGAATGAGTGAAATTAACCAATTAGGATTATTCACAAAAGTGGTCAAAGTATGATTAGAATTCAATTCAAAAGAAGTATTATGAAAATGAAGTTTGAAAAATCAAAGGCTTAAGGCCTAGGTTTCTAATTTGAAAAGAAATGAAAATGTTTGCACAATATTTTTCAGGTTTTGGATTAACATGCAAATGGAGGTTTAAAGAAACAAAAGATGGGAGGGTGAGGAAGTAAAACTTCTTAGATGTTCACCTCTTGAAATCATATGTAGATGATTCAAGTGGTTCCTTTGGAATAGGCAACAATGCAAATAACAGATGGACAAAGTAAATGGATACCGGATGCCAATCAATGGACTTATACCAATCTCCTGAACAAAACAAACATGGATACCAGATGCCAATCAATGGACTTATACTAGTCTCACGAAACAAAATGGATATCGGATGCCAATCAATGGACTTATACCAATCTCCTGAACAAAACAAACATGGATACCAGATGCCAATCAATGGACTTATACTAGTCTCACAAAACAAAGAGAAACAATGATACCAGATGCCAATCAATGGACTTATACTAGTCTCACAAAACAAGAAACAAGGATGCCAGATGCCAATCAATGGACTTATACTAGTCTCCTACCATATCATAGGAAACAACTGCCAATCAATGGACTTATGCTTGCCTCCTCCATGGACAAAACAAAATGTCACAAAGCAATGAACTATGATTATGAAATGATACATAAGTAATGATGATAAATGCACAAAGGCACACTCAAGCAAATATGCACAGATGAATCAAGTAAGCAACAAACAAGTCAATTAGCACACACTATATACAATCAATTAGGCTCAAGCAAGGTTAGGCTTTACAGCCACCTGGAATGGGGTAATTGTGCTCTTAACCCTAACATTGAGAGTTAGGGTGAAACAGATGAAATGGAGATGAGGGGTGTGCCTCATAGCTCTTATCCCTGGTCAGGGAGAGCTTTAAACAATAGAAAGTGTGGGAGTTCAGAAAGTTGGAACTCTTCTCCACATATGATAGACTCTATAAGATCTTGGGTTATTATTCGCCATGCATCAACACAAGGTGTGAGCAAGGTGAATGACACACTGAGTAGTAGGAGATGGATTACACATCTCTTTTATCTGCCAATTGCCTCATAAGAGGACTTTTCCTGCTTGGCACAAAAATTAAACAATCACAAGCATTGCCTCTTAAGGAGGACTTCAGACAGGTGCCTACCAATAACAGTAGGTCTTCCAGACTACATGAAGATTAGAGATTATACCTAAGTGGTTAAGCAACCAAGCAAAGCAAAGTTCAAAATGAACTTAAAGCAACTTAAGTACCTGTGGAAACACTAAACAAATCAGTACAATACTCAAACAAGCAGACAACAGTCAATAAGCAACAGTCAAACCCCAATATACAAAATGTGTAAACCAAAAGGCAAACTCAAATGAGTTAGCATCAACCTACAAAACACACAAGTGTTAGTAATCAAAAGCAAACATCAATGCTCAAATGATGGAGCATCATCAATTATACAACTTGGATGCTCAACCTGAAATCAAAGCTCAAACATAAGCAACAAACCACTAGGTCAAAGCCTAGGGTCAAAGATGGAGAAAAAATTCAAAACAGGAGCTGAAATTTAACATGAATCAACTTCAATCACATCTTGACACATTCCAAAAGGTCTCACATCAAAATCATTAACCAAATGCATTTCATGATCAAGAGAAGTTCAAGGCAATTTTAAAGCTCATATGTGATCAACATGAATGAAAAATTCAAATCAAAATAGAAATGATTCAAATAAATCTGGAAAAATTCAAGCACATTCAAGACGTATAACATGATCAACACATAAAAAATCAGAAGCATTGAACATCATTTGGCATGGCAAACACATGGTACAAGTTGGACAAGCAAAGGTGTGACACAAATTGTCACACCAAGTTAGCACATGCATAAAACAGAAATGGTAATTGAGAAAAATACCAAACCGAAACCAAAATGTCAAGCAATGTGTCTAGTTTCATCATGCAAAATTTCACATTCATTGGATAAGAAACAAGCATTTCACAAAGGGATAAGCAAGGCAAGGTCAAAATAAGACATATGATCAATCATTCTAGCACAAAATAAAATCCAGCCAAGCACAACTTTGGAAATTATGATCATCAGAAAATAGACAAACAGAGGAACAATATGCAAAAGATTAGGATCAAATTGGATCAATTTTCAATTTTATATGATTTTTCTAAGTTGAAGAAAATATTGAAATTCAAAAAATGGACATAGCATAAAAATGAGAGGGAAAGTGGATAAACATGTGAAGCATTTGAAATTATGCCATCGCCCGGAATCGAAGTCAGACAACATTCAAAAGTAGCGCGCCTCAACCAAAACGGCATCGTATTGCCTTAAACCCTAGCGCGCCAAACATTTCGTAGCTAATTTGAATTTTCGTAGCAAAATTGAAGCCATTCCGTAGCTAATCTGGAAATGAAGAACATTCAAGGTTGAAGATGAAGATCATGAAGATCTTCATCTGGATTTTCCAGATTTTCACAAAAGTGTCCAGAAATCATCCAAAGTCATACCAATCGATTCATCATGCAATGTACAATCAAGATCAACAAGCATTTCAACATAATTCATCAAAACAAGCACGGATCGAAGAAAGTAAAATTCATCATCAAAACTTCAATCAATCATATCTAGCTCAAAACAACACCAAATTGCACGATTCAAAGCTCAAATTCATCAGCATGCTTAGATCTACAATAATATGGCAAAGAAATTCAAAAATAAGAGATTCGAGTTGTGACCTCTTGAAGTGCAGAAACTGGATTTGGCTTGATTCAAGGCTTGTGATAGCTCCAATGTTCCTCTATGATGCTTGTATAGATGATTGAAGGAGAAATTGAAGCTTAATTGCTCACGAATCCAACAGATTTTGAAAATTCCATGGATACTTCAAGCTTTGTGTATGCTTCAATATGGCGCCAATTGCTCCAATTCCACGTCCAATTCTTCTCAAGAACACTTCAGGACCATGAATCAAGCAATAGAAGAGCTTCTTGTGTGAAGATTTGCAAGAAAAATTTGAGAGAAAAGTTTGAAGAATTTTGGATCTAGATCTGAAAAATGAATGTTAATCCTGAAAACAGTTATGCTTTACCTTATATACTTCCTACTAATCATGTTTAGATCATGCTTAAGCCAAAGCCAAAAGTGATTAGCAACTTATGAGGTGTTTTTGCAAAATGGTATTTTCACCCTCATGCATGGAATGCATGTGTGAACAGTACACGAATTCTATTCATTTTCACTTAAAATCCAATTTTAAAACCAATGGTAATGGCAAAAAGTTCAAACCATGCACCAATTTTGAATTTTGTGATTTCCCTCCAAAAAGACAATGGATTAATAAGTGATCATGTGATGACAATTCATGTAATGTGATGCATGATTTGGAAATTAGAGGTCATGAGGAGAATATTGCAAAAAGAACCACTCATTTTGGAGCTTTGGTTGAAAAGTTATGCTCATTTGAAGTCCCATGCATACTTTGCCATGATTTGATCATATCTCCTTAACCACACATGAGAAATTCATGATCTTGGACATTATGGAAATGGGAGAGAAAGATCTACAACTTTCATGTTCAACAAAATTTCATTTGAAGCTTTCTTGGTGATGTAATATTGAGTTGAAGTTGGTTCAAAATCTTTCCATTTTTGGAAAGTTCAAATTATAGGTCACTTGTTATTTTTGGAAAATTTTGACTGGACCTCAAATTCTTCAATGTGAGTGTTTGAAATGTCAAATGAGACTTGTTTGAACATGAATGAAGTATTTATAATCACTTCCCACCTCCAAATCCACAGTTGACTTTGCAGTTGACCTTCTAGGTCTTCAGATGACTGGGCAATGTTCTGATGAAATTTCAAGCCTCTACCACTTGGGATTTTGCTTCAAAATGACATCATAGCTCATATGAACTCTTGTGAATGATTGTGGGGTCCAAATCTCAAGAATGACCACCATCTATTGCTCAATGAATGACTTTTGATTGCTTTGACCTGTTATTGCTTCATCTGCAAGACAAAGGTTAGATGACATATTTTTGTACTTTTTGGTTAGTGATAAAAAGAAAACAATGATACACAAATGCAAACATGCTTGGTGACCAAGAACCACTCTCAAAAAGAGGACCCACCCATAGGGAAGGAAGCAAGGTGTCCAATGATCCTTGAGGCAATGCAATAATATGGTATGATGCCATGAGGGATCTTAGGGACAAAATTGGGGTCTTACAGATGCCCCTATTTAAGGTCATTGTAGCCGGAGAAGCGAAGGTTAAAATATTCATCTAGACGCGGTAGAATGGGCTTAAATAACAGTAATGAGACAAATTTTGGTCCCTAAGAGACCTCATGATGCAAATGTATGTATGCAAAAGAAACAACCTCTGTGGGGAATATTGGTCCACAGAGAAAAGACGACTCATCGGAGTAATACACTCACCAGGAGCAGAGACTCTAATAAGATTCTCATGGGGATAGTAAAAAAAGAAAAGAATGCGTGAGCAGGACACGACTCTGAATTAGACACAGCGTGAGCAGGACACGACTGGACTAGAGACCTCACTGGGGAGTAAAGGACTCAAACTGGGGAGAAAAAGTTCCAAAGGAAGACACATCCATTGGAAAGACTCAAGCTGACTCAAACTATCACGAAGGATACTTCGGATGAAAATCCGGACTCGGACTGGGGAAAAATTCACACAGAAACTCCCCGCCGGGGAAAACTACATATATTGGGGAAAATGCCAATACAGCACCAGGGTAAAATCACAACGGAAACTCCATTGGGGAATGTCTAACAAAGAGACTCTCCTGGAGAAAAACTGCAAGAGGAGGTGTTACCGGCTACTGGGTAACAAACTCAAAGAGACATGTGATCTAAACACCGGTTACTGGGTGAAAGAACAACAAGCTCAGGAAGAATGAATATCTAAGACCGATATAAGGATGAGAGGTATCAATCAACCAAACAGCTGAGAAAGACCTGAAAAAGGTACATCAACTCAGGAAAGTCTGACTCCACAGGGGACCAAGGTCATAATAAGGAGCAGAAAGGAAGGGACACCAGGGATACCGATTACTGGGTATATAATAGGTGACCGACCAAAGCGTGAATTGGTATATATACCAAAACACTCATCATCCGAAAGGAGGGTCTGAAAAAGCAAATCGACTTACAGGATGGATATTCGATTCCGCAACGGGAAAACGAATCTTACTCAGCTGGGGAAAAAACCAAAGAGTGCATGAGATATAATATCCATTACCGTCAGAACATGGATAGTATACTCGTATGAGATATATTATCTATTACCGTTAGAACGTAGACAATATACTCGTATGGAAGGAACACCAGAGATACCGGTTACTGGGTATATAATAGGTGGCCAACCGAAAAGAGAGACAATCGATACCAACACCAACAAGGTAAACGAAAGATAACTCACAGGGGATAAATTGCAAGCATCCGACAATTATCCAAGAAACACATCAAATATTCGATTCCACAAAGGAATACGAATCTTACTCGACTGGGGAAACACAACAGGCTTCGACTGAAGAGTGCATGAGATATATTATCCATTACCGTCAGAACATGGATAACATACTCGCATGGAAGATTATCCACAACCGGTTACTGGGTTAATAAAGGATAAATCAACCGAAAAGAAAGGCATCGGGATACCAAAACTAGGTATATAAAGATGACCGATCAAAGGGAGCAACAATCATTACCAAGCAAAAGGGTAAATGAAAGGGGACTCACTAGGGATGCATTGATAAACATCAATGATCCGGGAACAAGTCACTGGCATACGGTGAAAGGACCCACTGAGGATAAAATTGCTAGCATCCGGCAATTATCCACAAGTAAAGATCCGCTGGGGATACAATTGCTAGCAAACGGAAATTACCCAGAAGAAAGAGGGAAATATCAACATCGAATACTGGATGAAGATAACCACAAAGAGTAACCGTCATCGGTTAGGATGAACAACAAGGTTAGCTCTGCAAAAGGGAGAAATTAGGATTTACAACTACCGAATACGGGGTAGAAGACCAAAAACTCTGGCTGAGGATAAGATTGCTAGCATACGGCAATTATCCACAAGAAAGCACAGACTCCGCTAGGGAGACAACAACATAGGATTTACAACTACCGAATACTGGGTAGAAGACCATAAAATCCACCCTCAACCAGAATGAACCAAAAAGGTTACCTCTGCTAGGGGATAAAAGTAGGGTTTATAACTACCGAATACATGGTAGAAAACCAACAATTCTCTGCACGGGGAATGAAAGAATCACAAATCCGCACGGGAAACAAAATAGGGCTTATAACAAACCACCAACTGCTGAGGAGCAAGAAAAATAATAGGGTTTACGACTACCGAATACTGGGTAGAAAACCATCAACTCTTGCCGAGGAACAAAGAATGTTCACAAACACCTATTCCACAAAAGGGAAAAAAGGTATACAGGATGTACAACTACCGGGTACTGGGTAGAAAACCAACAACTCTCCTGAGGAATAAAAGGTATATAACCACAAATTCCACCAAGAGGGAAAGGAAACATAGGACTTACAACTACCGGTTACTGGGTAGAGTCCCAAACTCCGCTAGGGATAAGAAGAACTATTGCCGGTTACTGGGCAATTTATTCATTTATTCCACAGGGAAGCACAAGAGACAGTTGAAAAAAATGCCAATTCAGGATCAAACCAAAAAGGCAAACTGAATCGAGACTCGTCCTAATGAGGATATAACTCAATAGGAAGATCCATCCCAATATATGTGTTGGGAGGAAACGGAAAAAACCGTCATCCACGAGGATATATCTCAGTGGGGAATTGCAAAAGGATAGACAAACACTTTCTGCTTATGGGGCTGACTCTATATTGAGAGATTAGACACCCGACATCTGCTTGGGAAGATCTACGGGAGAGATCTACATCACCATTAGCAGGAGACAACAAACAAAAGATATATGGCAAAAATGCAATCATGAATATCTGGATGTTGAAAGTATGCATGAATATGCGTAATTTATGTTTGATGAATGCTGACAAAACAGACATATTTAACACAAACAGGCCCAGGAATCAAACGCCCGATACTACACTTCCAGAGAAAAAAATCCAAGGAAATCCAACTGGACAGCCAATCTGCTAGAGATCTACATGCTAAAAAGCAAAGATCTGTTGGAAAGCAAAAGATCAGAGATGTCAAAGAAATCACAAAATCTCTGAGTGATAGATCGGCAATCAACCCAACTAGGGAACAGAAGTTCACAACAAGCAGCAACTGCCACAAAGACAAATCTGTTGGGGAAATGGAGAAATCTCGAGGTTTCTGCAGGGAAATCTTCAGCATCAACTGGTAAACAAGAGTCCACTGCACAAGCAAGAACCGCTGAAGAGAACAGAACGCACAAGTAGAATCTAGCCGCACAAGCAATTCCACTGGGGATACTGTCAGCCACTCCATTGGGGATAAACCCACTGAGGGAAAATAGATCACACAAGTAGATTCTGCCACAAGCCACTCTACTGAGGATCAAAAGGCATCAGGAAATCAACCAAATCTGTGGATGATAAATCACCAACCAACCCAACTGGGGAACAGAAGTTTACAATAGGCAGAAACTTCCACAAAAGCAACTCTGTTGAGGATACCATCTCTGTTGGAGATACTGCAGGGAAATCATGAAACTTCTGCAGGGAAACATCACAGACATAATCCACCATACCACAAATCTACTGGCGAATTATCTGAGGACGAGAAGGAGAATTAGGGATCAACCACCAACTGCTGAACCTTCTAAGAGAAAACCAACAACCGCTGAGAAGGAAATAATCACTGCTCTGCTGAAGGGATAAGAGGTGAAAACCTCAACAAGCACTTTGATGGGAAAGATAGCATAGATGAAGTATATCATGCCAACCACTCTGCTGGCGACTGTACTGAGGAAACATCCGAAATACCGGGATATCAACCCACCAACTACCGAATATTCCAAAAGGAAAACACCCATGTTGGGGAGAGAATATTGTTGGAGAAGAATGTGGAGTTCTCAACAAACACTTTGGTTAGGGAACAGAAATCTCAACAGAAACTCTTCTTAGGGAAGAACCCCAACAACAATCTGGAGAAAGAGGATACAACCATGCCAGGAATATGAACAAATGTCTTACCCTATTGGAAATCATGCCACCCTTGGGAGAGCACTGAGAAATTCTTAAGTATCCTTTTATCATTGTGAATGTTCACTTTGTTTAAAACAACAATTTGAAAAATTTGTTTGTTTAAAACAATGACATTTTATCAATTAAAACATGCAAAACATTTGTTGAGTTGAAACAAATAAGAGTGCAAACAATTGGATAAAAGCTCAAATTGATTTGATGGAATGGTAGCCTGCAAATGGCGAGACTCCATAGATCTGTACAAATTTGAAATCATTGATATATATTGGAAGAGGGCTACATTGAACATAATGATCCTTTCTCTACTAATGTGAATTTCGATGTATTCGAAGCTTCAGTCGGCGACGAATCGAGAATCTCTGACGAAAAGACAGTTGTGGAACAGAAAGTCTTGTCAGGATGCAATTACTTGCCAAATCCCTAATTTTTGCCTAGATTGCCCCAGGGTGAGGTACTCAATCTAGCGGGATGCAAATTCATTTTTTCCAATGTCTCTAACTTTTGCTTGGATCGCCCTTTCGGGTTCTCCACCGAGACGCTCATTTTTGCCTAAGCCGCCCTTTCGGGTTTTCAACTTAGCGAGCTATTCTGTTTTTCTTTCGCATACTTTTTTTTAGGCAAAGTATTTCTTGACTGCATCTGAATTCACAGGACGAGTGAAATCCCCCCCATCCATTGTTGTAAGCATCAAAGCACCGCCTGAAAAGGCTCTCTTGACAACATATGGACCTTCATAATTTGGAGTCCACTTGCCCCTGGAATCGGGCGCGAAAGACAAAACTTTCTTGAGCACAAGGTCACCTTCTCGGAACACACGAGGTTTGACCTTCTTATCGAATGCTTTCTTCATTCTCTGCTGATATAACTGACCATGGCACATGGCCGTCAATCGCTTCTCCTCAATCAAATTCAACTGGTCATAACGACTCTGAATCCATTCCGCATCAGTCAACTTGGCTTCCATCAAGACTCTCATTGATGGGATCTCTACCTCTACTGGGAGAACAGCCTCCATGCCGTAAACAAGAGAGAAAGGGGTTGCCCCTGTTGAAGTGCGGACAGATGTACGATATCCATGCAAAGCAAATGGCAGCATCTCATGCCAATCTTTGTACGTAACTATCATCTTCTGGATGATCTTCTTGATGTTCTTATTAGCAACTTCAACAGCTCCATTCATCTTTGGTCTGTAAAGAGAGGAGTTATGGTGTGCAATCTTGAATTCAGCGCACAACTCTTTCATCATCTTGTTATTCAGATTAGATCCATTATCAGTAATGATCTTATCTAGCACACCATAACGGCAAATCAGCTGATTCTTGATAAACTTCACGACCACCTGCCTGGTCACATTCGCATACGATACGGCTTCAACCCATTTGGTGAAGTAATCAATTGCTACGAGAATAAACCTGTGTCCGTTGGACGCTTTCGGTTCAATCATGCCGATCATGTCAATTCCCCACATAGAGAAAGGCCATGGTGATGAAATCACATTTAGAAGTGTCGGAGGAATATGAATCTTATCCGCATAAATCTGACACTTGTGGCATTTCTTCACATATTTGCAACAGTCAGACTCCATTGTCAGCCAATAGTAGCATGCTCTCAGCATCTTCCTAGCCATGGCATGTCCATTGGAATGGGTACCAAATGAACCCTCATTGACCTCAGTCATCAACAGGTTTGCTTCGTGTCTATCCACGCATCTGAGCAAAACCATGTCAAAGTTCCTCTTATACAACACTTCACCACTGAGGTAGAAACTGCCTGACAACCTTCTCAGAGTTTTCCTATCTTTCACAGATGCCCCAGGCGGGTAGACCTGGTTCTGGAGGAAATTCTTGATATCAAAATACCAAGGCTTGTCATCATTCACTTCTTCAACTGCAAACACGTGAGCTGGTCTATCCAAGCGCATCACGGTTATATTGGGAACTTCATTCCAATACTTGACTACAATCATCGAAGCAAGCGTAACAAGTGCATCGGCCATCCGATTATCCTCTCGAGGAATATGATGAAAGTCAACTTCTGTAAAGAATGTTGAAATCCTCCTCGCATAATCTCTATACGGGATGAGACCAGGTTGATTCGTCTCCCATTCACCCTTGATCTGATTAACAACCAGGGCCGAATCACCATACACATCAAGATATTTGATTCTCAAATCGATACATTCTTCCAGTCCCATAATGCAGGCTTCGTACTCAGCCATGTTATTCGTGCATTTGAAAGTTAGCCTTGCTGTAAAAGGAATATGTGTGCCATGAGGAGTAATGATTACTGCCCCAATTCCATTTCCATACTGACTTACAGCGCCATCAAACACCATCGTCCATCTGGAACCAGGTTCCGAACCTTCATCAAGTGTAGGCTCATCACAATCTTTCATTTTCAAATACAGAATCTCCTCATCTGGGAAGTCGTACTGAACAGACTGATGATCTTCAATCGGCTGGTGCGCTAAATGGTCAGCCAAGATACTGCCTTTGATAGCTTTTTGAGCTCGATACTCGATATCATACTCAGATAACAACATCTGCCAACGGGCAATCCTCCCAGTTAAAGCAGGCTTCTCGAAAATATACTTGATCGGATCCATTCGGGATACCAACCAAGTTGTATGATTTATCATGTACTGGCGTAGACGCTTAGCAGCCCAAGCCAAAGCACAGCACGTCTTCTCAAGCATAGAGTATCGAGACTCACAATCAGTAAACTTCTTACGGAGGTAGTAGATAGCAGATTCTTTCTTCCCTGATTCGTCTTGCTGACCCAGTACACAACCCATTGAGTCTTCAAGAACGATCAAATACATGATCAGAGGTCTTCCTTCTATAGGCGGAGACAAGATCGGAGGTTCAGACAGATACTCTTTGATACTGTCGAAAGCTTTCTGGCAATCATCGGTCCAATCATGAGATTGATCTTTCCGAAGGAGCTTGAATATCGGTGCACATGTGGCAGTCATGTGGGATATAAATCTGGAAATATAGTTCAAGCGGCCAAGAAAACCTCGGACTTGCTTCTCAGTTTTGGGCGTAGGCATCTCTTGTATTGCTTTGACCTTTGCAGGATCAACCTCAATACCTCTCTCGCTGACAACAAAACCCAACAACTTGCCAGAACGGACCCCAAATGTACATTTGTTCGGATTCAGACGAAGCCTAAACTTCCTCAGACGCTGAAAAAGCTTCAATAAATGTTCAACATGTTCAACTTCCGTTCGGGACTTAGCAATCATATCATCAACATAGACCTCTATCTCCTTGTGCATCATATCATGAAACAAGGTAGTCATAGCACGTTGATACGTGGCTCCGGCGTTCTTCAAACTGAAGGGCATCACTCGATAACAGAATGTTCCCCAAGGTGTGATGAATGTTGTCTTCTCCATATCCTCAGGTGTCATCTTGATTTGATTATATCCGGAAAATCCGTCCATAAACGAGAAGACTTTGAATTTAGCTGTATTGTCTACCAACATATCAATATGTGGTAGAGGGAAATCATCTTTCAGACTAGCTTTATTCAAATCTCTATAATCAACACACATACGGACTTTTCCGTCTTTCTTAGGCACATGCACAATATTGGCCACCCATAGAGGATATGTAGAAGTCACCAGAAACCCTGCATCAATTTGCTTCTGAACTTCCTCTTTGATCTTCACTGCCATATCTGGATGAGTTCTTCTGAGCTTCTGCTTCACAGGCACGCACTCAGGCTTCAAAGGCAGGAAATGTTGCACAATATCTGTATCTAGACCTGGCATGTCTTCATACGACCAAGCAAAGATATCGGAATATTCTCGTAGCAAACTGATCAACCCCTTCTTGACAGACTCTTTAAGAAGTGCCCCAATCTTCACCATGCAAACACAATCTTCAGACCCCAAGTTGACTGTTTCCAGATCTTCGAGATGCGACTGAATGATCTTCTTCTCGTGCTCAAGGAGACGGGTAATCTCGTCAGGAATTCCTTCAACATCATCTTCCTCTGCTTCAAATACAGGGAATTCAAAATTGAGAGATGGCGTTGGATCATTATGTTCAATGGGTTTTAGAATCAACCTGCATAATGATTTTGGATAATAAAACTTTAGAATTTAAACAAGCAAATCATTATGCAGATGAAAAGATTGCTTTTATTCTTGTTTTTAGGGTTTTTTGTGATCACCGATTTCATGCAAAAGCAAAAAGTGAAAACAAATGGAAAAACAAATGTTTAACAATGCATTAATTGAATGAAAATATCATTGTATAAATGCTGCCAACAATGTCATCACTTCTCCTTTTGGCATGGGAGAAGGGTTTTGAAACAAAGTGAACATATTACGCTGACTTATGAATGACCGTAGGAACATCCACAGCGACCCAATTATGGCAGATACCACCAGGGATAACAAAGTTGCTCAAATCCTCTGCATCCTTTTCCAGAATAGCAGCAGCTTCCTCAGCTTGATCAGCATGGATGAAACCTCCACTCTTGAACAACCCTTGCTCGTTGAATGCCCCAGAAGAATAGCCAATGCCAGCCCGGGATTTATTATCTTCAAGCTCAATCATCTTCCCTAAACCAGCAACTGCACCACATTCAATGGCCAGTTTCGCATCTCGATAGAAAGCAAATGAAGGAGACTTCTTCTCAATCGGCTCAGCAATAGACAAAGCTTGGAAAGGCGTTCCAACTTCATCCTCAGCATCAATATATGAGAAAGAAGACAAGTGGCTAACCAGGAGAGCCTTTTCTCCCCCTACCACAACCAGTTTCTTGTTCTTGACAAATTTCATCTTCTGGTGTAGGGTGGATGTCACGGCGCCAGCCTCGTGAATCCATGGTCTACCAAGGAGACAACTATAAGATGGGTGGATATCCATAACCTAAAAGGTGATCTAGAAATCACTTGGTCCAATCTTGATTGGGAGATCAACTTCCCCAATCACGGTCTTACGCGACCCATCAAAAGCTTTCACAACAACACCACTTTGCCTCATGGGAGGCCCCTGATATGACAATCTCGAAGAAGTGGTCTTCGGCAATACATTCAAAGATGACCCAGTGTCCACCAGCACGTTGGACATGGCGTCGGTCTTGCAATTCATAGAAATATGTAAAGCCATGTTGTGGTCTCTTCCCTACTCAGGGAGATCAGCGTCACAGAAACTCAAAGTGTTGCAAGCAGTGATGTTTGCAACAATACTGTCAAACTGTTCAATTGTGACATCATGATCAACATAAGCCACGTCCAACACTTTCTGCAGAGCCTCCCTATGGGGTTCTGAATTCAGAAGCAAAGATAGCACGGAGATCTTGGACGGCGTTTGTAGAAGCTGGTCTACAACGTTGTACTCACTCTTCTTGATGAGCCTCAGCATCTCATCACATTCTTCATTCACAATGCCACTCGGGCCAACAGAAGAAGCAGGAGTCTTTTGTACAGAGGAGGGTTTAGCAACAGGTGCCGGATTCGGAACATTCACTGCAGTCCCAACCGGACGCACAACAGTATCAGCAACATCAGCTCTAGCCTGAGGCTTAGGCGCTGAAAACACGCGACCACTACGGGTCAATCCGCTTACATCCGCAATATTTACCACAGAGGTTGAAGGCAAAGGCACCTCTTTCCCATCTTCAACAGCAACAGCACTGTAACGAAAGGGAATCGCTTTCTCAGAAGAATAAGGCACAGGGCTCGCAGGTTTGATTACCAAAGAAGGAGAGACCTTCGGCTTGCTACCATCATAACGGATGACAACAGGCTCAGGAATCTTGAACACAGGAGAAATCACATTCACCTCAGGTTCATCTTCATCAACATTTCTGTTTTGAAGAATCTCAATGGTACCCTCATTCAACAGCTCTTGAAGTTCTCTGCGCACTTGGCGGCAACCCAATCGATTGACGGAGCAGATACGGCATTTGTCATGGTCGTGCTCCATATGACTGTAATCACACAGCAGACGATGCAACTCAACCAATGACTGTCGAATATGGCTTACATATTTGACTTTATATTTGCCAGGGCAACCTTGGACCATGTTCACTGATTTCCCATGCTCGGGCAATGGGTTCTTCGTAACATTGGGGCCTGAGTCCTCAAAGCTCAGAATGCCGCATCTCATAAGGTCTTGCACCTTAGTCTTCAATGGATAGCAGTTCTCTATATTGTGACCGGGAGCACCAGAATGATAAATACAATGCTGGTCGGGCTTGTACCACCACTGCGGGTTAGCAGGCACAGCCGGAGGATCCCTCAGGGTAATCAGTTTCCGCTCTATTAAAGAGGGATATAGCTCAGCGTATGACATTGGAATGGGATCGAAAGTGATCTTCTTCCTATCATAATTCAAATTAGCCTGATTACTGTTGCCACGAGGCTGGTAAGCCTGTTGCTGTGGACGATGCTGCTGTTGATACTGAGGTTGTTGCTGAATATGTTGATTGTTGTCTCGGAAGACAGGTGCTATATGAGCCACCTGATGCTGATTGCTAGCATGACGCACAGGCTTCCTCTTGGCAGAGGGTCTTCTAGGTTTAGCATGGGATTGCACAACATGTGCCTCCCCATCTTTCTTCTTAAACGCCCCATATCGTTTAGAAGAGCCTTCATCCTTAGTCAAACGTCCTTCCCGGACTCCTTCCTCCAAACGCAACCCCATGTTCACCATCTCGGTGAAATCAGAGGGAGCACTAGCGACCATCCGCTCATAATAAAACGAACTAAGAGTCTTCAAAAAGATCTTAGTCATCTCCTTCTCTTCTAGCGGAGGAGTAATTTGAGCTGCCAGCTCTCGCCACCTCTGGGCGTATTCTTTAAATGTCTCTTTGTCCTTCTGGGACATAGCTCTGAGTTGATCACGGCCAGGATCCATATCCACATTATATTTATACTACTTGACGAAGGCTTCACCAAGATCGTTGAAGGAACGGATGTTTGCACTATCGAGGCTCATATACCAACGAAGAGCTGCACCAGACAAACTATCCTGAAAATAATGAATCAGCAGCTGACCATTATCTGTTTGAGTAGACATTTTCCTGGCATACATAACCAGGTGGCTGAGAGGGCAGGTGTTCCCCTTATACTTCTCAAAGTCAGGGACTTTGAATTTGACGGGTATCTTAACACCGGGAACCAAGCATAGTTCAGCAGCAGACTTTCCGAACAAATCTTTCCCTCTAAGGGTCTTCAATTCCTTGCGGAGCTCAAGGAATTGGTCATTCATAGCTTCCATCTTTTCATTAACATCTGGGCCCTCAGACGGCTCAGAATGATAGATGGTGTCGTCTACCCTGGGAGTGGTATGCACGACAGGAGGAGGCATTGCAAGGACCGGGCTAGATGCCGGCATGGAAGCAAAGGTAGGAGCTGGAATATCTGGCATAAAACCTGGAGGCATACCCCACGGAAACCCGGCTGGCATGGCATTCAGCACGAAGTGGGCACTAGCGGCTGGCACTGTCGAGGAGACAATCTCTGATATAACAATCCTCTGGGGAGGAGTTGCGGGCGGTGGAGACGGTTGATTCTGAGCATCCAAGAATTGCTCCATCAGAGCGCTCAATCTAGCAACCTCTTCCTTCAGTTCTCGGTTCTCTTGTTCAAGTTGATCCATCACTCTTGCAGAATTAGCTCGGGTATAATACCGATGAGTCAGCTTGTCTTCAAAATAAATGAAGAGCACAGAGTTAGGCCACAGATAAGAAGACCAGAACAACACCTGCTTATGCAAGATGATGCATGCAATGCTCGTGCATATGCTTTGTTTTTATTTCAAGGAAATTTTAGGGTTCTTATTTGCAATTTTGAATATTTAAGCATTTAATCGCATATGGAAAATATCTCATCAAATATATATTCGAGACAAAGAAGTATAGCATTGTCAATTATTACAAGAGAGAAGGAAAATAAACATCCTATGGATCCCTAGAAGCTCGAGATGCTAGAAGACGAGAAACACAAAGCTTCTTGATCTCTCTCTCATATGCTGCTTCCATATCCGCTTTCTCCTTAGCAAGTCGATCATACTTCCTCTTCCAGAATTTGGAAGACTGAGGAAGCAGAGAAGTCCAGGTATCATTCGAATCATCTATCACCTGGTGCTCGAGGAATTCGATCAGAGCGTCCTTTTCCTTAAGCTGTTGAAGCAACTCTTCTCTTTCACGGATCCAGGCACGAGAAAGGTCTTCTTCTCTCAACTCCTCTACGCCTTGGTTAGGGAGGGTTGAAGGCCCAGCCACAACCAACGGTGTAGGTCTCGGATAATCATATGTCATAAGATACTCAGATGCTCTCTGTCTGACCCAAGAAGTATACGGCTCCAAAGAAATGCAGTTCTTCGGACCCAACTCGTTTCTACCCTTCTTGTGAATCTTGCGCCAAGCGCGGACCATCCTGGCTTTCAGGCCTTGGGGATCTTTACCCTCCTGAAAGAATACACCTTCTAACAGAATGTTATGAGGTTTATCCTTTAGGGGGAACCCAAGCTGACGACGTGCTAAGATAGGGTTGTAGCTGATCCCACCACATGTACCAAGAAGAGGCACATTAGGGAATTCACCACAATAATCAATAATCTGAACTGTATCATACACGCGATCATACCAAGAGATATCGTCATTAGTGAGAGACATAAGTCTCGTAGACCACCGTAGACATCCCTTGTTCTCCTTGAAAGCGACCGTCTGCGGTAAGTGAGAAATAAACCACTTATACAACAAAGGCAAACAGCACACAATAGCTCCTCCACCTTTTGCATTCCTCAGATGCAAAAAGAAATAGGCATCACCCAACAGAGTAGGAACGGGATTAAGAACAGAAAAGATCCTAATGGAGTTCACATCCACAAATTTGTCGATGTTGGGGAACAATACCAAACCATAGATGAGCAGCACAAATAAAGCCTCAAAGGCATCCTCACTCATGGCCTTCCCATAAACGGTAGCTTGAGCGACGAGGAAATCAGAAGGAAGACCCTGAATTCCACCTTTGGTGGTCATATGCGCTTCAATAAGGAATTCATCTATGTGCAACAAGTCTGCAATCTCTCGAGAAGTCGGAATACTCTCTAAGCCACTGAACGACACCTGATCCAGAACGGGAATACCCACAAGATGAGCATACTCCTCAAGCGTAGGCAACAGCTGAAAGTCCGGAAAAGAGAAGCAGTGATACAGAGGATCATAGAATTGCGCCAAAGTACTCATCAACCCTTCATCAACCTGAGTAGTCAACAGAGGCAGAAGCTTCCCATAATGAGCTTTGAAACCCAAGGGATCTAATACATAAGATGTCAGATTCCTTAACTCTTTCAGATCGGGCTGTCGAAAGCTGTACTTCTTTGTATGCCTTTTTGGTCTTTCCATGTCTGAAAATTTTGCAAATAAACCCTGTAAGTTCCTTGAAAAATTTCCGATTTTTCTGATGACATGAATGCAGATGAATGCATGAATGTATGAATGCAACAATCACACTCAAGGATCAAGCAAAGCACACCAGACAAAGGTCATGGGAAAGCTCATAGCATCCTTAATATCAATCATCCATTTTGGTGGATTATGGTTTACACCTTATCGACACCCAAGTTCCATTGATATTAACGATACATGAACCGGCTCAATCATCCTTAATATCAATCATCCATTTTGGTGGATTATGGTTTACACTTTATCGACACCCAAGTTCCATTGATATTAAGGATGTCTGAACGACTCAACCATGAATCACGGGTTTGTTGAGAGTCACGAGCATGGAGTCTCGGTTAAGAACCACCCAAAGGGAGTGTACTAGGGTTTAAACCTGCCGAACATGTTCTACCAGAGGTTCCCATAGTCATCATCCCATCTTTCAAATATTATCGGAGGAACGAATACTCGTATTCCAAAAATATTCTCAAGAGAGACTCTTATGAGTGTAGTATCGCGTAACAATCACATCAGATCTTACATCTGAACGACCTCCGCACTACGTCCTAAAAATAGGCCAAGATGGGCTTGGTAAACTAAGGTCCTTGGCTTCTAAGGCACATGATTGAAAGAATAATGCCTAACCACAAATAACTTGTGTGACATTATTAATCCAACATGACCTCCACCAAGTGAATGGACTCGCAAGTCAACTTGTTAAGGAATACTCCACACAAGTCGACGAGACTATGCCATTCTCCTATCCTAAGGTGCACTCGGGTTCTGGTATAGAACTCATCTCACAGAGATCACCAAGCAAACAACAATTGTATATCAAGCAATTCAAGCATTACAATCAATACAGTAATCCCAAATTGTACAAAAATATGTCATATAACAAATAAACAAATATCATACAACAAGGGTGAAAAGTAGGCAAAACTACCAAGGATAAGCTTCCCCAGCAGAGTCGCCACTTTTCTGTAGCGGTGTATTCGTCACTTTATGATTTATTGATTAAACCAAAAGCAAAGCATACAAAGAATCGAGTCGCCACCGCACTTTTATTTATCCAAAGGAATGGCTAAAAAGCGAACAAACGCCTAAGAAGTTTTACACATAGAAAACTAATGAAAAGATCAGAGATCTGGGTAAGGGGTTAATTACGCAATGGGAAGGTGTTAGGCACCCAAAACGTCCTAGGTACTCCTAGGGAGCCCTTTTCACAACTTGTTGAATGAAATGTTATTTGTTTATCAAATATTTATTGTGCAAACATGGATTGAAGGGATGAGAAAAAGAATATACAATTTTTTATTGTTTTTGTGTTTGAACGGATGAACCCGTTGCCTACGTACCTTTCCATGGAAGGTAAGGATCAAAACGCCGTAGTTCGGCTAAAAGATTTCCAAAATATGAGTGGGTTGATTTTAAAACAAAAGCCCTAAGGTCTTTCGTTATCCACGGGAGAAAACTCAACCTTATACAAACAACAAGTCCACCATGTGAGAAAAGCTTCAACTTGCTAGTGAGGGGTTAACCCTATAATAAGCAAGGAAGTCTTACACTTCAATCACTAAGGACAAAAGGTGAGATTAACATCAACCAACTAGGATAAATCAAACCTATGGCGAATGTATGAAAACTTATCAAGAATGGACAAAGCCACAAAACAATTGAATGAGTGAAATTAACCAATTAGGATTATTCACAAAAGTGGTCAAAGTATGATTAGAATTCAATTCAAAAGAAGTATTATGAAAATGAAGTTTGAAAAATCAAAGGCTTAAGGCCTAGGTTTCTAATTTGAAAAGAAATGAAAATGTTTGCACAATATTTTTCAGGTTTTGGATTAACATGCAAATGGAGGTTTAAAGAAACAAAAGATGGGAGGGTGAGGAAGTAAAACTTCTTAGATGTTCACCTCTTGAAATCATATGTAGATGATTCAAGTGGTTCCTTTGGAATAGGCAACAATGCAAATAACAGATAGACAAAGCAAATGGATACCGGATGCCAATCAATGGACTTATACCAATCTCCTGAACAAAACAAACATGGATACCAGATGCCAATCAATGGACTTATACTAGTCTCACGAAACAAAATGGATACCGGATGCCAATCAATGGACTTATACCAATCTCCTGAACAAAACAAACATGGATACCAGATGCCAATCAATGGACTTATACTAGTCTCACAAAACAAAGAGAAACAATGATACCAGATGCCAATCAATGGACTTATACTAGTCTCACAAAACAAGAAACAAGGATGCCAGATGCCAATCAATGGACTTATACTAGTCTCCTACCATATCATAGGAAACAACTGCCAATCAATGGACTTATGCTTGCCTCCTCCATGGACAAAACAAAATGTCACAAAGCAATGAACTATGATTATGAAATGATACATAAGTAATGATGATAAATGCACAAAGGCACACTCAAGCAAATATGCACAGATGAATCAAGTAAGCAACAAACAAGTCAATTAGCACACACTATATACAATCAATTAGGCTCAAGCAAGGTTAGGCTTTACAGCCACTTGGAATGGGGTAATTGTGCTCTTAACCCTAACATTGAGAGTTAGGGTGAAACAGATGAAATGGAGATGAGGGGTGTGCCTCATAGCTCTTATCCCTGGTCAGGGAGAGCTTTAAACAATAGAAAGTGTGGGAGTTCAGAAAGTTGGAACTCTTCTCCACATATGATAGACTCTATAAGATCTTGGGTTATTATTCGCCATGCATCAACACAAGGTGTGAGCAAGGTGAATGACACACTGAGTAGCAGGAGATGGATTACACATCTCTTTTATCTTCCAATTGCCTCATAAGAGGATTTTTCCTGCTTGGCACAAAAATTAAACAATCACAAGCATTGCCTCTTAAGGAGGACTTCAGACAGGTGCCTACCAATAACAGTAGGTCTTCCAGACTACATGAATATTAGAGATTATACCTAAGTGGTTAAGCAACCAAGCAAAGCAAATTTCAAAATGAACTTAAAGCAACCTAAGTATCTGTGGAAACATTAAACAAATCAGTACAATACTCAAACAAGCAGACAACAGTCAATAAGCAACAGTCAAACCCCAATATACAAAATGTGTAAACCAAAAGGCAAACTCAAATGAGTTAGCATCAACCTACAAAACACACAAGTGTTAGTAATCAAAAGCAAACATCAATGCTCAAATGATGGAGCATCATCAATTATGCAACTTGGATGCTCAACCTGAAATCAAAGCTCAAACATAAGCAACAAACCACTAGGTCAAAGCCTAGGGTCAAAGATGGAGAAAAAATTCAAAACAGGAGCTGAAATTTAACATGAATCAACTTCAATCACATCTTGACACATTCCAAAAGGTCTCACATCAAAATCATTAACCAAATGCATTTCATGATCAAGAGAAGTTCAAGGCAATTTTAAAGCTCATATGTGATCAACATGAATGAAAAATTCAAATCAAAACAGAAATGATTCAAATAAATCTGGAAAAATTCAAGCACATTCAACACGTATAACATGATCAACACACAAAAAATCAGAAGCATTGGACATCATTTGGCATGGCAAACACATGGTACAAGTTGGACAAGCAAAGGTGTGACACAAATTGTCACACCAAGTTAGCACATGCATAAAACAGAAATGGTAATTGAGAAAAATACCAAACTGAAACCAAAATGTCAAGCAATGTGTCTAGTTTCATCATGCAAAATTTCACATTCATTGGATAAGAAACAAGCATTTCACAAAGGGATAAGCAAGGCAAGGTCAAAATAAGACATATGATCAATCATTCTAGCACAAAATAAAATCCAGCCAAGCACAACTTTGGAAATTATGATCATCAGAAAATAGACAAACAGAGGAACAATATGCAAAAGATTGGGATCAAATTGGATCAATTTTCAATTTTATATGATTTTTCTAAGTTGAAGAAAATATTGAAATTCAAAAAATGGACATAGCATAAAAATGAGAGGGAAAGTGGATAAACATGTGAAGCATTTGAAATTATGCCATCGCCCGGAATCGAAGTCAGACAACATTCAAAAGTAGCGCGCCTCAACCAAAACGGCATCGTATTGCCTTAAACCCTAGCGCGCCAAACATTTCGTAGCTAATTTGAATTTTCGTAGCAAAATTGAAGCCATTCCGTAGCTAATCTGGAAATGAAGAACATTCAAGGTTGAAGATGAAGATCATGAAGATCTTCATCTGGATTTTCCAGATTTTCACAAAAGTGTCCAGAAATCATCCAAAGTCATACCAATCGATTCATCATGCAATGTACAATCAAGATCAACAAGCATTTCAACATAATTCATCAAAACAAGCACGGATCGAAGAAAGTAAAATTCATCATCAAAACTTCAATCAATCATATCTAGCTCAAAACAACACCAAATTGCACGATTCAAAGCTCAAATTCATCAGCATGCTTAGATCTACAATAATATGGCAAAGAAATTCAAAAATAAGAGATTCGAGTTGTGACCTCTTGAAGTGCAGAAACTGGATTTGGCTTGATTCAAGGCTTGTGATAGCTCCAATGTTCCTCTATGATGCTTGTATAGATGATTGAAGGAGAAATTGAAGCTTAATTGCTCACGAATCCAACAGATTTTGAAAATTCCATGGATACTTCAAGCTTTGTGTATGCTTCAATATGGCGCCAATTGCTCCAATTCCACGTCCAATTCTTCTCAAGAACACTTCAGGACCATGAATCAAGCAATAGAAGAGCTTCTTGTGTGAAGATTTGCAAGAAAAATTTGAGAGAAAAGTTTGAAGAATTTTGGATCTAGATCTGAAAAATGAATGTTAATCCTGAAAACAGTTATGCTTTACCTTATATACTTCCTACTAATCATGTTTAGATCATGCTTAAGCCAAAGCCAAAAGTGATTAGCAACTTATGAGGTGTTTTTGCAAAATGGTATTTTCACCCTCATGCATGGAATGCATGTGTGAACAGTACACGAATTCTATTCATTTTCACTTAAAATCCAATTTTAAAACCAATGGTAATGGCAAAAAGTTCAAACCATGCACCAATTTTGAATTTTGTGATTTCCCTCCAAAAAGACAATGGATTAATAAGTGATCATGTGATGACAATTCATGTAATGTGATGCATGATTTGGAAATTAGAGGTCATGAGGAGAATATTGCAAAAAGAACCACTCATTTTGGAGCTTTGGTTGAAAAGTTATGCTCATTTGAAGTCCCATGCATACTTTGCCATGATTTGATCATATCTCCTTAACCACACATGAGAAATTCATGATCTTGGACATTATGGAAATGGGAGAGAAAGATCTACAACTTTCATGTTCAACAAAATTTCATTTGAAGCTTTCTTGGTGATGTAATATTGAGTTGAAGTTGGTTCAAAATCTTTCCATTTTTGGAAAGTTCAAATTATAGGTCACTTGTTATTTTTGGAAAATTTTGACTGGACCTCAAATTCTTCAATGTGAGTGTTTGAAATGTCAAATGAGACTTGTTTGAACATGAATGAAGTATTTATAATCACTTCCCACCTCCAAATCCACAGTTGACTTTGCAGTTGACCTTCTAGGTCTTCAGATGACTGGGCAATGTTCTGATGAAATTTCAAGCCTCTACCACTTGGGATTTTGCTTCAAAATGACATCATAGCTCATATGAACTCTTGTGAATGATTGTGGGGTCCAAATCTCAAGAATGACCACCATCTATTGCTCAATGAATGACTTTTGATTGCTTTGACCTGTTATTGCTTCATCTGCAAGACAAAGGTTAGATGACATATTTTTGTACTTTTTGGTTAGTGATAAAAAGAAAACAATGATACACAAATGCAAACATGCTTGGTGACCAAGAACCACTCTCAAAAAGAGGACCCACCCATAGGGAAGGAAGCAAGGTGTCCAATGATCCTTGAGGCAATGCAATAATATGATATGATGCCATGAGGGATCTTAGGGACAAAATTGGGGTCTTACAGTATACAACATATATGATAACACACAAATGAAATAAACAACATAACAATAACAACAACCAAAATTACTTAATACAACAACGATTGTCAAAATCCAAAGATTTAAAGAGCCATTGTTAATACATAACCAAGAGCCAAATAAACCAGAATCCAAAAAGCTCATTCATAAAGACACTAAAACATGAATTAACAAAATGCAGAAAGACACAAGACACCCAAAATAATCGGACACCACAAGACTACTCTCACAACATATCATTTAAAATACTGATATATCTTCTCCCACGTCCTCTTAGTGCACACCCTTGCCAGCCTTGTCCGTCATTACGGTATTGAGAATCAATAACATCACACATTTCCCTGTAAAGACTCTCATAACGATGAGAGTCATCGTCGTGTACAAAAATTATGTGATTGATTCTAGCCAAAATGGCTTCATGATTTGCATACATGTTAGAGCATAAGGACACTAATGCCTCAGTTACGTATGAAGCAAAAGCCTCAAAGTTGGAATCCTAAGTAGACATGTGCTGCTGCATCAGATAGAACTGCTATGTTTGTGCAACTTCAAAGGAATCTCGCCACTTGCACTCCTCATCATATCTCTCGTCTTGTTTTAGAGGCATATTCTAAAGCATAATCATAATAGAGGCAATACCAGCATAGTTAGTACCAAAACTTGCACCATGATCATCACCACTAGGAGCATCATGCATTAAAGTATCTCCTTCCATAACATCATGATGAACCCCCATAGGTTGCTCATCATTCATGGGAGCTTCAACTGCGTCATCACCACACTCAATAGGATCATCAAAATTGTAAGCCTTCCTGCCATGCTTACTTAAGCATAGATAGTACACACAAAGATTTACATCCCAAAAGTAGTTCATGTTAACTAGTGTGCGGTGAGAAAATTCTTGAGACGAACCAGGAGATTTGTAGGTGATTAAGCAAACCAATGTCAAAGTAGTTTAGAATCTTATTAATCATAGAAGGATAGCAGAAAGAAGTTCCCTTGTTGCATTTTTGATAGAGAACATATGAGATAGAAAGTAGTGAGGCCAGTTGCCCTTGTGCAGTATAATGTATACCAAATGAATCTCAACATTGCCAATTCTAGAAAACCCATCATTCTTTGGCCTTAAGATATGAGACACCGCCCATAGTAGAATTCTTGGCACCATCTTCAAATGACTGGTGGTAATAGGATCATAACAGTCCTCGGTACGAGGAGCCATAAGCAACTCATTCAAATGAACATTCCAATTAAAATCTACGTGAGTATAAAGATCCATTATCAACTGATCAACCTCATCATCCTCATCAACATCACCCACAATAATTCCAAACAAAGTTTTCCACAGATCATTGGTAAATTGATAAACTTTGTTACTTATCGAAAACCTGAAGCAATAAGCTTGCTTTTCATGTAGGCCTGAGTAGAATACACGTATAAGATCCTCGTTATAATCCTGAGCAAGTTGTAGGAAATGGTCAATCTGTTGATGCTCAACGAGCTTGACAATAACAGGTATATCCAAACAACCAACAGTAACCTGCTTCCACATAAATTGTTTCACTACAAGACGGTTTTGATGTTTTAACTAAAAATCCTTGGCATACTTCTTAGAAACCAAGGTAAATAGATTTTCAGCAGCAATAGTAGAAGTAGTATCCTTGCTTTTATCCTTAGCATCATTCTTGGACTTAGAAATCTTTGAAGCCATAAGAAAAATTGAAGTAAAGGTATGCACACCAGGTGTTTGATGAAAAGTTTGAAGAACAATGAATGAGTATGAAATATTTTTGAATACCCACACACTCAATCAAGACATACAATCACAACAACACACAATAATGAGAAAATAATCCAAAAATAGGTGAGAATTTAGAACTTTTTGTGACTTTAGGTGAAAAAGACGGTTTTTGAAAGAGTAAGAGGAAAAATAAGATGAGTGAAGGAGATTTGATGAAAGTGTGAATGAAGATGAAATGCGTTGAGAGAGACAAACAATATTTGACGAAATTGAATGACTTTTATGAGATGAGATGAAGCTTGGAGACTTGAGAGATTTTAGTGCATGAATGTGAAATGAATTTTTTGACCAAAGATGGAATATGAGTCGACCTCTGAATTAATGTGCCGACCTGTTAGATTATGTGTCGGTACATACTACTACATTTAATAAAGAATAGAAAAATTAATTCCATAGGCCGACCTATCCATGAATGTGTTGACACATCCTGAAGCATTTTTGACAAATATAAACAAAGCTAAATTATGCATCAACCAATGCGACCATGTGTCGATGCATTATGGACAAAACTTGACAAAACTCACATTTATGACTTATGAAATGATTTGTGATGACTCATAATGACTTAAGCATGACTAATGAATAAGAGACTACACATATGCAATGATTTAATGGTTTGACAACAATTAACATGCAAACACAAGCGTAAGCTTGAGTTGGCAAAAGATATAGATCACATATGATGACATTTAGTATGAAGTCACTATAAACATATGAAATGAAACACATAGTGGTTGCATTGAGATTTTTGGAAGTGAACAGACATTACACATATCATACACATACTACATCATATACCTTTGAAAAATAAATAGGTAAAAGAAATACTCACTTACGAAATAAGAAAAAGGATTGAAACGATATAACCTAACTATATGGAAGACAGAGGATGCACAAGAATTCCACGAGAAACTTTTGAATAAAATTTGAAATGAACTCCACAAGTGCCACAAACACAAGAAGAAGAAAACCACTCTTACCTTCCCCTTGCGTAACCGACTTCCGAACCTAAATCTCGGTCACGAGACCGATTCCTTATTCTCTTTTAGCGCTTCCCATGCTCGTATCTTTTAAGGGTTGACCCGCTATGAGAATACTATATAGAATGTTATGCAAAGTGTCATAAGTTATTCTCATGGTGATAATGGTGTATACCACCCTTCGACCTGAAACCACTATGGACCCTAGATGTAGAGTCGAGTGCCTTATCGTTGATCAAACGTTGTCTGTAATTGGATGACCATAAAGATAGTTGATGGGTACTCCACGAAGCATGCTAAGGGACATGAGTGACCTAGATGGAATTTGCCCATCCTGCGTATCAGGATAAATGTCTATGGGCCCAATATTGAACTGGACAAAGATGACACGGTTTATGCCTTGTGTTCAATATAAATATAAGGGAAAAAGGGTAATTGTACATATAAGTATTTGTTGGTGTAAGCCCTAGAGGCCAATACTTTTGGTACTTGTATCGATTTATTTATTAATAATAAAAGGCATTTTCTTTATTATGGTTGATTAATAAAGTCCCTAGAATAGATAGTCCGTTTAATGTATTAAGTGTGACTTAATCATGAGAACACATTAAACATAAGGGCACTATTCTTAAAGTATCCGTAGTCGAGCTTTAGTGTGAAGTGGGATACCATTAAAGCATTAAGACTATTATGTTTGTAGATTGATGATCACATCTCATGGATCATGGATAAAGAGTTATCAAGTCTTAAACATAGGTATGAATATTAGGAGTAATATTTATACCGGATTGACCCGCTATGAGAATACTATATAGAAAGTTATGCAAAGTGTCATAAGTTATTCTCATGGTGATAATAGTGTATACCACTCTTCGACCTGAAACCACTATGGATCCTAGATGTAGAGTCGAGTACTTTATTGTTGATCCAACGTTATCCGTAACTGGATAACCATAAAGACAATTGATGGGTACTCCACGAAGCATGCTGAGGGACATGAGTGTCCTAGATGGAATTTGCCAATCCTGCGTAACAGGATAAATGTCTATGGGCCCAATATTGAACTGGACAAGGGTGACACGGTCTATACCTTGTGTTCAATATAGACATAAGGGCAAAGGGGTAATTATACACATAATTATTATCACAGGAGGTTTTGTCAGATCACATGACATTTTCGTGACTTGGGTAGCAGTGATGTGTTGCTAGATACCGCTCACTATTTATTATGTTAAATGCGTGATTTAATATAATTGCCAACGCCGCGAAAACCTATAAGGGTCACACACAAAGGACGGATTGATGAGAAATAGAGTAACTAAGGAACACCATAAGGTATGGTGTGTAAGAACAAAAATTGTTCTACAACAGATTCCAAGATTTTGATGATAACAAAGGATGAAACCAATAATGGCACCCTAACGAAAAGTTTCTAAGTGTGCAGGATTCTAAACAAAAAGAAAGGAATCTGATTACGTCATCAGATACAGAATCATATCAGATACAAATTACCAGAAGATCAGAAGCATCTGAAGTAGAAACACGCTCAAGAAGTTCTAACTTTGAGCAAAACAGCAAAACATCAGAGGCATCTGAACAAGAAGTACGCTCCAGTGTTCTGACTCTGAACAACAGTATATCAATTTCAGAAGCTATCAGCGTCATCTGAAGACATCATCAGAAGCTCCGAATCAACACAGCAAGATTCCAAGATTCCCAGAGCCACGCAGATTCTGATACTGGACTTCCTTTTAGAAAGAGTAACGGCAACTTCAATCTCAAATGGAAAGAAACTATTATTGGAAAGAAGTTATTCAGGGAGACAAAGTTGTTTTGGCAAGAAACAACAGAAGTTATGGCATTAATTCCTATTCAAGACAAATCATCTGCCATCAATTTCAACCGTCCTTTCATCCCTATATAAAGGACAACAAACAACATTGAGAGACACACCAACGCACATAAACGTTTTACTCCCTCTCTCTCTCTCTCTCATCTTTCACGAAGCTTTTGCTTAGAACGTGAAACAATCTTTTGATCTTACTATTGTAATATTTTGCTTATCCTAGAAGCACTCTAGATTACATTGTCCTTTTTATCTAAGTTGTTTTATTTCCTCAAGTGACTCTGCGCAGTCTGTATACTTGAGAGGACTAAGAGATCCCTCTCTTAGACGTTGGTTGTAAACTATCTTTCAAGAATAGTGGACTGGAGTAGCTTTGTGTTATAAGCGAACCAGTATAAATTCCTTGTGTGGTCTTATTCTGAAAAAGCGCTTATTTTCCAAAACAATTCAAACCCCCCTTTCTTGTTTTTCTCACCTTCAATTGGTATCAGAGCTTCGGCTCTGTTATTGATTTTCTAATCAAACACTTAACAGTGTAGAGAGATCCAGAACGAGAAAAACTATGGCCCACACAAATGAAAGAGACAGTTACAATGCTAAGCCTCCTGTCTTTGATGGAGAGAAATTCGATTACTGGAAAGATAGAATTGAAAGTTTCTTTCTAGGCTATGATGCTGATCTCTGGGACATTGTCACAGATGGATACACACCTCCCGTCTCAGAAAATGGAGTTGAAGTTCCCAGAAGTAAGATGTCAGAAGATCAGAAGCGTGTCTTCAAAAATCATCACAAGGCCAGAACCATACTTCTCAATGCTATATCTTACAACGAGTATGAAAAGATCACCAACAGAGAAACAACAAAAGACATCCTTGACTCTCTGAGGATGACTCATGAAGGAAATTCTCAGGTCAAAGAGACAAAGGCTCTGGCGCTTATCCAGAAATATGAAGCTTTCAAAATGGAAGATGACGAAGCCATAGAGGTAATGTTCTCTAGATTCCAAACTCTAATTGCAGGTCTCAAGGTTCTAGACAAAGGATACACAACTACAGACCACGTCAAAAAGATAGTCAGAAGTTTGCCAAAGAAGTGGAGACCCATGGTTACTGCCCTGAAGCTGTCAAAGGATCTGAACAATATTAGTCTTGAAGAACTTGTCAGTTCCCTCAGAAGCCATGAGATAGAACTAGAGGAAGATGAGCCTCAGAAAAAGAACAAGTCTGTAGCATTAAAGTCCAGATCTGAAAGACGCAAATCTGACAGAACCAAAGCCTTCCAGGCAGAAACTGAAGATGCTGATGACTCTGAATCAGAAGATTCTGATGATGAAGAATTGTCCCTCCTGACCAGAAGAGTTAAACAACTCTGGAAAAAGAGGAACAACAACTTCAGAAGACCAAGACCCAGAGGGGATCGATCAGAATCAACCTCAAAAGGTAAAACTAACAAAGATATTACTTGTTATGAATGTAAAGAAACAGGTCACTACAGGAATGAATGTCCCAAGCTAAAGAAAGACAATTCCAGAAAAGAAAGTTTCAAGAAAAATACCTTCAGGACAAAGAAAGGACTAATGGCTACCTGGGATGATAGCGAATCTGGCTCATCAGAATCTAACTCTGATGAACAGGCCAATGTGGCATTTATGGCTACCACATCCAGGAACAGCTCAGATGAAGAATCTGAAGAGGTATTTTCTGAACTCTCTCGATCTGATCTAGAATCATGCTTGTCAGAAACTCTTAGCTCATATCAGAAATTAAAACAAAAGTTTAAAAATATAAAAGGCTGTCTTGAAGCAAAATTTGAAGAATGTGGCAAACTTGAGATGACAATTCTAGCACGAGAAGATGAAATCAGATCTTTAACATTACAAAGAGATGGAGCAAATAAACATCGTTTAGAACTCGAAGAAGCGTTATCTCAAGCTCCACAGACTTCAAATACGATAATTTATAAATACGAAGAAGCCTTTCAAGAATTTCTGAAAAATGGGATAGGAAGGAGTGTTATGGCATCCATGATTTATGGAGTCAGTCAGAACAATAAGAAGGGAATTGGGTATGATCCTAAAGAAGATAAAACTTCTAATAGTGACCAACTGAAATCTCCATTTTCATATCACTATACACACACACAAGAACAAAAATTTGAAAATGCTAGAAAACCCAAAGTTATAAGAAACTCTGGGAAAACTAATCAGAAAGGACCCAAGAGACTCTGGGTACCAAAAGATAAGATTGTTTATGTTGCAGATATCCTATGCAGCAAAGTTCAAACACCAGTCATGATACCTGGACTCTGGATTAGATCTGGTTCTGACAGGTTCGTCCTTGTTACCCAGAATCAATTCTTCAGATACGTTGATACGACTTTTAGCTTTCTTGGGGATTACTGTGGAAATAATTTCCTCAGAGTTCTGAGTGGCAGTTGCTTCTGGAGCTTTATCAGATCCTACAAGAGTGATTTCTAAATCTGCAAAATTTTCAACTAGCTTTGACTTTTCAGGGTCAAGCTTATCATCAAATCTGACATGAATTGATTCTTCCACAATTTTGGTTTCTGTATTGTATACTCTATAGCCTTTAGAGCGTTCTGAGTATCCTAACATAATACATTTCTGTGCTTTGGAATCAAACTTGTTCAGATGTTCTTTAGTGTTTAAAATAAAGCAAGAACATCCAAATGGATGGAAATATGAAATGTTTGGTTTCCTTCCTTTACACAGTTCATAGGGAGTCTTATCCAGAATAGGTCTTATGGAGATTCTATTCTGAATGTAACACGTTGTATTTACAGCTTCGGCCCAAAAGTGCTTTGCCACATTAGTTTCGTTGATCATAGTTCTGGCCATCTCTTGGAGTGTCCTATTCTTCCTCTCTACAACTCCATTTTGTTGTGGAGTTCTAGGGCAGGAGAAATCATGGGATATTCCATTAGAGTCAAATAATTCCTCAAAGGATTTATTTTCGAATTCCCCACCATGATCACTTCTGACTCTGATAATCTTAGAGTTAAATTCTTTTTGCACTTTGGAGCAGAAACTAGTGAATACAGAGTGAGACTCACTCTTGTGTTTTAGGAATTTCACCCATGTCCAGCGACTGTAATCATCAACAATGACTAGTCCATACTTCTTTCCATTGACTGATGCTGTTTTCACAGGACCAAATAAGTCAATGTGGAGAAGTTCCAGAGGCTTAGAGGTAGAAACAACATTTTTCTTTTTGAAAGACGTTTTTGAAAATTTTCCTTTCTTACATGCCTCACACAGAGCATCTGAAGAGAACTTCAGTTTAGGTAGGCCTCTGACTAACTCGAGTTTATTTAGCTGAGAAAGTTTCCTCATGCTAATGTGGCCCAAGCGTCTATGCCACACCCATTGCTCTTCGTGAACAGACATCAGACATTTAACGTTTTGTTCTTTTAAATCAGAAAGATTGATTTTATAAATGTTGTTTTTCCTCTTGCCTGTGAATATGACTGAACCATTGTTTTGATTTATGGCTTTACATGTTTTTTGATTAAAGATCACGTCATAACCGTTATCACTTAATTGACTTATGGATAACAAATTATGCATTAATCCTTCTACGTAAAGAACATCAGATATGGAGGGAAGAGTACCATTACCAATAGTTCCGGAGCCTCTGATCCTTCCTTTCTGATCTCCTGAAATTTGACATGGCTGACTGCAACTCTGCAAAAACTTCCATGCATCCAACATGCATTCTTGAAAAGGAAGAAGTAAGCAAAAAGGTTTGTCAGAAGCTCTATCGAGGTATGATAGGCTCTCTTCTCTATCTGACTGCTACTCGACCTGATATTCTCTTTAGTGTCTGTCTCTGTGCCAGATTCCAATCAGATCCTAGAGAAACTCACTTAACAACAGTTAAGAGAATTCTCAAATATCTGAAAGGAACTCCTAACCTGGGCCTGATGTATGAGAAAACATCAGAGTATAGACTTTCGGGTTACTGTGATGCAGATTATGCAGGAGATAGACTGGAACGAAAAAGCACGTCTGGAAACTGCCAGCTCCTAGGAAACAATCTGATATCCTGGGCCAGCAAAAGACAGTCAACTATCGCTCTATCAACTGCAGAAGCAGAATACATCTCAGCATCACTGTGCACAACTCAGATGCTCTGGATGAAGAATCAGTTAGAAGATATGCAAATCTTCGAGAGTAACATTCCTATCTTCTGTGATAATACTGCTGCCATTTGTCTAAGTAAGAATCTCATTTTGCACTCCAGAGCTAAGCACATTGAAATAAAACATCATTTTATCAGAGACTATGTTCAGAAAGGGATAGTAACATTGAAGTTCATTGATACAGATCATCAATGGGCAGATATATTTACTAAGCCTTTAGCTGAAGATAGATTTCTTTTTATCTTAGAAAATCTGAACATTCAAAATTGCCTTGAATAAATTGTGCCTCTGAAGATGTAAAATGAGACTCTGACATAAACAAATGAGCTTCTGTCTCTGACTCTGATACTTCTACCAAGTTAAGAAGATATTTGAGTTAGAAATCTCCAGGAACCAATCCTTTGGTATTCCTGAAGATCAGATACATCAAACCACGTGGAGCACTTAGCGTCTAACCTTGGAACTTCTAGACAACTGTCCAGAAGAAATTCAAAGGGCAGACGTTTGAGATCTCCTCGAGCAGTGTGCATACTGTTGGGATTAGACATTCATTTATGAGCCTTAATCATTTCTCCCTCCAAGCGTGCTTACTTGGTTTTTGTGCTAACGCTGAATTATGTGTCGTTTTGCATGCGTTTTGTTTAGGGTATTTAAACACTCTTCTCACACTTCACACACACTTCACTCTCACTCACCTTCTCTACCAGTTCTCTGAAGCATTTCTGCAAGCAGTTCATCTTCATCTCATTCTTCATCAACAATGGATGCTCAACAACAATCAGTTTTCAACTATTCTCAACAAATGGAATCCAGCAACACAGTCCAAAGCACAAGCATTCCCACTCCAACAGTTACAGGCGTAACTATTACCCCAGTTTACAAGGAACCCCATGTTCTTGATCGTGAGCCTCACATAAATCTTGCAACTCCGTTTGATAAACTGGAAGTTTTGTGTGAATCTCTGGTGGACTTCAACAACATGAAGAGGAATGGAGTAGATGTTACTGAAGAACTTCGTCAACAAGGTTGGGAAAACTACTTTCAAAGGAGTAGATCTTACCCAAACCTTATCAAAGAGTTCTGGAGATTTGCTGACGCTGACGACCATTTCATAGTCTCTTATGTATTGGGAGTCAAGATAGTGATTACTGAGAAGTCAATTGCCTCACTGCTGAACATGGAGAAAGCTGGAGGAAGAAGGATTTACAACATCAATCCTAGGGCAAAATACATTGCTCAGGGAATCAACCCCACTATCTTCAAACTCAACACAGAAGGCAACCCATCAAAGAACAAGGAACTTCATCAGAACCTCCGGGTATGGCTCAAGATCATTCTGGGAACCATTCATCACCGCCCAGCATCCAACTCCTCAGATTACATCAATACAGATCAGAAGTGCATTCTGTACTGTATTCACAAGGGGTTGAAGCTCTGCCTCCCAGCACTACTGTTCAAATACCTCAGAGACTCCATACGGGAGACCAGAAACAACATGAAACCCAGAGCCTACATCCCTCTGGGGAGACTTCTCTCTGACGTACTGATAGAAAATGGTCTCGTGGACCATCTGGAGAAGAACAAACTCATGGAAGATTTGGCTATAGATACTGGAAGGCCTCTGAACTCCAGAAATCTGAAGAGCATGGGAATTCTGAAGAAGATTCAAGTCAAACCTACGCTGGACACCTCTTGGGACGCTTTAAAAGATCAAAGGAAGTTGCCACATGGTCTCGCAAGGTTCTACAAGAATGAACCCAGAGAAGCTATCCTCCACTATCTCCAACGTCTGAAGGATGAAGGAGTAGACATCTCAGATTTCAGACTAGACGACATGCTAGATTCAGAATCAGACTTCGTCAAGTTCAAAAGAGGTCCATCTGAAAAGAAGTCTTCAAGAGCGAAGAAAGCAAGGCTAGGAGAAACATCTGAATCAAGACCTTCAGCGCCTCTGCAAGAAACTTCTGGTATGTCTGCCCCTACTATTCCCTCTGAACCTCTTTTGGCTTCCTCTATTCCTCTCCCGACACCTATCTACACCTCCCCTGAAACCCCCCCTTCTACAACCAGAACCTCACAACCTTTACCCAAATTTAATCTTGCCCATACATCACTACCTCTATCCGAAGCTGAAGAACTCAATCAAACCACCTCTTCATCTTCAACCCCAGAATCACCCCCTACCTTATCCTCTCCTCTGACCCAGAACCTTCTGACCCCGCTTCTCCCACTCTAGCCCACCTTTATTCTCTAAACCAAAACACTTAACAACCAACACAACCTCCACCTGAAGTAACTTCACCATCCACAAAACAACCAACCCTCATTTCATCTGAACTCCAACCCTCTGACCTTCATACCTCTGAAACTATCCCTCCAAACACTTCCGCTGAACCTGAACCTGAGCCTCAAACACTAAACTTAAGCCCTCCAAACTCTTCACCCCAAACATCTGAACCTGAACATTCCCTGCCTACCCTTGAGGAAGCCATAATGTTGTTCGCAGGGGCTTCAGTACAAAAGGTCAAGTCTCTGACCATTAACTCTGGCATCAGTGATGATCCTGACTCTGTAAGGACACACTGGAACAGAGTCATTGGCTGGATGACTTCTGAAGCTTTCAAGCTGAAGCACATCTATGAGCAAGTCAGAAATGACTTCATCAGAGATGCTGAGACAAGACTACAGGAGAGACTTGCCAGAGAAGCTGAAGAAGAAGCCAGAAGGCAAGAAGAAGAAAGAGCCAGACTAGCAGAAATCCAAAGGGCCAAGGAAGCTGAGGCCAAAGCTCTAGCTGCTGCTGCTGCTGCTGCTGCTGAAGCTGAAGCAAAGGCAGCTGCAGAAGCTGAAGCCAGAGCTGCTGAAGAACAAAGTGCTCTGACTCAGGGGGAGTCCTCTTCTGTTATTCCCATGGTTCTCAAGACACTTGAAGAACTTCAGAAAGACCAGAAGGAACTCAGAGCCAAAATGGACAAACAGGACACCGTCAACGACAACATTCAGAACATGCTGGCTCAACTGCTTCAGAGAATGCCTCCTCCTCCCAACCCTTAGGCACTTAGGATTTTTTGTTTGTTGCTTTGTTTTCCTTGTTCTGATGTTTGCTTGTTTGCTTTCTTGCCATTGTCTCTGCTGTTCCATTATCTGAATATAATGTTTTTTTTTAATTTTTGTTTAAGTCTTTTTGATTCTGACAAAAAGGGGGAGAAATCGAATATAGCTCTGATGAAATATTGCCTAATACCTTAAGCACTCTGCAACATATTATTTCTTAAAAATAAATTCATCTAACACTGGACTTAAGAAATTGCAGAAGGTATCGAGAAACTTCATTGCTTGGAAGCTCTGGTAAGAACTTCTGAACTCCCTAACCTATCTCAGGGGGAGCCCACTTCTATCTGATCTGATCTGATATTTTTTATGTTTCATATGCTATTTGAGTTTGTTTTGTCATCATCAAAAAGGGGGAGATTGTAAGAACAAAAATTGTTCTACAACAGATTCCAAGATTTTGATGATAACAAAGGATGAAACCAAAAATGACACCCTAACGAAAAGTTTCTAAGTGTGCAGGATTCTAAACAAAAAGAAAGGAATCTGATTACGTCATCAGATACAGAATCATATCAGATACAAATTACCAGAAGATCAGAAGCATCTGAAGTAGAAACACGCTCAAGAAGTTCTAACTCTGAGCAAAACAGCAAAACATCAGAGGCATCTGAACAAGAAGTACGCTCCAGTGTTCTGACTCTGAACAACGGTATATCAATTTCAGAAGCTATCAGCGTCATCTGAAGACATCGTCAGAAGCTCCGAATCAACACAGCAAGATTCCAAGATTCCCAGAGCCACGCAAGTTCTGATACTGGACTTCCTTTTAGAAAGAGTAACGGCAACTTCAATCTCAAATGGAAAGAAACTATTATTGGAAAGAAGTTATTCAGGGAGACAAAGTTGTTTTGGCAAGAAACAACAGAAGTTATGCCATTAATTCCTATTCAAGATAAATCATCTGCCATCAATTTCAACCGTCCTTTCATCCCTATATAAAGGACAGCAAACAGCATTGAGAGACACACCAACGCACATAAACGTTTTACTCTCTCTCTCTCTCTCTCTCTCTCTCTCTCTCTCTCATCTTTCACGAAGCTTTTGCTTAGAACGTGAAACAGTCTTTTGATATTACTATTGTAATATTTTGCTTATCCTAGAAGCACTCTAGATTACATTGTCCTTTTTATCTAAGTTGTTTTATTTCCTCAAGTGACTCTGCGCAGTCTGTATACTTGAGAGGACTAAGAGATCCCTCTCTTAGACGTTGGTTGTAAACTATCTTTCAAGAATAGTGGATTAAGTCCTTGTTGAAGGCGAAATCACCTTGGCCGGGTGGACTGGAGTAGCTTTGTGTTATAAGCGAACCAGTATAAATTCCTTGTGTGGTCTTATTCTGAAAAAGCGCTTATTTTCCAAAACAATTCAAACCCCCCTTTCTTGTTTTTCTCACCTTCATGGTGCACTTAAGTGGGAGACGAAATATAGGAAGGTACCAAATACTTAAGTGATTTTGGGCATATTATAAGATATGGGCCAAAATACACTTAAGTGGGCTTTTTAGCTTGAAGCCCACACAAGTGGTTCTATAAATAGAACCCCTTGGGTAGAAGCATTGTCACTCCACTCCACTCCATTCAGACTGAAATTCAAGTAGAGACTTGGAATTTTGTTTCCCTCTTTTTCTCACTCAAAGCCTTCATTCATAACAGCTAGCACTGCGATTGAAGGAATCCGTTCGTGTGGACTGAGTAGAGACGTTGTCATCGTTCAACGTTCATGATTGCCCCGTGGATCTGTATTAAAGGTTTTGATCATTATCAGAGATCTACACCAAAGGTTTGAATCGCCACAAGAGGTAACGATTCTATCACTGATCATGCCCATTCGTAAGGATCACTAAATGGAGAAATTTTTAAATTCCGCTGCGCCTTGGATGACAATTCTCCTTCAGTGGTATCAGAGCCACTTACAAAACCATGAATCGGATAACTGTTTTTGTTCTGTAATAATATGATTAAAGACAGAATGAATCAAAGGTTAAATTGAGATCGATCAAGTTACATATATGTGATATATGTAATCCTGATGCAAAATACATTATATATGATATAGTGTTCTCGTTTCGTTCATTCAAACCCTCGATGATTGTTTTCCTTTGAGCGATCAATGGTCGTTTGCTTCTTGATCCGACATTAGTATGGTGAAGCAATGACGTGTTGATCAATCATACTGAATTAACAATCGAGATGTGTTTGACGGTCTGAAATTGGTGCATCAGGGTTGGTGACGGCACAAGGATTGTGTTGCCAGAGAGTTATGCGATTGGGGTTTGACTGCACAAGAGTTGTGCTTTCTAAACACTTTTTGGAACAGTGTTAACCGGTTAACGCATATGGTTAACCGGTTAACGCAATGCAATTTTTTTTTTTAAGTTTTCAAACAGTGTTAACCGGTTAACGCATATGGTTAACCGGTTAACGCAAGGCGGAAAACAGTTTTCCAAGACATTTTCAAACAGTGTTAACCGGTTAACGCATTTGGTTAACCGGTTAACGCAAGGCAGAAAACTTTTTTTTTTTTTTTTTTTTTTAGATTTCAAACAGTGTTAACCGGTTAACGCATATGGTTAACCGGTTAACGCAAGGAAATTTTCACCCGTTCAACTAACTCAGTGCTTTAAAAGTGTCAAGTGTTGATACGAAAAGCGACATCAATTTTAAATGAATTGTTCATTAAAATGTGATGATCGGTCATCGAAACTTAATTTGATTTTAATTAATTAAAGGAATTAATAATAATAATAATAATAATAAAGTGCTTATTATTGTCTTGTGGTGATCGGTTATGGCCTTAGTTTTCCTTTGTTTTGTTTTGGGTTTTTAAAATACGACCTGCGTGTCGTGCCTCTCTCTTAATCTCCCAAATGTAACTTCTTTTCTCATCTCACTCCCTCGTATGTAAAACGAGTTTCTTTCATGTAATGTAATGATATGAAGAAAGCAAAGAAGTCAGTGCCAAAGGAGGACAACCTTGAAGATCTTGCTTAGAGAAGCTTAGATCGTCGTAGGTTAGCTTAGGTTCTCTCATTGGCTTGGGAGAACAATTGCGCTAAGGGCCATAACTGTTTCATTTTGTATGTTGATGCATGTGAATGTATGTTGATGCATGTGAGAGACGGTTTATATGATAAACAAGCCGGTGAGATCAGAAAAATTGCAATTCCCTCAAAATAAATATTAAGTTTATGCTTTCCAAGTTTTAACACTCATCAAGACTAGTAATGGATAATGTAGGTTTCGCCTACGCGAGGTGCATGATCTATATATTAGTAAGGTGCGATGGGATAATTGTAATATCCAACTGTTAAAACAATGGGTCAAACTTAACTAAACAAATTATAATAAGATTATATATATGTTTAGAAGCAAGAGTTGGGAATAATCCATATGATGGATTAGAATAAGGAGTTATTCACCCAACTGAAATTTTTGAGAGTTGTATGAGATACAATTGGAAGGAGTTCCTACCTAAAATAACCTAGTTTTGTGTAATCCGCCTACGCGGACTTAGAACGAAGTGAAATATGGATCTCGACCCACTAGAAAATCTTCCAACGGGATTTTCCGAATCAAATGATGAGGGTCATTTGTTTTGAGTAAAATAGTGGGAGCATATTTAATTAAAGGCCTAATTGAATATGTCAATGATACTTATATTTTCATTAATCCTTATGTAGATTACCATGACAGCAAACACCTCTAACAACATCCTGCGATCAATCCTTGATAAGGAAAAATTGTCTGGGACAAATTTTCTGGATTGGCACCGAAACCTGAGGATTGTCCTCAAACATGATAAAAAGCTGTATGTCTTGGAGACACCTGTTCCTGAAGAGGAACCTCCTAGTTCTGCACCTAAGGCAGAAAGAGATGCTTATAAGAAGCATGTCGATGATGCCAATGAAACTGCTTGTCTCATGCTGGCTACCATGAACTCAGAATTGCAAAAGCAACATGAGAACATGTCAGTGTTCGATATGATCGAACACCTGAAGTTGCTCTATCAAGAGCAAGCAAGGCATGAGAGGTTTGAAGTTTCAAAAGCCCTTTTTCAAGGCAAGTTAGCTGAGGGAGCCCCTGTAGGTCCCCATGTACTCAAGATGATTGGGTATGTGGAAAACCTTGAGAGATTGGGGTTTCCCCTCGGAAAGGAACTTGCAACTGATTTGATCTTGCAATCGTTGCCAGATAGTTTCAGTCAATTTGTCCTAAATTTCAATATGATTGATATGGACAAATCTCTTCCTGAACTGCTCGCCATGTTAAGAACTGCCGAGCAGAATCTGAAGTCAAAAGGGAAGTCCATTCTGATGATCGGAAATGGAAAGAGACAGAACAAAAGGTCCACTAAGCAGAGTGATAAGGGGAAGGGCAAGGAAGTTGCCAATCCTAGATCCACTGCTGCTTTGAAGCCTAGTGGAGGCATAGCAAAAGAAGGCACCTGCTTCCATTGCGGTAAGACCGGACACTGGAAGAGGAACTGCCCAAAGTACCTGGAAGATAAGAAGACTGGAGTAGAGACTTCAACTTCAGGTATTTTTGTTATTAATTTATCTACTTCTGCATCATGGGTATTAGATACTGGATGCGGTTCTCACATTTGTACAAATGTGCAGGAACTAAAAAGGAGTAGAGATTTGGCAAAAGGTGAAGTCGACCTACGAGTTGGCTATGGAGCAAAGGTTGCTGCTTTAGCCGTAGGAACTTTTGTATTGACTTTACCTAGTGGTTTAATAATTCAGTTAGAGAACTGTTATTATGTACCTGCAATTAGCGAGAATATTATTTCCATTGCTTGTTTGGACAAGTTAGGTTTTTCATTTATAATAAAGAACAATTGTTGCTCAATTTATTTGAATGATATATTCTATGCTACTGCACAAATGAACAATGGACTATATGTCCTTGATCTTGAAATGCCTATTAATAACATTAATACAAAAGGGTGAAACCTAACGAGACAAAACCAACTAGGTAAGAATATTAAAGCTCTTCGATCAGATCGAGGTGGTGAATATTTAAGCCTAGAGTTTGATGACCATCTGAAAGAGTGTGGGATCCTATCCCAACTCACTCCTCCTGGAACACCCCAATGGAATGGTGTGTCTGAGAGAAGAAATCGAACCCTGTTGGATATGGTCCGATCCATGATGAGTCAAGCCGATCTTCCAAACTCCTTTTGGGGACATGCGCTGTTGACCGCAGCTTACACACTTAACCGTGTTCCATCCAAAAAGGTTGATAAGACACCATATGAGATATGGAGTGGTAAGAGACCACATATGTCTTACATGAAGATTTGGGGTTGCGAAGTTTATGTGAAACGACAAATTTCAACTAAGCTTGAGCCCAAATCTGACCAATGCTTATTTGTGGGATATCCTAAAGAAACAAGAGGATATTACTTCTACAATCCTTCGGAGGGCAAAGTGTTTGTCGCTCGAACTGGAGTTTTCCTAGAAAAGGATTTTCCAAAGGAACCAGTGGGAGGAAAGTAGAGCTTGAAGAAATTCAAGAATCACAAAGCATCGATACACCTATGGAGGAATTAGAGCAGGAAACACAAGTAGTTGTGTAAGAGTAACCTGCTCAAGTAGAACAAGACCAGCGTAGGTCAGGCAGGATACGTCACCTACCTGAGATATATGAATATCTGATCAAGGTGATGTATTACTCATGGATCAAGATGAGCCTGTGACCTACTCATGGAATCTTCGCCTTGATGAAACAGTAAAACTGTATGGATTCATCAAGAACGAAGATGAGCCTTGTGTCTACAAGAAGGTTAGTGGGAGCATGATCGTATTCCTGGTATTATATGTAGATGACATATTACTCATTGGAATCGATATCCCTACTCTGCAACAAGTAAAGTCTTGGTTGGGGAAATGCTTTTCTATGAAGGACCTGGGTGAAGCAGCCTATCAGAATCTATAGAGATAGATCATGAAATGCTTGGCCTAAGTCAGAGTACATAGACAAAGTGCTGAGACGCTTTAATATGAATGATTCCAATCTGGTTATGTGTTTTGCTTAAATGGTGGCACTGTGAGCTTGAAAAGTTCAACGCAAGATGCAGTTGCTGATTCTACAATTGAGGCCGAGTATATTGCTGCCTTAAGTGCAGCAAAGGAAGCTGTTTGGATCAATAAACTTGGCATAGTCCCTAGCATTGTGGATCCCATTGATCTCTATTATGATAACAATGGTGTTATCGCACAAGCTAAGGAGCCTAGATCTCACCAACGATCCAAACACATACGTAGGCGTTGTGCGAAAATATGTAAAGTACCTACACTTGACAATATAGCTGACCCATTGACAAAGCCTTTTGCGCAGCAGAAGCATGATGGGCATACTAGATCAATGGGCATACGGGGTATGCCTGATTGGCTCTAGTGCTAGTGGGAGATTGTTGGTGTAAGCCCTAGAGGCCAATACTTTTGGTACTTGTATCGATTTATTTATTAATAATAAAAGGCATTTTCTTTATTATGGTTGATTAATAAAGTCCCTAGAATAGATAGTCCGTTTAATGTATTAAGTGTGACTTAATCATGAGAACACATTAAACATAAGGGCATTATTCTTAAAGTATCCGTAGTCGAGCTTTAGTGTGAAGTGGGATAACATTAAAGCATTAAGACTATTATGTTTGTAGATTGATGATCACATCTCATGGATCATGGATAAAGAGTTATCAAGTCTTAAACATAGGTATGAATATTAGGAGTAATATTTATACCGGATTGACCCGCTATGAGAATACTATATAGAAAGTTATGCAAAGTGTCATAAGTTATTCTCATGGTGATAATAGTGTATACCACTCTTCGACCTGAAACCACTATGGATCCTAGATGTAGAGTCGAGTGCTTTATTGCTGATCCAACATTGTCCGTAACTGGATAACCATAAAGGCAGTTGATGGGTACTCCACGAAGCATGCTGAGGGACATGAGTGTCCTAGATGGAATTTGCCAATCCTGCGTAATAGGATAAATGTCTATGGGCCCAATATTGAACTGGACAAGGGTGACACGGTCTATACCTTGTGTTCAATATAGACATAAGGGCAAAGGAGTAATTATACACATAATTATTATCACAGGAGGTTTTGTCAGATCACATGACATTTTCGTGACTTGGGTACTGTAGCGGTGTATTCGTCGCTATATGATTTATCGATTAAACCATAAGCAAGGTATACAATGAAATTTCGAGTCGCCACCGCACTTTTATTTATCCAAAGGACTGGCTAAAAAGCGAACAAAAGCCTAAGAAGTTTTACACGTAGAAAACTAATAAAAAGATCAGAGAGTCTGGGTAAGGGGTAAATTACGCAATGGGAAGGTGTTAGGCACCCACTACGTCCTAGGTACTCCTAGGGAGCCCTTTTCACACTTGTTGTAAAAGATTGTTATTTGTTATGGCATAAGTATTGTGCAAACATGATTGGGATGATGAGAAAAGAATATACAATTTTTATTGGGTTATTGGGTTTGAACGGATGAACCCGCTGCCTACGTACCTTCCATCAAAGGTAAGGATCAAAACGCCGTAGTTCGGCTAAAAGATTTCCAAAAGTGGGTTGGGTTCAATTTTAAACACAAACCCTAGGTCTTACGTTATCCACGGGAGAAAACTCAACCTTATACAAACAACCACGTCCACCATGTGAGAACAGCTTCAACTTGCCAGGGAGGGGTTAACCCTATAATAGGCAAGGAAGACTTACAATTCAATCACTAAAGACAGAAGGTGAGATTAACATCAACCACTAAGATAAATCAAACCTCTAGCTCATGTATGAAAAGATTAACAATGGACAAAGCCAAAACAATTGAGTGGGTGAAGTTAACTGATTATGATTATGAAAATGAAGTCAAAGTATGATTAAGATTAATTCAAGGAAGTATTATGAAATGGAGTTTGAAAAAAGTCAAGGACTTGAGTCCAGGTTTTTAGTTAGAAAAAACATGAAGATGTTTGCACAACACTTATGTCAAATTTGAAAGGTATTGTGTGAAAAGGTTTAGGATATAATGAATGATGGATGGATGAAGATGGAAAGTAAAACTTCTCAGAAGGTTCACCTCTTGAAATCATATAACAGATGATTCAAGTGCGTCCTTTGGAATGGAAATAAGCAAAAACAAACAAACAAAGCAAAAGAAAGGCGGATACCGGATGCCAATCACTGGTCTTATACCAATCTCCTAAAACAAAACGGGATATCAGAGGCCACTCAATGGTCTTACACTAATCTCCTCAAGCAAAGAAATAAAATGTGGATACCGGATACCAATAGATGGATTTACACCAGTCTCCTAAAAAGAAATGGATATCAGAGGCCACTCAATGGACTTACACCAATCTCCTCAAAAGAAAACAAGAATGAAATGTGGAAGTCAACTGCCAATCTATCTGGACTTAGGTTAACTCCACATATGATCATAGGAAAACCAATGCCACATTACTGGGACTTATAATGGATCCTCACATACAAGAACAAAAGCAACAATATGATCATAGGAAAGCAAATGCCAACTTACAGGGACTTATAATTGCAACCTCACATACAATCAGACAAACCAAATTATGATCACAGGAAAGCAAATGCCAACTTACAGGGACTTATAATTGCAACCTCACATACAAACAGATAAAACAAATCATGATCACAGGAAAACAGATGCCAACTTACAGGGACTTATAACTGCTTCCTCACAATCAAACAAACAAAACAACAGAAGATATGAGTGACCAATGAGGTCTTACACTCTATCCTTCCATATCATAGGAGCAAATGCCAAAGCAATTGACTTACAATTGTCCTCAATGGGTAAGCAACAATGATAGCCTCACAAAGACAAATGAGATGATCATGCATTAATGGCAATTGATGATGATAAATGCATAACATACAAGCAAACATGTGCATATGAAGCAATCAATCAATCAATGAATATCAAACAGCACACTCTATAGCCAAACAAGGGGGCTCACACAAGAGGGTTTGACTATGAAAGTCCACTGTAATAGGTAAATGTCGCTCTTAACCTTGCCATTGAGAGGCTAAGGTGAAGCAGATGAAAGGAGATGAGGGGTGTGCCTCATTGCTTCTATCCCTGATCAGGGAGAGCATTTAAATATCAGAAAGTGTGGGAGTCCAGAAAGTAGGAACTCTTTCCACATATTATTGACTCGATTGATCTTGGGTTTTGATCTCAATGCTACAACCATGTAATGGGAGCAATGAGAAGACTCACTGAATAGTAGGGGATAGGCTACTTATCCCTTTGATCTACCAATTGCCTTACTTGAAGGACTTTTCCTGCTTGGGACAATTTTAAACACACACAAGCATTGCCTCTTAAGGAGGACTTCAGACAGTTTGCCCGGCCAAATAACAGGCCGGGTCTCCAGACTACATGAAGAAAGAGGGATTACCTCAAAGCAAATTGCTAAATAGCAAAGCAAGCAAGTTCAAAGAACTTAAGTAACTAAAAGGGTACCTGAAATGATCAGACAAATCAGTACACAGTTCAACAGTTTAAATCAAAAGGAAATGAATCAAACAGTTAAATCAGAGGGACCAATGTGCAAAGCACAAGACTCAAGTCACATGAGTCACACCTACAAAACAAAGGTTAGCACATGATAATATAGTCAAGCTCAATCAAATTTGGATGGTTTCTTTGAAGCATTGATGCTTAACCTGAAACAATGAACTCAACATAAGTCCAAAAGACCACTAGGGCAAGCCTAGGGTCAAAAACAAAAGGAAATGTCAAAACAGCAAATGAAAGTCAACCAAAGTCAAGTTCAAACATTTAAGAAGCAAGCACAATTGGATTCAAACTCATATCATGCATCATTGTCATTTCATAGACCAAAGAAGTCAAAACATGGCAAGAGGGAGCACACAAAAGGTCAACAGCAAGACCAAGCTCAAACCCAAACATAATCAATTCCAAAAATTATGAAATAATTCATACTCAATCACAATCCATAACATAGCATGCATATGAAATTTCAGCTCAATTGGATCATGGGAAGATAGTCAAATAAAATCAAGAAGTCAACACAATTTCAATCATGCACAAAGAAGTCAAACATTCATGGGTCAACTTCAAAAAATCATAATCAAATGAAAACAGATGAGAAATGAATGGGATCAACACCAATGCAAAGCTCAAGATGTCTAGTATGCACATGTGAAATTTCATGATCATACAATAAGGCATGAGAATTTCCCAAATGAAATGGCAAGATGTATCACACAAAGTCAACAATTGACTAGGCAGGGAAGAAAAATCACAAACAAATGGGAAATGGCATGATTAATTCCAGGAAAATTCACACATCAACTAGACATATAAGAGATGGATCATGCAAAATTTCACACTATTTGGAAGCCAGGAAGCATGTGAACAAAAATCATAAACTTGCATATCATTGGTGTGACACAAGTTGTCACACCCTAGTTCAAAAATTCATATCTAGCAAACCACAAATGATAAATGCACAAACTCTACATCAAAACAAAGATGAATGAGTCTAATTTTACCACAAAAAATTTCAGAACCATTGGATGCATCACCATCATTTCACAAAAGGAATGGCAAAGGGTGTCAATTAGGCATACATGTTAAGAAACCTAGTACCATTTAAAATCCAGCCAACCAAAAATTCAGCAAAAATCATGATTAAATAATAGACATTCATGTGCAAATGATGGAAAAAATTTCATGAATTTTGGAGTTAAATTGAATGAGAAATGAATTTTGGAAGATGATGAACAAATGGGAACAAACATGAACAAAATGACATGAATAACAAGTCAACGGTTTGACCGGCGTGGCAATTTGGTAAATAAGCGCCTCATTTATCTAAACACTGCGTTTCAGCCAAAGCCACGAAATGTTCTTATTGGTCAGTTCCTCAATGGAACAGTGAATTCGCAGGGCAAAACAACAAGCAACCAATCGTGATTCAAGTTCAAAACCCTTAGGGTTTAAGAAACAGCATGGCAGCATCATCTCCATCCAATCATTATGAACAAATTTCAAGCATAGTTTCACAAACATCATGGCAATAATACTCATGCAGACATCAGCTAGCAACAAACCAACCTAATTTCATGCGAATTCTGGGCAGGTTCAAAGGTTTAAACTACAGGGTGTTCATCATCTTCATCAAAATCATCAAGAACAAGCATGCCCAGAAAATGAAACTACACACACCAATACGACCAACAAGCATCACTCATGCATATTCTAACAATCATCATCACCAATTTGAGCTCACAAAAGAGAAATCCATAAAAACAAGTTTGAACATAGAACTTCAAAATCAGATTTCTCTTCACTCAGCTAAGCATTTTCAATGGTTCAAGGTGCATTGTAACCAGCATCAAAAAATCTATCCTAGACATAGCATGATTTGATAAATGGAGTAATTCGAAATCTTACCAATACTGAAGCAAAATGATGATGCAGTTGCTATTTGACTACTTTAGCTCGAAACAGATGTTCTCTTGGCCTTGAAATGATGGATGATGAAGCTATTTCAACTCAGGAATGCACGAGCTAGCTTGAGACATAATCTGCCATGAGAGAGCTTGCAAAAGAACAGTGAGTTTCCTCTGCTTACAGTTGAGGAACAAGGTCCAAAATGGCTCCCAAAGGTTGTCCAAGTGATGAAGGAAGCAAAGGTGCTCGTGGTTCTCTTGAAGTTTTTGACAGAATTTTGCAAAGATGAAAAATGCAAGAATGAGAGAAGAGAGTATTCTGGTGAGTTTGTGGCTGTGGCTAGGGTTACAAATGGCCAGAAAATTCCTTATATATGGTCTGTTTAAGGTTACTTAATAACATGCTAAGCTTGCTTAACTTAATGAAGCCAATTTGCATTTTGCTAAGTTTGTACATAAGCATATGGAGGGTGTGAGGTCTGCACGATTTGGGCTTCAAAACAGGCTGCAAATGACCATTATATTTGCTGTTTTATGTCTGCTCATGAAGTGCTAACAAGGATTTACTTATTTCAACCAATTGCTAATTTTGCACCTTTGGCCAAAATGGTGGTATGATAGTAGCATGAGCATGAATTTGGGCTTGGAACATGTTGCAAATAGCCTTCCAAACAATTCCCAATTGGCTAAAAGTGTTAAAACTTGCTAAATCAAAAAGTCAACTTTTGGTCAAACTTGAATTTTAAATGAAACAAGTCAAAAAATGCCATTTTGATTGGCAAGGTTTTGGTTCATGAAATTTATATTTTTGGAAAGAGGAGATGAAATGTGGTTTGTAGGAAAAAACCCCACCAAATTTGGCCTTATGGTTCATGAGATATGGCTTGTTGAAGTTCACAAATTCTTGAAATTGAATTGATCATATCTTGACAACCACACATGGGATTTGGGAGTTCTTGGACTTTTTGAAAATGGGAGAACAAGATATTCAACTTTCATGTTGGGCAAAAATTCATTTGAAGCTTTTATCATGATGTAAGTTTAAGATCAAGAAGTTTCCATTTTTGGCAGTTGAAATTACAGGTCCACTTTCTATTTTGGGAAATTTCTGATTTTGCTTTAAATTCTTCCATGATGAGGTTGGACATGATATATGAGGCTTGTATGGACATGAATGAGCTCCTTCAAATCAATTCCATCCATCAAATCACTGATTAAATCCACAGTTGACCAAGTTTGACTTTTCTGTTGACTTCTCTAGGGTTTTGCATGATTGAACCACTTCTGATGAATTCCAAACCCTAATTCCTTGAGAACTTGATTTCAAATGATGTCCCAAGTTATGTGAATTCTTGATTATTGATCATGGTGCCCAAATTCTGCAAGAATGGCCACCATCCACTGCTTTGACTGACTGTTGACTGTCTTTGACCTAATTGCTGATAATTGCTTCAACTGCAAGCAACAAGGTTAGACTGACAATATTTTTGTACTTTTTGGTTAATAAACATGTGAAAGGCAAGGATATACAAATGCAAGGCATGCTTGGTGATCAAGAATCAACCCACAAGGCAATCTACCCACTAGGAGGGAAGCCAGGGCATGCAATGATCCTTGAGGCCATGATATGGTATGATATGGGCCATGAGGGATCTTAGGGCCAAAATTGGGGTCTTACAGATGCCCCTATTTAAGGTCATTCTAGCCGGAGAAGTGAAGTTTAGAAATCTTCATCTCGACGCGGTAGAATGGGCTTAAATAACAGTAATGAGACAAATTTTGGTCCCTAAGAGACCTCATGATGCAAATGTATGCGTGCAAAAGACACAAATCTGTGGGGAAATGATTCACACAGAAGAAAAGACGATCCATCGGAGTAATATACTCACCAGGAACAGAGACTCTAACAAAATTCTAGTTGGGGATAAACAAAACCGACACAGCGTGAACAAGACACGACTCTGATTAGGAAAAAACAGAAAACAGATTGGAAAACTCACTGGGGAGTGAAGGACTCACACTGGGGAAAAGAATTCCAAAGGAAAATAAATCCATTGGAAAGACACAAGCTGACTCCTGGGGAGAAGCAGAAGGAAAACTTCACTGAGGAAGCACCAAACAAATGAGATGTCACCGGTATAAGGGTAACAAAAATCAGGAAGGAACACCAAGGATACCGGGTTGTAGGTATGTAACAGGTGACCGACCAAAGACGTGAATTGGTGTGTGTTCCAAAACACTCATCATCCTGAAGTGAGCGAAAGCAAACTTGTTTAAGGATGGACATTCGATTCTACAAAGAATACGAATCTTACTCTGAGGGGAAAGCAACAAAGGATTGACCCAAGAGTGAATGAGACATATTATTCATTACCGGCAGACCGTGAATAATATACTCGAAAGGAAAATTATCCTGAACCGGTTACTGGGTTGTTTATAGGATAAGATCCGAAATCGTGAATTGGTTTTCACTTCCAAAACACTCATCATCCAAAACACAAACTGGTTAAAGGATGGACATTCGAATCCACAACGGGAAAACGAATCTTACTCAACTGGGGACACAAACCCAAAGAGTGCATGAGATACAATATCCATTACCGGCAGGCCGTGGATAAGAAACTCGCATGAGATATATTATCTATTACCGTCAGAACGTAGATAATAAACTCGCATGGTAAGAAACACCAGAGATACCGGTTACTGGGTATATAATAGGTGATCTACCGAAACGTGAATTGGATTTCACTTCCAAAACACTCATCATCCAAAACACAAACTGGTTAAAGGATGGATATTCGATTCTACAAAGAATACGAATCTTGCTCAGTTGGGGAAAATCAACAAAGGATTCCAACTAAAGAGCGCATGAGACATATTATTCATTACCGGCAGACCGTGAATAATACACTCGAAAGGAAAAGACACCAGAGATACCGGTTACTGGGTATATAATAGGTGACTAACCACAATAGAGAGACAATCGATACCAAGCATCCGGGTAAACGAAAGACAACTCAAAGGGATAAATTGCAAGCATCCGGCAATTATCCGACAACAAAGGATATTCGACTCCACAAAGGGAAATAACGAATCTTACTCGACCGGGGAAACGCAAAAGGCTTCGACTGAAGAGTGCATGAGATATAATATTCATTACCGGCAGACCGTGAATAATATACTCGCATGGAAGATTATCCACAACCGGTTACTGGGTTAATAAAGGATAAATCAACCGAAAAGAAAGGCATCGGGATACCAAACTAGGTATATAATGATGACCAATCAAAAGGAAGCAACAGACATTACCAACAAAAGGGTAAATGAAAGGCGATCTGCTGAGGATAAATTGCAAGCATCCGGCAATTATCCACAGGGACTAGCTGGGGATACATTGGTATACAACCAATGATCCGGGGAACAAATCACTAGCAAACGGTGAAAGGACCCACTGGGGATAAAATTGCTAGCATACGGCAATTATCCACAAAAGACTTGCTAGGGATATAAGTGCTGATCTGAGCAACTTATCCAAGCAAAGGAAAATCAACATCAAGAACTAGATGAAGATAACCACAAAATTAGGGTTTACATCTACCGAATACGGGGTAGAAGACCAACAACTCCGCGTGGGGATAGAACAAATCACAAATCCGCACGGGAAACCAAAATAGGGTTTATAACAAACCACAAACTGCTGAAGAGCAGGAAAATAGGGTTTACAACTACCGGGATGAGGTAGAAAACCAACAACTCTGGCCAGAGAATAAAAAGTGTATAACCACAAATTCTGTCACGAAAGCCAGGAAAAAGTAGGACTTATAACTACCAATTATGAGGGTAGATGCCCAAAAACATTCCGCTGGGGAACAACCCACTGGGAAATACAAGACATTTGACAAATAGCCAATTCGGGAATAATCCGAAAAGACGGACTGAATCAAGACACGTCCTAATGAGAATGTAACTCAAATAGGAAAATCCATCCCAATATATGTGTTGGGAGGAAACGGAAGAAACCGTCATCCACGAGGGTATATCTCAGTGGGGAACTGCAGAAGAAAAGACAACATTTTCTGCTTATGGGCTGACTCTATATGGAGAGATTTTAAACACCCAACATTTGCTTGGGGAGATCTATAAAGAGATCTATATCACCATAGCAGAGAACAACAAACAAAGGATACATGGCGAGAAATGCAACATGAATATCTGAATGTTTTATGAATATGCATGAATATGCGTGATTTATGTTTGATGAATGCTGACAAAACAGACAATTCTAACACAAACAGGTTCGGGAACCAAACGTCCGGTATTATACTTCCAGGGGAAAACCAGCTGGAAAGCCAATCTGCGGAGATCTACATGCTGTAAAGCAAAGATCTGCGGGTACTGCTGAAGAAGCAGAGGGTCGGAGATATCAGGAAACAACCCAATCAGGGTACAGAAAGTCACAACGGGCAGAGATAGCCACCAAGACGAATCTGTCGGGGAACAAGAGAAAATCCAAGATATCTGCAAGGGATCCCAGTGTCAACTGAGAAACAAAAAGGGTGCATAAGCACAAGCACGAACTGCTGTAGAAGCAAATCCACATAACTCCACTGGGGAACAACCCACTGAGGGAGAATGATATCATCCAAATAGAATCCAACTGCATAAGCAATTCTACTGGGGAAAACTGTCGGCTACTCTCTTGGGGAACAACCCACTGAGGGATGACAGACAAAACAAATAGATTCTGCAACAAACCACTCCACTTGGGGAGAATACACATAGCAAACTGATCACAACAAGTAGATTCTGCAATACAAGCCACTCTACTGGGGATCACAAACAGTCAGGAAATCGATCCGTTCACTGGAGGCTAGAGCCATCATCCGACCATATTGGGGGTTGAAGGAGTATTCAACAGGCAAAACTGCCACAACAAACATTCTGCAGACTACGCTGAGGAAAAGATGGTTGCAAAACTGGGATGTCAACCCAAAACAACCACTGAGTAGGAAAATAAATCCTGTCCTGCTGAAGAGAAAAACTCTGATGGAGAGATAGCAGCAATTCCGCAGACAACTTCGCCGGGGAGAAGGTAAAGTACCGGGTATCAAACCGCTGACTTACCGAGTCTTCAAAAAGAAAGCGATCGTGCTGAGGAAGCAGACAATTCCACTGGCAACGGCACTGGGAAGAGTGACAACAACTCTGTTCGCAAATCCGATGGGGATATCAACAAACAGCTCTACTCGCGACTCAGAGGGGAATATCAATCAATCAGTTATACTCACGACTGCGCTGAGGAGACAAATAAAGTCTGGGGATATGACCCACTGGAGAGAGTGACGGGGCACCAAGATGACAAACCATCAACCGCCGAAACTTCTACAAGGAAACACCCATGCTGGGAAAACTGCTGCTGGAGAAAACGAAGTCTTCAACAACACTCTGCTTGCGACTATACTGGGGAACAACCCCACCAACAACTCTGTTTGAGGAACAACCCCAACAAAGATCTGAAGAAAGAAGATACCACCAAACCAGGAATATGAATAAATGTCTTACCTGTTGGAAATCATGCCACCCTCGGGAGAGCACTGAGATATTCTTGAGTATCCTTTTATCATTGTGAATGTTCACTTTGTTTAAACAATATATTTTGAAAAATTTGATTTGTTTAAAACAATGATATTTTATCAATTTAAAACATGCAAAACATTTGTTGAATTGAAACAAATAAGAGTGCAAATAATTGGATAAAAAGCTCAAATTGATTTGATGGAATGGTAGCCTGCAAATGGCAAGACTCCATAGATCTGTACAAGTTTGAAATCAGTGATATATATTGGAAGAGGGCTACATTGAACATAATGATCCTTTCTCTACCAATTTGAATCTCGATGTATCCGAAGCTTCAGTTGACGACGAATCGAGAATCTTCTGACGAAATGACGACTGATGAACCAGAAAGTCTTGTCAGGATGCAGTTACTTGCCAAATCCCTAATTTTTGCCTAGATTGCCCCAGGGTGAGGTACTCAATCTAGCGGGATGCAAATATATTCTTTTTTTCAAGTCTCTAATTTTTGCCTGGATTACCCTTGCGGGTTCTCCACCGAGACGCTCATTTTTGCCTAAGCCGCCCTTTCGGGTTTTCAACTTAGCGAGCTATTCTGTTTTTTTTTTTTTTTGTCATTTGCATATACTTTTTTCTAGGCAAAGTATCTCTTGACTGCATCTGAATTCACAGGACGAGTGAAATCCTCCCCATCCATTGTTGTAAGCATCAAAGCTCCGCCTGAAAAGGCTCTCTTAACAACATATGGACCCTCGTAGTTTGGAGTCCACTTGCCCCTGGAATCGGGCGCGAAAGACAAAACTTTCTTGAGCACGAGGTCACCTTCTCGGAACACGCGAGGCTTGACCTTCTTGTCGAATGCTTTCTTCATTCTCTGCTGATATAGCTGACCATGACACATGGCAGTCAATCTCTTCGATCAAATTCAACTGGTCATAACGACTCTGAATCCATTCAGCATCAGTCAACTAGGGACTTGAGGGTATAATTTTTCTTTTTTCTTTTGGAAAGAATATTTGGAAAAATTTTTGCTGATTTTTGATTTTTCTTATTTTTTTCACCCTCTTTCTTCTTTCTTTTTTCTTTTCTTTTTTTTTTTGATTGATTTTTTTTTTTTGATTTGATTGCATTTGCAATGTCCCAGTTTGACTGTTTTGCTGATTTTCGTGATACAGCTGAATGAGCTCCTCTTTGTGCTCAAGAAGTCGGGTAATCTCATCAGGAATCCCCTTCAACATCATCTTCCTCTGCCTCAGATACAAGGACTTCAAGATTGGGAGATGGCGTTGGATCATTATGTTCAATGGGTTTAGAAATCCCTGCATAATGATTCTGGATAATGAAAAGCTTTTGATATTTAAACAAGCAAATCATTTATGCAGATGAAAAATGTTGTTTCTTGTTTTTCATGGTTTTTTTGTGATCACTGATTTCATGCAAGAGCAAAAAGTGAAAACAAAGGAAAAACAAATGTTAAACAATGCATTAATTGAATGAAAACATCATTGTATTAAATGCTGCCAACAATGTCATCACTTCTCCTTTTGGCATGGGAGAAGGGTTTTAAATAAAGTGAACAAATCACGCTGACTTATGAATGACCGTAGGAACATCCACAACGACCCAATTGTGGCAGACACCACCAGGAATAACAAAATTGTTCAAGTCTTCTGCGTCTTCTTCTTTAATGATGGCAGCAGCTTCCTCTTCTTCAGGTTGATCAGCATGGATGAATCCTCCACTTGTGAACAAACCTTGCTCATTGCATGCCCCAGAACCATAGCCAATGCCAGCCCGAGATCGGTTAACCAGGAATAAATCCATCAATAGGAATAAATCCATCAACAGGAATAAATCCATCAACAGTACTAAGTCTGGAAAAATCCTCTGAGTTCACAACTCTCTTGCTCCGGATGATCCATCAATCTGGCAGAATCGGCTCTGGTATAATACCGGCGAAGTGCGTCTTCAAAATAAATGAAGATCGCAGGGTCAGACCACAGGACGGGAGACCGGAACAAAACACCTGTTTATGCAAATGATGCATGAAGTGTTTATGCATATGCTTGGTTTTCAAGGAACCTTTAGGGTATTATTTGCAATATTTTGAATATTTAAACATTTTAATTGCTCATGGAAAATATTTCATTCAAATATATTGAAACAAAGAAATACAACATTTTTTGATTCATTACAAAGGGAAAAGGTAAATGACATCCTATGGATCCCTATAAGCTCGGGATGCTGGAAGACGAGAAGTGCACAACTTCTTGATCTCTCTCTCATAGGCAGCCTCCATATCAACTTTCTCCTTAGCAAGTCGATCATACTTCCTCTTCCAGAATTTGGATGACTGAGGAAGCAGAGAAGTCCAAGTGTCGTTCGGATCGTCGATCACTCGGTGCTCAAGAAATTCAATCATAGCGTCCTTCTCCTTGAGCTGCTGCAACAATTCCTCTCTTTCACGGATCCAAGCACGCGAAAGGTCTTCTTCTCTCAACTCCTCTACACGTTGGGTAGGGAGGGTTGAAGGCCCAGCCACATCCAACAGTGTAGGTCTCGGATGATCATACGGCATCAGGTAGGTAGCAGCCCTCTGTCTGACCCAAGAGGTGTATGGCTCCAAAGCAATGCAGTTCTTTGGACCCAATTCATTCCTACTCTTCTTGTGAATACTGCGCCAAGCACGGACAAATCTGGCTTTCAGGCCTTGGGGATCTTTACCCTCCTGGAAGAACACACCTTCTAACAGAATGTTATTAGGTTTATCCTTTAGGGGGAACCCAAGCTGACGACGTGCAAGAATAGGATTGTAGGTGATCCCACCACATGTACCAAGAAGAGGCACATTAGGGAATTCCCCACAATAGTCGATGATCTGAATGGTATCATACACGCGATCATACCAGGTGATATCATCATTGGTGAGAGACATGAGTCTCTGGGACCACCGTAGACATCCCTTGTTCTCCTTGAAAGCAACCGTCTGCGGCAAGTGCGAAATAAACCACTTGTACAGCAGGGGTAAACAGCAGACAATAACTCCTCCATTCTTCATATTCCTCAGGTGCAAGGAGACATATGTATTGCCCAACAAAGTCGGAACTGGATTAAGAACTGAAAAGATCCTAATGGCATTCATGTCCACAAACTTGTCGAAGTTGGGAAACAGCACCAATCCATAGATGAGTAACACAAATAGAGCCTCAAAGGCATCCTCACTCATGGCCTTCCCATAAAAGGTAGCTTGGGCAATGAGGAACTCGGAAGGAAAACCCTGAATTCCGCCTTTGGTAGTCAGATTAGCTCTAATCAGATCTTCATCTATGTGCAACAGACTGGAAATCTCTCGAGCAGATGGAATACTCTCTAGGCCACTGAACGGCACTTGATCCAGAATCGGAATCCCAATGAGGTGAGAGTATTCTTCCAAAGTTGGCAATAACTGGAAGTCCGGAAATAAGAAGCAATGATGCAACGGATCGTAGAACTGAGCCAGAGTACTCATCAATCCTTCGTCAACCTGAGTGGTGAGCAGGGGTAGGAGTTTCCCATGGCGAGCTTTGAAACCCAAAGGATCTAATACATACGATGTCAGATTCCTTAACTCTTTTACATCGGGCTGTTTGAAGCTGTACTTCTTTGTATGCCTTTTTGGTCTTTCCATGTCTGAAAATTTTGCAAATAACCCTTTAAGTTCCTTGAAAATTTTCTCTTTCGATGACATGAATGCGGATGAATGCGTGAATGCATGAATGCAACAAACACACTCAAGGATCAAGCAAAACACACCAGACAAAGGTCGTGGGAAAGCTCATTGTATCCCTAATATCAATCATCCATTTTGGTGGATTTAGGTTTTCACCTTATCGACACCCAAGTTCCATTGATATTAACGGTACATGAACCGGTTCAAACATTCTTAATATCAACCAGCCGCTTTGGTGGATTTTAGGTTTTACACCTGATCCGGGATCCATTGATATTAACAATGTTTGAACGACTCAACCACGAATCACGGGTTTGTTGAGAGTCACGAGCATGGAGTCTCGGTTAAGAACCACCCAAAGGGAGTGTACTAGGGTTTAAACCTGCCAGACATGTTCTATCAGAGGTTCCCATAATCATCGTTCCATCTTTCGAATATTATCGGAGGAACGAATACTCGTATTCCAAGAATATTCTCAAGAGAAACTCTTATGAGTGTAGTATCGCGTAACAATCGTATCAGAACTGACATCTGAACGACCTCCGCACTACGGTCCTAAAAATAGGCCAAGATGGGTTTGGTAAACTAAGGTCCTTGGCTTCTGCGGAACATGATTGAAAGAATAATGCCTAACCACAAATAACTTGTGTGACATTATTAGTTCAACATGACCTCCACCAAGTGAATGGACTCGCAAGTCAACTGGCTAAGGAATACTCCACACCAGTCAACAAGACTATGCCATTCTCCTATCCTAGAGTGCACTCGAGTTCGGGTATAGAACTCATCTCACAGATCACCAAAGCAAACAACAATTGTATATCAAGCAATTCAAACATTACAATCAATACAGTGATCCCAAATTGTACAAAAATATGTCATATAACAAATAATAATATAGCACAACAAGGGTGAAAAGTAGGCAATACCACCAAGGATTCTGGTGAGATATTCCCCAGCAGAGTCGCCACTTTTCTGTAGCGGTGTATTCGTCGCTATATGATTTATCGATTAAACCATAAGCAAGGTATACAATGAAATTTCGAGTCGCCACCGCACTTTTATTTATCCAAAGGACTGGCTAAAAAGCGAACAAAAGCCTAAGAAGTTTTACACGTAGAAAACTAATAAAAAGATCAGAGAGTCTGGGTAAGGGGTAAATTACGCAATGGGAAGGTGTTAGGCACCCACTACGTCCTAGGTACTCCTAGGGAGCCCTTTTCACACTTGTTGTAAAAGATTGTTATTTGTTATGGCATAAGTATTGTGCAAACATGATTGGGATGATGAGAAAAGAATATACAATTTTTATTGGGTTATTGGATTTGAACGGATGAACCCGCTGCCTACGTACCTTCCATCAAAGGTAAGGATCAAAACGCCGTAGTTCGGCTAAAAGATTTCCAAAAGTGGGTTGGGTTCAATTTTAAACACAAACCCTAGGTCTTACGTTATCCACGGGAGAAAACTCAACCTTATACAAACAACCACGTCCACCATGTGAGAACAGCTTCAACTTGCCAGGGAGGGGTTAACCCTATAATAGGCAAGGAAGACTTACAATTCAATCACTAAAGACAGAAGGTGAGATTAACATCAACCACTAAGATAAATCAAACCTCTAGCTCATGTATGAAAAGATTAACAATGGACAAAGCCAAAACAATTGAGTGGGTGAAGTTAACTGATTATGATTATGAAAATAAAGTCAAAGTATGATTAAGATTAATTCAAGGAAGTATTATGAAATGGAGTTTGAAAAAAGTCAAGGACTTGAGTCCAGGTTTTTAGTTAGAAAAAACATGAAGATGTTTGCACAACACTTATGTCAAATTTGAAAGGTATTGTGTGAAAAGGTTTAGGATATAATAAATGATGGATGGATGAAGATGGAAAGTAAAACTTCTCAGAAGGTTCACCTCTTGAAATCATATAACAGATGATTCAAGTGCGTCCTTTGGAATGGAAATAAGCAAAAACAAACAAACAAAGCAAAAGAAAGGCGGATACCGGATGCCAATCACTGGTCTTATACCAATCTCCTAAAACAAAACGGGATATCAGAGGCCACTCAATGGTCTTACACTAATCTCCTCAAGCAAAGAAATAAAATGTGGATACCGGATACCAATAGATGGATTTACACCAGTCTCCTAAAAAGAAATGGATATCAGAGGCCACTCAATGGACTTACACCAATCTCCTCAAAAGAAAACAAGAATGAAATGTGGAAGTCAACTGCCAATCTATCTGGACTTAGGTTAACTCCACATATGATCATAGGAAAACCAATGCCACATTACTGGGACTTATAATGGATCCTCACATACAAGAACAAAAGCAACAATATGATCATAGGAAAGCAAATGCCAACTTACAGGGACTTATAATTGCAACCTCACATACAATCAGACAAACCAAATTATGATCACAGGAAAGCAAATGCCAACTTACAGGGACTTATAATTGCAACCTCACATACAAACAGATAAAACAAATCATGATCACAGGAAAACAGATGCCAACTTACAGGGACTTATAACTGCTTCCTCACAATCAAACAAACAAAACAATAGAAGATATGAGTGACCAATGAGGTCTTACACTCTATCCTTCCATATCATAGGAGCAAATGCCAAAGCAATGGACTTACAATTGTCCTCAATGGGTAAGCAACAATGATAGCCTCACAAAGACAAATGAGATGATCATGCATTAATGGCAATTGATGATGATAAATGCATAACATACAAGCAAACATGTGCATATGAAGCAATCAATCAATCAATGAATATCAAACAGCACACTCTATAGCCAAACAAGGGGGCTCACACAAGAGGGTTTGACTATGAAAGTCCACTGTAATAGGTAAATGTCGCTCTTAACCTTGCCATTGAGAGGCTAAGGTGAAGCAGATGAAAGGAGATGAGGGGTGTGCTTCATTGCTTCTATCCCTGATCAGGGAGAGCATTTAAATATCAGAAAGTGTGGGAGTCCAGAAAGTAGGAACTCTTTCCACATATTATTGACTCGATTGATCTTGGGTTTTGATCTCAATGCTACAACCATGTAATGGGAGCAATGAGAAGACTCACTGAATAGTAGGGGATAGGCTACTTATCCCTTTGATCTACCAATTGCCTTACTTGAAGGACTTTTCCTGCTTACTCAACATAAGTCCAAAAGACCACTAGGGAAAGCCTAGGGTCAAAAACAAAAGGAAAAGTCAAAACAGCAAATGAAAGTCAACCAAAGTCAAGTTCAAACATTTAAGAAGCAAGCACAATTGGATTCAAACTCATATCATGCATCATTGTCATTTCATAGACCAAAGAAGTCAAAACATGGCAAGAGGGAGCACACAAAAGGTCAACAGCAAGACCAAGCTCAAACCCAAACATAATCAATTCCAAAAATTATGAAATAATTCATACTCAATCACAATCCATAACATAGCATGCATATGAAATTTCAGCTCAATTGGATCATGGGAAGATAGTCAAATAAAATCAAGAAGTCAACACAATTTCAATCATGCACAAAGAAGTCAAACATTCATGGGTCAACTTCAAAAAATCATAATTAAATGAAAACAGATGAGAAATGAATGGGATCAACACCAATGCAAAGCTCAAGATGTCTAGTATGCACATGTGAAATTTCATGATCATACAATAAGGCATGAGAATTTCCCAAATGAAATGGCAAGATGTATCACACAAAGTCAACAATTGACTAGGCAGGGAAGAAAAATCACAAACAAATGGGAAATGGCATGATTAATTCCAGGAAAATTCACAAATCAACTAGACATATAAGAGATGGATCATGCAAAATTTCACACTATTTGGAAGCCAGGAAGCATGTGAACAAAAATCATAAACTTGCATATCATTGGTGTGACACAAGTTGTCACACCCTAGTTCAAAAATTCATATCTAGCAAACCACAAATTATAAATGCACAAACTCTACATCAAAACAAAGATGAATGAGTCTAGTTTCACCACAAAAAATTTCAGAACCATTGGATGCATCACCATCATTTCACAAAAGGAATGGCAAAGGGTGTCAATTAGGCATACATGTTAAGAAACCTAGTACCATTTAAAATCCAGCCAACCAAAAATTCAGCAAAAATCATGATTAAATAATAGACATTCATGTGCAAATGATGGAAAAAATTTCATGAATTTTGGAGTTAAATTGAATGAGAAATGAATTTTGGAAGATGATGAACAAATGGGAACAAACATGAACAAAATGACATGAATAACAAGTCAACGGTTTGACCGGCGTGGCAATTTGGTAAATAAGCGCCTCATTTATCTAAACACTGCGTTTCAGCCAAAGCCACGAAATGTTCTTATTGGTCAGTTCCTCAATGGAACAGTGCATTCGCAGGGCAAAACAACAAGCAACCAATCGTGATTCAAGTTCAAAACCCTTAGGGTTTAAGAAACAGCATGGCAGCATCATCTCCATCCAATCATTATGAACAAATTCAAGCATAGTTTCACAAACATCATGGCAATAATACTCATGCAGACATCAGCTAGCAACAAACCAACCTAATTTCATGCGAATTCTGGGCAGGTTCAAAGGTTTAAACTACAGGGTGTTCATCATCTTCATCAAAATCATCAAGAACAAGCATGCCCAGAAAATGAAACTACACACACAAATACGACCAGCAAGCATCACTCATGCATATTCTAACAATCATCATCACCAATTTGAGCTCACAAAAGAGAAATCCATAAAAACAAGTTTGAACATAGAACTTCAAAATCAGATTTCTCTTCACTCAGCTAAGCATTTTCAATGGTTCAAGGTGCATTGTAACCAGCATCAAAAAATCTATCCTAGACATAGCATGATTTGATAAATGGAGTAATTTGAAATCTTACCAATACTGAAGCAAAATGATGATGCAGTTGCTATTTGACTACTTTAGCTCGAAACAGATGTTCTCTTGGCCTTGAAATGATGGATGATGAAGCTATTTCAACTCAGGAATGCACGAGCTAGCTTGAGACATAATCTGCCATGAGAGAGCTTGCAAAAGAACAGTGAGTTTCCTCTGCTTACAGTTGAGGAACAAGGTCCAAAATGGCTCCCAAAGGTTGTCCAAGTGATGAAGGAAGCAAAGGTGCTCGTGGTTCTCTTGAAGTTTTTGACAGAATTTTGCAAAGATGAAAAATGCAAGAATGAGAGAAGAGAGTATTCTGGTGAGTTTGTGGCTGTGGCTAGGGTTACAAATGGCCAGAAAATTCCTTATATATGGTCTGTTTAAGGTTACTTAATAACATGCTAAGCTTGCTTAACTTAATGAAGCCAATTTGCATTTTGCTAAGTTTGTACATAAGCATATGGAGGGTGTGAGGTCTGCACGATTTGGGCTTCAAAACAGGCTGCAAATGACCATTATATTTGCTGTTTTATGTCTGCTCATGAAGTGCTAACAAGGATTTACTTATTTCAACCAATTGCTAATTTTGCACCTTTGGCCAAAATGGTGGTATGATAGTAGCATGAGCATGAATTTGGGCTTGGAACATGTTGCAAATAGCCTTCCAAACAATTCCCAATTGGCTAAAAGTGTTAAAACTTGCTAAATCAAAAAGTCAACTTTTGGTCAAACTTGAATTTTAAATGAAACAAGTCAAAAAATGCCATTTTGATTGGCAAGGTTTTGGTTCATGAAATTTATATTTTTGGAAAGAGGAGATGAAATGTGGTTTGTAGGAAAAAACCCCACCAAATTTGGCCTTATGGTTCATGAGATATGGCTTGTTGAAGTTCACAAATTCTTGAAATTGAATTGATCATATCTTGACAACCACACATGGGATTTGGGAGTTCTTGGACTTTTTGAAAATGGGAGAACAAGATCTTCAACTTTCATGTTGGGCAAAAATTCATTTGAAGCTTGTATCATGATGTAAGTTTAAGATCAAGAAGTTTCCATTTTTGGCAATTGAAATTACAGGTCCACTTTCTATTTTGGGAAATTTCTGATTTTGCTTTAAATTCTTCCATGATGAGGTTGGACATGATATATGAGGCTTGTATGGACATGAATGAGCTCCTTCAAATCAATTCCATCCATCAAATCACTGATTAAATCCACAGTTGACCAAGTTTGACTTTTCTGTTGACTTCTCTAGGGTTTTGCATGATTGAACCACTTCTGATGAATTCCAAACCCTAATTCCTTGAGAACTTGATTTCAAATGATGTCCCAAGTTATGTGAACTCTTGATTATTGATCATGGTGCCCAAATTCTGCAAGAATGGCCACCATCCACTGCTTTGACTGACTGTTGACTGTCTTTGACCTAATTGCTGATAATTGCTTCAACTGCAAGCAACAAGGTTAGACTGACAATATTTTTGTACTTTTTGGTTAATAAACATGTGAAAGGCAAAGATATACAAATGCAAGGCATGCTTGGTGATCAAGAATCAACCCACAAGGCAATCTACCCACTAGGAGGGAAGCCAGGGCATGCAATGATCCTTGAGGCCATGATATGGTATGATATGGGCCATGAGGGATCTTAGGGCCAAAATTGGGGTCTTACAGGTAGCAGTGATGTGTTGCTAGATACCGCTCACTGTTTATTATGTTAAATGCGTGATTTAATATAATTGCCAACGTCGTGAAAACCTATAAGGGTCACACACAAAGGACGGATTGATGAGAAATAGAGTAACTAAGGAACACCGTAAGGTACGGTGCACTTAAGTGGGAGACGAAATATGGTAAGGTACCAAATACTTAAGTGATTTTGGGCATATTATAAGATATGGGCCAAAATACACTTAAGTGGGCTTTTTAGCTTGAAGCCCACACAAGCGGTTCTATAAATAGAACCCCTTGGGTAGAAGCATTGTCACTCCACTCCACTCCACTCAGACTGAAATTCAAGTAGAGACTTGGAATTTTGTTTCCGTCTTTCTCTCACTCAAAGCCTTCATTCATAACAGCTAGCACTGTGATTGAAGGAATCCGTTCGTGTGGACTGAGTAGAGACGTTGTCATCGTTCAACGTTCGTGATCGCCCCGTGGATCTGTATCAAAGGTTTTGATCATTATCAGAGATCTGCACCAAAGGTTTGAATTGCCACAAGAGGTAACGATTCTATCACTGATCATGCCCATTCGTAAGGATCACTAAATGGAGAAATTTTTAAATTCCGTTGCGCCTTGGATGGCAATTCTCCTTCGGTATTATCACAAAAAGGATTTGTCATATCACATGACATTTTCGTGTCTTGGGTAGCAGTGATGTGTTGCTAGATACCGCTCACTATTTATTATGTTAAATATGTGATTTAATATAATTGCCAATGTCGCGAAAACCTACAGGGTCACACACAAAAGGACGGATTGATGAGAGATAGAGTAACTAAGGAATACCGTAATGTACGGTGTCCTTAAGTGAATTGTAGAACATCGTAAGGTACGGTGTACTTAAGCAGAATATGAAATATGGTAAGGTACCACACGCTTAAGTGATTTTGGCATATTATAAGATATGGGCCACATACACTTGAGTGGGCTTTTTAGCTTGCAACCCACACAAGTGGTTCTATAAATAGAACCCTTGTGTAGAAGAATTTGTGCAGTTGCAATTTCGTTTCTCTCTCTCTCTCTCTCTCTCTCTCTCTATCTATCTATCTATCTATCTATCTCACTCAATGCCTTCATTCGTAGCAGCTAGCACTGAGATTGAAGGATTTCGTTCGTGTGGACTGAGTAGAGGCGTTGTCATCGTTCAATGTTCGTGATCGCTCCGTAGATCTGCATCAAAGGTTACAATCGCCATAAGAGGTAAAAATTCTATCACTGATCATGCCCATTCGTAAGGATCACTAAAGGAGAAATTTTAAATTCCGCTGCATTTTGGATTGTCCTTCTCCTTTAGATTTTACTATGAACGCATGATTGCAAGTGCCCCCAATGATTTTATTGAATGGTAAACATGGGGATGAGATTAGAGGAAGGAGTCTGTGAAGGGCGTTTATCTAAAGAAGAGGCGTCAGCAAGCAAGAAGTATGAAGGGAGTTTTTCTAAGTGGAATAAGGGAGAAACTAATTCAGTTTCAGTGGGGAGGTAGAGGAGGACTCATGTCAGGAAAGGTTCTCAACCCCGTCAACATCATCACCAAGTTTCTTCAGTAATTCCCATTTTCTCCAACAATTCCAATAATCAATCAATTCCGATTCAGCAACAACCACAATAAAGAACCAACTACAACAACAGCAACAACAATCATCACCAGCAAAATTATGAAAGGAAGAAGGTCTCCTTTGACCCTATTCCTATGACTTATGCAGAGTTATACCCGTCTTTGGTACTCAAGAATTTAATCCAGCCGAGAAACCCTCCTCAAGTTCCGGAGCCACTACCATGGTGGTTCAAGCCTGATCTTCGTTGTGCTTTTCACCAGGGAGCCCCTGGGCATGATATAAAAAATTGATATCCATTAAAGTACGAAGTTCAGAAACTTGTGAAAAGCGGTATGGTTTCATTTGAGGACAGAGGGCCGAATGTGAAAGCCAATTTGTTGCCTGCTCATGGTAACGCTTCTGTCAATATGGTGGATGGTTGTCCAGGAAATTTTAGAGTTTTTGACGAGTGACTGTGAGCATGACCACAAAGTTCTATACATTATAGGTCATTTTGGACCAATACCATTGAACAAGTGATTTTCCTCAACTTCAAAAATGCATAACTCATTCATCCCAAATCCAAATAAGGTAAAATTTGTGACTATTTTGAAGGTTTTTGAAATAGATACAACTTTTATGAAGACACTTTTCTCATTTGAAGCTCACATAAAAAGTTAGCCAAGATGGAATAATCGAACATATGGCTTGACACTTAGAAATTGTTTTGACATGTTGAAATTTCCAAACTTCCACCTCAAAATTCATCATGATACAAGCTTCAAATGGAAAAGTGTTCAACATGAGAGTTGTTCTTATTGATCTAACCTTTCCAAAGAGTCCAATTTCATCCATTTTGGACAAGGTTTGAGTGGTATCTGTATGGTCTGAACATGGTTGCATCATTTGGCAAGGATCAAACTTCAAACAGCTGCACATTTTTGCCTTGCATTCCAATTCACTTTCAGACTCAATTACATGTGATTATGGACTTAATTGAGTAGCTCCATGGGCCTGTACACGCTCATGCAAGCATGCATCACTCAATTTCCAAATTTGGAAATATTTTGGAAGGTGCAAATAACACTTGAATTTGCTATAAATAAGAGCCTCTAGCATCAGAAATGAGGACCCTTGCGCACCAACTTTGCTTCCACACTTCAAACCCTTACATTTGAAAGGAAAACCGGAGAATTTTCATTTGAAAATTGAGTTTGAATCTAACTGTTTGGAGATTCAAAAACTCCAGGATCCAAAGCTTTGTTTCAATCCTAAGCCACTTCCGCAAGCTTCCTGAGAAAGATCAAACAAGAATTGAAGCAAGAAAGATCAAGTTTTGCACAGCATTGAAGGTATTTTCCAGGTTTTTTCTTCTCTTCCATTCTCTCTAAATTCTCATCAATTATCTTGGATCTTTGGTTGTCTGAAGTCCTACCAATGTAGGCAAGAAGATTGAGTTTCTTTGAGGCCAAGTCGAAGTAACTCAGTTCATGTACCTCAAATTTCAACTCCATGTATCTCTCAATATACTTGGAGTTAGGTTGAATTGAGGCAGGATTCGTGATTAGTGCCATTTTTACTTTAAGATCATGTCCTTCTTTTTCATTTTTTTGATGGTAATGAGAGAACCAGTTCGGTCAAGGTCACCTGAGAAGACGACCGGTGGTTTGCTCCAGCGATGAGTTGGATAGGTTCTGAGCCACGAGATCAGGTCCTTATATTTTAATCATGAGCCTTCCTTTTGATTACCAACTGTGTGGCGCACTGACTCAAGTGTCCCATGGAGCGCATGTTTTGGTCCACTTGATCTGCCACCTCAATTAATGAGGGAGATCAAGTGGTCCACGTTTTTCTGATTAATTCATTTTCATTTTCATTTTATTTATTTTATTTTCATTAATTCATATTAAATTTAATATTGATCCAAAAAATATGAGAGTTTCACCCAAAAAAATTAAATAAATTCCTCTTTCATTTTCTGAGTTAAAATTATTTTTTGGATCATTATTAATATTTTTCACGATTTAATTGATTTTGTGAATATTTTTAATTATTTAAAAATACTTTTAAGTTTCCAAAAATTATGAAATTTTTTCTCCAAGGTCCTTTGACCTTGTTTGACCTATGATAAATCTAATGGCCATTTCTTTGGTATTTTGATGAGGTTTTAGGAAATTGACCAACCATAATTTAATTTAATGCTTTTCTTTATTATTTTTAATTGTTTAAATGCCAAATTAATTGTGTAGAGCCATTTTAATTGACTTTGTGAGTTTTAACTTGTGTTTTTGGGCCCTGGTCAAGGTTGATTTGACTTTGCTAGGTTATGATAATTGGATTTAGGGGATTGATGGAATGTACATTCCAACTCCCAAAATGAATTAATGATCTTAATTTGGAAAAAGTCATCCTTTGACCAATTTGTGTTGAATCCATCCCCCCTCCCTCTTCATCTCATTCCCCCTTCTTTATCAATTCATGTAATGGACCTATGATATCTCTATATCCTAAGGCTAGTTGATTGCAAAATCAACATAAGTATGGATGAGATTAGGTCCCCCATTTTGCATATTCTTTTTGTGTGTGGCATGTTTCATGAGCATAGTTTATCATACTATGTCTCTAACATGTATTAGCACCATAATTCTATTGCTCGACCTCAAATAGTTGTGACTTCTACATAAGTCCAATTACGATTGCTTAACATAGCGCTAAATTTTGACACAAAAGGCATAGCATTCTAGTTAGTGAGATTGTAAGTCTCCCCTCTTTCATGGTATTGTGTGGAAACTTGGCATTTTTTCCTTCCTTTGGAAGATGTCTTGGTTCAAGGATTCATGCTTGTGATAAGTGGTTGAGTATTCTCCAAAGAATGACTTGAACAAAAACAAAGCAAAAGCAATACTAACTTCTAATCAACTAACAACTAACATTTAATTTCAAGTCATTTACTTTTATGCACTTTAATTTTTAAGCTTATCCATTTTCCATTATTCATACCATTCAAAATCTTTACTTTAATGTCATTTTTCCTTTTGTCCACTTGGACCATATTTTGTGATATATTGTATTTGTATATATTTGTTTGCTTGTGTGGTCTTTTTGACCTTAATGCACATAATAAGAACAAAAACCCTAAAAAACATCTTGTGTGGACTGTTGGTTTGATATGAGACTATTGGACTTAGAATTTAGGCAACATTACATATGCAAAGGACTTGGACAATGCCAAATTTCATGAAACTAAGTGCTTCTGAAGTGAACTTTCATCTGATACAAAATTGAAGATCTATTTGAGTTCATCTGCAACATGATCATTGTGAAGCTGTTATTTTGAACTTGTGTGTCATGCCCTCTTTGAAGTCATCTGATACATGGGAAATTTTGAAGGAGATCATGAAGTTGTTAAGCTTGGATGTGGCTATCTTTATTTGATGCCTTGCTCTTCATCTTGCTATTTGTGTATTGATATTGCTTGATTCTAAAGTCCAAGGGAAATTTGGGTTTCTATATGACATTCTTGTCTATTGGATTGCAAACCATTGGTCAGATCTTTTCAACTCTTAACTTTTAAAGTTTTGCTTAGGATTAGTCTCTTCATCTCCTCCACACTTCTTTAATTTCAAAATCTCTCCCTCCTTTTAAAAATCTTCTTTACTTGTGTTTGTTTTCTAAATTTAGACCATATTGCAAGTTAGAAACTTTGGCCTTATGTCATTGCATTTTCAAACTTCTTTTCTTAAATAAACTTTGTAAATAAACTTAACTATACTTGACTTAAAATTTTCAAAAGCCAAAAAGAACCAACACTCATTCAAACCATTTTTAGACCTCTTGTGCCTTTGTTAAATTTAAATTTTTGTTAAAAACAATGCACTCACTTTGAAATTGATACCACGAACTACGAGGTTTTGATCCCTCATTTTATGTTGGTACGTAGGCACAAGTTCGAAGGTCTTGTCAAACACAAAAATATAACTAATGAATTCTTTTCTCATCCCCTCACTCTATTTATTGCAAACATCATTTTATACAAAACACACACATGCACATAAGAAAGGGCTTCCTAGGAGTACCTAGGACACTTTGGATGCTAACACCTTCCCTATGTGTAACCAACCCCCTTACCTGTAATCTCTGGCATTTTATTAGTTTTGATTTGAAAACTTCTTATCTTTTTGGGTTTTGTTCGTACTTTTCTCTTTTCCCTTGGAAACAATAAAAGCACGGTGGCGAATATTGTTTAATTAATGTCTAGCTTATCCATAGCTTAATGGTCATGAATTTACCGCTACAATGCTTCACTGTTGAAGTGTTGAATGATTGATGCTTGCTTGGAGACTTGTCAATTGCATGATTCAAGTCACATTAAAGTCTATGAATAAGGGAAGATGATTTGAATAGCTAGGGCCTACGCCCCATTGTTGGTGTAAGCCCTAGAGGCCAATACATTTTGGTACTTGTATCGAATAATAAAAGGCATTCTCTTTATTATGGTTGATTAATAAAGTCCCTGGAATAGATAGTCTGTTTAATGTATTAAGTGTGACTTAATCATGAGAACACATTAAACATAAGGACACTATTCCTAAAGTATCCGTAGTCGAGCTTTAGTGTGAAATGGGATAACATTAAAGCATTAAGACTATTATGTTTGTAGACTGGTGATCATATCTCATGGATCATGGATAAAGAGTTATCAAGTCTTAAACATAGGTATGAATATTAGGAGTAATATTTATACTGGATTGACCCGCTATGAGAATACTATATAGAAAGTTATGCAAGGTGTCATAAGTTATTCTCATGGTGATAATAGTGTATTCCACTCTTCGACCTGAAACCACTATGGATCCTAGATGTAGAGTCGAGTGCTTTATTGCTGATCCAACGTTATCCGTAACTAGATAACCATAAAGGCAGTTGATGGGTACTCCACAAATCATGCTGAGGGACATGAGTGACCTAGATGGAATTTGCCCATCCTGCATAACAGGATAAATGTCTATGGGCCCAATATTGAACTGGACAAGGATGACACGATCTATGCCTTGTGTTCAATATAGACATAAGGGCAAAAGGATAATTATACACATAAGTATTATCACAGAAGGAATTGTCAGATCACGTGACATTTTCGTGTCTTGGGTAGCAGTGATGTGTTGCTAGATACCGCTCACTGTTTATTATGTTAAATGCGTGATTTAATATAATTTCCAACGTCACGAAAACCTACAAGGTCACACACAAAGGACGGATTGATGAGAGATAGAGTAACTAAGGAATACCGTAAGGTACGGTGCCCTTAAGTGAATTATAGAACATCGTAAGGTACGGTGTACTTGAGTAGAATACGAAATATGGTAAGGTACCATGGGCTTAAGTGATTTTGGGCATATTATAAGATATGGGCCAAAATACACTTAAGTGGGCTTTTAGCTTGAAGCCCACACAAGTGGTTCTATAAATAGAACCCTTGTGCAGAAGCAAAAATTTGCGGTTGCATTATTTTCGTTTTCTCTCTCTCTCTCTCTCTCTCACTCAAAGCCTTCATTCGTACCAGCTAGCACTGAGATTGAAGGAATCCGTTCGTGTGGACTGAGTAGAGACGTTGTCATCGTTCAACGTTCGTGATCGTTTCGTGGATCTGCATCAAAGGGTTTTGATCGTTACAAGAGATCTGCACCAAAGGTTTCAACCGTCACAAGAGGTAAATATTCTATCACTGATCATGACCATTCGTAAGGATCTCTAAAGGAGAAATTTTTAATTTCCGCTGCGCTTTGGGTCGCAATTCTCCTTCACCCATATGCAAAGTCACTATAAACAAGGGTATGAGAAACTTTGTCTCATCATTCCTCATTACTTAAGGCTCATATCGTGTAACCCTTATCATGATTGACAAGTGTTGTTAAGGGCTCCTGGTTATTTATCTTGATGATGCCATGTTATTTGTTGTATTGAGAAGACTTGGCAATTGTTTGATTCGAATTATGCTAAAGTTTATGATTGAGGGAAAACACTTTGAAAAGCTAGGGTCTACGCCCCGTACGCAAAGTCATTCTAGACAAGGGTAGGAGAAACTCCATGTCATCATTCCTCATTACTTAAGGATTAAGGCTTAAAATTTGAACCGCACTTGTCAAGTGTTAATATCTTTGTTGTGCTTGAGAAATAATGCACTTTGCTAGCTATGCTTGATTGATGTTGACGTTGAAGTCTTGATCTTGCATTTGAATCTTGAGGTGTTGAGCTCCTGAGATTCAGCATATCCGCACTAGCTTGAGCACGATGAATTTTCCCTATCAAGTGATCAAGGGTCTTTTGATCACTTGACTAAGCTTGGGGCTTACAACACAATACAAAGGATTTGGTTGACCAAAGCGACCTTTGGTCAACACTAATCAATGGGATTAAAATAATAGTTGAACTATGTATAAAATAAACTTATTGAATTACTCAACTAATAAGTCGCTTTGGTCAATACTAATCAATGGGATTAAAATAACAATTGAACTATATATAAAATAAACTTATTGAATTACTCAACTAATAAAATCAAACAAATCTGATTAAGTCCCTAAACTAAGGGAACATGTATTACAATAAGGTTTTAATCGCTAAGGGAAAATGGTCGTTATGTGAATATGAATTAATTACTATTTAGGACTGTTATTGCCATGAAGAAGGCTCATCCGACAATAGCGTCCCTAAAAGAGTCTCGTCTGGGTGAGGTCTTCGTATTGTCCCCAAAAGGAAAACTCCTAGTGGGTCCATACTACGCAACTCTCGAGTCCAAGGTTCTAATTAAGGTTCTCAGAGTCATAGGTCGAGGTTGGAAATATTACTGTAAGATAGTAACACGTCCAAGGGATCTCATCTGATTGGGGCGTTCATATTAACCCAACAAGTATGAAAATTCTTAGGTTAATACTACATAACCGCCATATATAGTGGGTTAAAAGGTCCCTAGAGTCATCAATCCAACTTGAAAATACTATCGTCATGACGAAAACTCGTCGCGCAATAATATCTCAAGAGAATCTACTATTTAGGACCAATTACTATTTAGGACTGTTATTGCCATGAAGAAGGCTCATCCGACAATAGCGTCCCTAAAAGAGTCTCGTCTGGGTGAGGTCTTCGTATTGTCCCCAAAAGGAAAACTCCTAGTGGGTCCATACTACGCAACTCTCGAGTCCAAGGTTCTAATTAAGGTTCTCAGAGTCATAGGTCGGGGTTGGAAATATTACTGTAAGATAGTAACACGTCCAAGGGATCTCATCTGATTGGGGCTTTCGTATTAACCCAACAAGTATGAAAATTCTTAGGTCTTAGGTTAATACTACATAACCGCCAGATATAGTGGGTTAAAAGGTCCCTAGAGTCATCAATCCAACTTGAAAATACTATCGTCATGACGAAGACTCGTCGGGCAATAATATCTCAAGAGAATCTACTCTAAGCTGGGTCTTCGTATCGTCCTAACAAGGAAGACTCCTTGTGGGCATCCACTACACAACCACCATCTTAATCTTATGGTTTTTCTCATACTCTGGTAGATAGCCTACCTCACAAAGTACCACTAACCAGAGAGCCCCAAATAAGACAAAGTCAATAAACCACAACACAATAATTATAACAGCATACTAACAGAATAAAGATAACAAATAAACAAGGTTAACACTCAATACATAAATTGAACTAAGTTAGGCTTCACTCTCTCTTGCTTGGAGCTAGTCCCCAGCAGAGTCACCATCTGTCGCATCTGGAAAAATACGATCCCTCGCGATGGTTGCGAAAAAAATTAGTTCGAACAGAGTCGCTACCGAACTTTATTTATCCCAATGAAGGAATAGGAAAATATCTGTAAAACCTTTGAAAGATAGAATAATGGTCGTCGCAACCATATTCGGGTTCGAGAGTCGATTACGTAAGGGGAAGGTATTATCACCCCTCACGTTCGTTGTACTCAACGGGAACCTTTTAGTTTAATTTGTGATTTGAATGTTAGCTTATATTGTTTGTTTTCTTTGAATGAATAAAGATTGAAAAGAGGTGGATGGAAACCTTAGAAGGGGGGAAAAGGGAGGTTTTTTATTAGTGTGCTCGCCAAGATCTCGCAATCTCATGCCTACGTATCCTTATGGTGCAATAAGGAAATCAGAGTATTCGTAGTTCGGGGAACTACGGTTTGTTGGTGTCTTTTAGTGAGCAGTGGTTTAGATCGTGTTCTAAAGGCTAAACGTTGGCTTATTTACTCTCAGCGGAGGCTTAAACACTAGTTTGTTATGTGCATTAGAAAGGATTAAACAAGGTTCTTTCTAAAAAGAGTTTTGACCATACGGGGTGATAAGTTGGATTAATATGTTTGATGTTTTGTTTGATTGGTTTCGATCGCACGAGGGAGAGAAAGGATAGATTCGATGTGTTAAGATATTTTTGTTGGATGACGATTACTTGGATAGTCGAGTAAGACAACTCGTATCCTAATAGTCGGGAAAGGAAATAGAAGACTCTAGACCACTTTCTTTTTCATCCTTAATTATAAAAGGAGTTTGATAATAGTTAAGGTGTTTTTGAATGGATGAATAATACTCAGATAGTCGAGTAAGACAACTCGCATCTTAATAGTCGAGAAAGGGAATAGAAGACTCTAGACCACTTCCTTTTCCATCTGGGATTATGAAAATAGGTTTATGTATGGTTGGTATTTTTAGAATCAACGACAAGTACTTGAATGGATGAGTAAGACAACTCATATCCAAGCATTTGAGGAGAAGAATCCAAGACTCAAGACCATCTCCCTTTTCGTATAGTTTATTGTGAAAATCGTTTGATTAAGTTATAAGTTTGTGGAAAAATGACAATTGTTCGACTAACCGAGTAAGAGAACTCGTATTCAAACAATTGAGGAGAGAAGTTGAAGGCTCAAAGTCATCTCCCTTTTCATTTAGTTTATTTATAAGAGTGTTTTGATTTAATCGGGTTTAGAAGTTTGCAGAGAAACGACAATTGTCTAACTGACCGAGTAAGAGAACTCGTATTCAAACAATTGGGGAGAGGAGTTGAAGGCTCAAAACCATCCCCCTTTTCATTTCGTTATTATGAAAATAATTTGATCTTAATAAGCTTAGGCGAATTAGAAATGACAATTATTTGACTAACCGAGTAAGAGAACTCGTATTCAAATAGTTGAGGAGAGGAGTTAAAAACTCAAAACCATCCCCCTTTTCATTTTGTTATTATGAAATAAGATTTAATTGTAATTAGGTGTTTTAATTTAATTTGAATAGAATACTCGATATTGGGTCGAGGTTTTAAATTTGTGTTTGCGAATAAATCGAATTTTATTTAATGAATCAATCATCTAATTGATTATTTAACAATCGAATAGGTCTCATTGTAAGAAATCCCAATATAAGCTATGTGAGGTTGATGGCGATGCTTAAAAGCGATCGACTTACATGGGCATTTAAAAATGGGCTTGACATTGAATCGAGAAATCTGTGATTTTTTAAAAGGAGTTTAACAGGATTATAACGCTTATGATGATTGATAATAAAATATCGTCATAAAAATACACTTCAACACGTGATTTATATTCAACTAGAAATAGCACAAACGAGCCTAACCAATCGAGATTTAAAACAATAACTCGAACATAAAATCTTTAACAAAAAAATAAAATAAAATGCAAATTTAATTAAATAAAATAATTGATAATAATGCTTAAAAAAGATATTAAATGGTTAATTAATTAATAAATGAAACTCTAATTAATTCAAATAGGATTCTTTTAAAACTTAGGTACTAAAATGAAAACCAATGCAAGAAAAGATGGGCCTCTTGGCATCTAAGGCCCACTTGGGAGCTCAACATCTTGGTGAGGAGAATGGGCTACACCATTCTGAAGGCCCACACAAGAACGATTCACATTGGGCCCATGAAGGTTTGAATTGGATCCAAACACTCCTTCCCAAGAATCTGAAGAAAGAAGTGAAGAGTATGACTCTTCCCCTTCCAACAAGCTTCGGTTTGCGTACGAGTGTCATTTCCTATGCGATCACGTGTGGCCATTAATACTAGGTGAGAATAAAAACAGACGGCTGTTGGGGAATGGAAAAGCCAAAATCCTCATCAATGACCAATAACTCACTTTTAAGGAATAAATAAACAGATATCCTAAACATGCCAAAAGCATTCATGAATTTCGTCCCTCTCTCTGCTCTTCATTTCTCCTCCTCTATCTCTAAAACCTCTAAAAATAAAAATAAAGCGCGATCTAAGCTCGCCGCTCCAAAACCTTCCAAACTCTGAATCGGAGAAAAACCTTTCAATCGCTTTCCTATCACATAATGATCAAAGATCTACTACGGACAAACCCTTTACCAAACTCAAACAACCAAACCGAAACCTTACAATCTATACCAACAAAGCTAACAAACAATCACATATGCAATCAATCAAGTTTATCATATTATCATGAAGTTGATGCGTTATTTATATAACGGAAAACATATGGAAAAGTGAAGAAGGAAATTAAATAAACTTTACCGGAAAACAACGTTTCCGGCGAGATTGGGAAGTGGAATTGGACCTCGGGTAAGTATCTTTCTTCCTCCTTTGATGTTTGAAACTTTTCTACTTTCTTCGAGTCCTCTCCTTCCTCTTTTTGTTCTTCTGTTTACCCGCTTGTTCCTCTTGATGAAGGTGTGTCACCGGGATAAACACACCTTGCGCAGAGTTCCGATGTGAACTTCGGATGGGACTTCTATAAGTTTAAGGAGTTCCTTAGAGGGGGGGGGGGGTGAATGAGGCACTTAGAGTATTTTCCGGATTTTTGATGGTTTATGACTTTTACTTTCTGAAATGTTTTAGTGATGAAAAGCGGTAAAGGCGGAAAGTAAATGACACAGAGATTTATAGTGGTTCCCCTTACAGATTGAGAGTACTCCACTCCCCTTTCAACACGAAAGAGAATTTCACTAAAATGTTAGATTCCTAGACAAGACACTTTAAGGTCTTTCTATCTATTCTAACATACCAACAACAATCCTCTTGGATTTGCAATGTTTAAAGTCCAATCGAGACTCAATTTCTCACAAATGGACCTCTTGTATCCACACACCGGATAACAAGGATAATACCTTACAAACCTATCCTTAACAGTCCTAAGAATAAGTTGTAATCAAAGAATATAATTCTGAATAATTTGTATAAGATGAGATAGATGAAAATTGAAGTATATCAATTAAATAATTGATCTTCTCCTTTGTAACACTCAAATCTCACAATAATTATACAAGTGTTTTTGAAATGGAATGAAACTATGATGCTGGAAAAATGAAGGTTTATTTCACTCTTAAGAAAATGTGGATGAACACTTAGAAAGATTGAGAGAATGTGTGTAAATGATTTTAAAATATTGCAAGGAGGTGATTTTGAAATCTGAAAAATGATGTTTATATAATGTCTAAAACACCTCCTTAGATGAATGCAATAATCCAAAGGTTACCATGTTTCATGATGAAGAGACCATAAGAGTTTTCATGAAAAGATGCAAATATTTTTCATTCTGGATCAGTGGTAATCGGTTACCTTAAATAGGGTAACAGGTTACATGCATTCAACGTTACAAAATAATTTGAAATTTGCTTGAGGTAACCAGTTACCTTAAATTGGATAACCGGTTACATGGTTCCAATGTTACAAAAATATTTGAAAATTACTCAGAGTAATCGGTTACTCTAAAAGTGATAATCGGTTACTCTAACACAGTTTTGAAAAATAACTTGAAAAAAATGAAGTGTGGTGGTTTGTTGATGCATAAAACTATTCTCAATGATGAATGCAACATGTTGTGAACACTTGTATAACTATCTAGAGTTCAAGTGTTACCTTAATCCATGTGAAAGCCGAATCTTCATGTGATCCACCAAAACTTGATCATTTGTTGGAAACTTCATTCACAAGCTTTAACCTTGAGAAAGTTTTACCTTATACCCCTACATTTATCCTTCCACCCCTACATTTTATAAAAAATACCAATTTTATCCTTATATATTTTTAATTAAATTTTTTTTAAAAAAATATTTTTAAAATTTTATTTTTGTGTACCGGAAGACTTTGCAAAAGAGTTCCGGTAGTCATTTTTCAAGTATTTTTTTAATATTTTTTTTATGTACCGGAAGACTTTGCAAAAGAGTTCCGGTAGTCAATTTTTGTGTACCGGAAGACTTTGCAAAAGAGTTCCGGTAGTCATTTTTCAAATATTTTTTTAACATTTTTTGCGTGTACCGGAAGACTTTGCAAAAGAGTTATGGTAGTCAAATTTTATGTACCGGGAGACTTTACAAAAGAGTTCCGGTAGTCATTTTCAAATATTTTTTTATCATTTTTTGTGTGTACCGGAAGACTTTGCAAAAGAGTTTCGGTAGTCAATTTTTGTGAACCGGAAGACTTTGCAAAAGAGTTTCGGTACTCATTTTTCAAACATTTTTTGACTTTTTTTTTGTATACCGAAAGACTTTGTAAAAGAGTTCCGGTAGTCAATTTTTGTGTACCGAAACTCTTTTGTAAAGTCTTCCGATACATACAAAAATGTTTAAAAAATACGTGAAAAATGATTACCGGAATTCTTTTACAAAGTCTTTCGGTATGTTAAATAAAATTTAAAAATTATTTAAATAATAAAATAATAAATTATTTAAAAATATATAAAGATAAAATTGGTATTTTTTATAAAATGTAGGGGTATAAGAATAAATGTAGGGGTATAAGGTAAAATTTTCCCAACACCACCATTCACACGGAGTGAGAAACGTATTTGAAAAGGAACCACGCCATGACTTTGGTAGCGCTCGTGCAGAAGCGATGGTAAGACTGTCTGAAAACCTCCAAGCTGCGACAACACGGCGTTGCACTCCACGGGTCGTCGCGCCTGAACAGGTTATCAACCGAATCATTCTTTGTCGCTTCATCAAAATGCTATCAATCGAATTCCATCATCGTCTTCGTCGATTCCAGAGACGCAAGAACCGTATCAATGCTCGGTTTATAGAAGATAATAGAGTTCATGGATTATGCTCAAACTCACCGACACGCGACTCAATCCATCATTGCGCTCATGGACTCAAACAGAAAGGAAAAGGACTTACCATATTTGATGCTTCAACCGCAAACAGGTACTCAACTTCTTCTATTCTTCTCTGATTCAATCTTTCACGCTTCTTCTTCTCGCTATGTTCCACAATTTTGATTCTTCGTCTTGTTTATGTATATTGTTTTGCGTATTCTGGTTGTTGTGTGCGTTGTTGATGCGTGTTCATTGCTTCTGCATGTTATTGCCTTTGAATTGGATTGTTTTGCTCTGTGATTCTGGATTCATCGTGATGAATGAATGAAGAGAGCTTTTTGTGGATTTGTGATTTTATGGATCTGTTATGAATGAGTGCAGAATGGTTTTATTTTATAGATGAGGAAGAGTAAATTAGTTAGAAATATGCCCGAAATTCAACTTGAAATTCACAATTCAGTTACGGATTGCAAATTTGTTACTTGAGTACATCGAATAAGAAATTTTAGTTAGTTTAAATTAGGATGAAAGATTACGTGTTGCTGCGCCTAGGTTAGCTAATGGTGAGCTGCAATCATGTCTTGTTATATGAATTTGCAGGTGGAGAGATTTTGAGTTTATTTTGGAAATAAACTCTTTTGTGTTTAGAAAAAAGTGTGTGGAAATATTAGAGGCTTGAATAGAAACTTGGTAGGTAGGAGAATTATTTATGGAAGAGAGAACTTTGTATTTTTGCTTGATTCAAAAGTGTTGGATTACATCTCTATTTATAGTACTCTAAGGAGAACTCTAGACACACTAATTCTAGAGAGTTCTCAACTCTAGATATTCAAAGAGTATTCTAGAAAATATTACAATCTTAAGAAATATCTAGATACTCTAAATACTACAAGACTTTTCTAGAAACATTATCCAATATAAACTAAGCCCAAATAATTAAGTCCAAAATCAAATAATAAAATTAGTCCCAAATCAAGTTTAATATTTCAACATCCCCCCTTAAACTTGATTTGTGACTCCAAGCATATTCCTTAACTTCACGAAAGTTTCCAATTTGAGTGGCTTGGTGAAAATGTCGGCAACTTGATCTCTAGACATCATATACTTCAACTTCACCTTCTTCTTCTCGATGCATTCTCTTATGAAGTGGTAACGAGTGTTGATGTGCTTACTTCTTTCCTGAAATACAGGATTCTTTGCCAAAGCAAGTGCTGATTTATTGTCAACACATATTTCAACAGGATCTTCTTGTGGCATTTTTAATTCTTTCAACAAATTCCTTAGCCAAACTGCATGACAAACACATGATGTGGCAGCAACATACTCAGTTTCACAAGTTGATAGTGTGACGATAGGTTGCTTCTTTGACATCCAAGTGAAAGCAGTATCTCCCATGAAGAACACAAAACCAGTAGTGCTTTTTCTTTGATGTATCGAAGGATTCTTTTTGCCGCCTTGAAGTGAGTTGTTGTTGGAGCTTCCATGTAGCGACTTACGACTCCTACAGCATAGAGAATATCTGGCCTTGTACTTGTCAAGTAACGCAAACTTCCAACCAAACTTTTGTAAAGAGTTGGATCAACAAACTCTCCATTTTCGTGCTTACTCAACTTGCTTCCACATTCCATCGGGGTGCCAACTGGATTGGCATCATCCATCTTGAACTTCTTAAGGACTTCTTTGGCATAACCTTCTTGGGTGATAAAAATTCCTTTGTCTTCTTGCTTTACTTCGATGCCGAGATAATATGCCATGAGCCCCATATCTGTCATCTCAAATTCATTTGACATGTCTTTCTTGAACTCTTCGAACATGCTTAAATTGTTCCCTGTGAAGATCAAGTCATCAACATATAAGCACACAATCAAAATATCTCCACTTTGTGCTTTAATATAGAGTGCATGCTCATATGGACACTTGATGAAGTTCTTGTCTTGAAAGTACTTGTCGATTCGAACATTCCAAGCTCTTGGTGCTTGCTTGAGTCCGTACAATGCATTCTTCAACTTCAAGACTTTTTCTTCTTGCCCTTTTACTTCATAGCCTTGTGGTTGCTCGATATAAACTTCTTCTTCGAGAAAACCATTCAAGAAGGCCGACTTCACATCCATTTGATAGATCTTCCATTCATTTTGGGCTGCCAAAGAAATGATCAGTCTAATAGTTTCAAGACGAGCAACGGGGGCAAATACCTCATCATAGTCAATTCCTTGTCTTTGACTATATCCTTTCGCCACCAATCTTGCTTTGTATCTCTCCATGTCTCCTTTTGCATTCTTCTTCGCCTTGTACACCCATCTTACTCCGATTGCGTTGTGTCCTTGTGGAAGTGTAGTAAGTTCCCATGTATCATTCTTCGTGATTGACTTGATTTCTTCTTCCATGGCGTCTCTCCACTTTACGTTTTCAACTGCTTCTTGATAGCTTAGAGGCTCGCAATTACCCAAAAGGCAAAAAAGGTTAATGTCATTTATGTTTTCGGTTACCTCATAAAGCTCTTCAATACTCCTTAGTCGTGGTGTCCTCTCACTTGAGCTTGTTTCATCCAACCTTGGTGTCAGTGAGACCGGTGGTGTAATATTTTCTTCTATCATTTGTTGTTCCATTTCGTCTTCTTCTTCAAAGTAAGGAAGAAAATCGTACCTGTCTTCTTAAAGACTCCAATCCTAACAATCTTCTTCTTCGAACTCCACGTCACGACTTATGACGATCTTTCCACTATTTGGATTATAGAGCTTGTACCCTTTGGAGCTTGAGTTGTAACCGACGAATACATACTTCTCACTTTTATCATCGAGCTTTGTTCTCCTTTCATCAGGAACGTGAGTATAGGCAATGCTTCCAAACACTTTGAGGTGAGAGATCCCAGGCTTCCTTCCACTCCATGCTTCTTGTGGTGTCTTCTCATGCACGCTTCTTGTTGGGGAACGATTTGTCAGATAAACCGCACATGCCACTGCTTCGGCCCAAAAATCTCTCGGCATCTTCTTGCTCTTAAGCATGCTTCGCACCATGTTAAGTATGGTCCGATTCTTTCTCTCTGCTGCTCCATTTTGTTGTGGTGATCTTGGCACTGTTAGTGGACGGAGGATTCTATGGTCTTCACAATATTTTTGGAACTCATTTGAAATGAACTCTCCTCCTCGGTCAGATCTCATGGCCTTAATGGAAAGACCACTTTCTTTCTCCACAAGGGCTTTGAACTTCTTGAAGTTTTCAAACACTTCTGACTTCTCCTTCAAGAAATAAACCCATGTTTTTCTAGAATAATCATCAATAAAGAGGAGAAAGTATTTACTCTTACCAAAAGATTTTGGATTGATTGGTCCACAGACATCAGTGTGTATGAGCTCTAGCGGTTTTGTCGCTCTTGACGTTGATTCCTTTGGAAAGCTTTTCCGGAATTGCTTCCCAACTAGACATCCTTCACATAGTTGGTCTGGGTGGTTTATACTAGGCAAGCCTCTCACCATTTCCTTCTTTGACAAACATTTTAGACTATCGAAGTTGAGATGTCCGAATCGTAGATGCCATAGCCACGAAGAGTCGGTATAGCAAGTCTTGAGACACTTTGCAACATCATTTTGAATGTTCAAGAGGAACATTCTATTATTTGACATAGGCACCTTAGCAATCAAGTTATGTCTACAATCTCTTAAGAAAAGACTATGTTCTTTCAAGTGGATGTCATAGCCTTTCTCTAATAATTGTCCCAAGCTCAAAATATTATTCTTCATGTTAGGAACATAATAGACATTGGATATGAATTGATGACTCCCATTCTTTAAGCGTATAAGAATTTTACCTTTGCCTTTGACCGGTATCTTTGAGTCATCTCCAAATGAGACATTGCCAGTTGTCGCTTCATTGATCTCTACGAACATGCTTCGATCGCCACACATGTGATTGCTTGCGCCGGTGTCGAGGTACCATTTGTTTCTTTTCTCTTCAACTTGGTTTTGGCACGCGAGCAACAAAGTTTCTTCTTCTCTGCCTTTTTCTTCTACAAAGTTAGCTTTCTCCACAACTTTCTTCGAGAATCTACACTCAGATGCATAGTGATCGATCTTGTTGCAGTTGAAGCACTTGATTTGTGATTTGTCATACCTCGACCATGAATTTCCTCTTCCACAACCTCTTGTTGCTTGTGGATTCCAGCTTCTTTCTCCATTGTTAGAGTAGTTGTTGTAACTGCCTCTTCCTTCTCCTCCATGTCCTCGTCCACGCCCACGATCTTGACCACGACCTCGTCCTCTTTGGCTCTTGTAATTCGCATAATTTGCTTCCTTTATGTTGAGTTGTAGTAGTTGCTCCATAGCCTCCTTTTGTTTAATTTTTCTCTTTTGTTTTTCTTCGTATTCTTGTAAGGAACCCATGAGTTGCTCAATAGTCATGGTCTTTAAATCCTTGTTTTCTTCAATGTTGGTAACAATGAAGTCAAAACTTGGATTTAAAGTGCGAAGTATTTTCTCCATGACTTTTACCTCATTAACATCTTCGCCATTTCTTTTAAGTTGATTGACTACAACCAATACTCGAGAAAAATAATCAGAAATTGACTCGGACTCTTCCATAAATAAACATTCAAAATCACCTCTAAGAGTTTGAAGACGTATCTTTTTCACCTGTTCCACTCCTTTGTTGCAAGTTTGAAGTTTGTCCCATGCTTCTTTGGCCGTCGTTGCGTTGGAGATCTTCTCAAATGTATCTTCATCCACCGATTGATAAATGAGGAAGAGAGCTTTCTTGTCTCTCTTTCTTGACTCCCTCAATGTCTCCTTTACACCTTGGCTTAGCGAGGCTTCATCTTGCTCATTGAAGCCTTTCTCAACGATATCCCACACATCTTGAGCTCCTAGTAGCGCCTTCATCTTGATACTCCAATTGTCATAGTTATTCTTTGTGAGCATCGACATTTGAAAAGGGAAACCTCCATTTGCCATTTTTTTAGGACCTTGAAGCTCTGATGCCACTTTGTTGGAAATAAACTCTTTTGTGTTTAGAGAAAAGTGTGTGGGAATATTAGAGGCTTGAATAGAAACTTGGTAGGTAGGAGAATTATTTATGGAAGAGAGAACTTTGTATTTTTGCTTGATTCAAAAGTGTTGGAATACATCTCTATTTATAGTACTCTAAGGAGAACTCTAGACACACTAATTCTAGAGAGTTCTCAACTCTAGATATTCAAAGAGTATTCTAGAAAATATTACAATCTTAAGAAATATCTAGATACTCTAAATACTACAAGACTTTTCTAGAAACATTATCCAATATAAACTAAGCCCAAATAATTAAGTCCAAAATCAAATAATAAAATTAGGCCCAAATCAATTTTAATATTTCAACAGTTTCTATGTTATAATTTTCGTCATCAGTTCTGCAAGGTGATTTTTTTGCCTTTCATAAAATCTAGAATGAAGAAACTCGTTTTATTTTTGCAGGGTGCAATAACTCTCGGTGTTAGAAGCTGGCAGAGTTTCAACTGATGTGGGCATTGCAATAATCATGAAATTAAGCAACTCTAGAAGGAAAGGGTTAGGACTCATTTCTACTGATACTATAAAGTTCAGCATGTTCCGCCTTAGGGGGTTTTCAATGGTTTGATCTCACAAAACACCCTTCAGTTACAGCTTCACCACCATCGAAAGAGAGGTATGACTGGAAACCATTTTATACCATGTGCTTCAAAATATATGACTCCTACTCTATCAACCCAAATGTGTTGTTTCTTTATTTTAGAATGTACTGAATTATTTCCATTGTTTGAATTCTTGGATTGATCTTGCTTTCTAATTTGATTTCAAAACTCCAATGACACATAACAGGACACTTCATCACCATATGATATAAGAAACTCCTCTAAGAAGGACATTAGCCTCATGTATGGTAACCAAGGTTCTAGGTTGATTAACGACCTCATGAGAAAGAAGAGGGAATGAAGATCAAATTGAAATTGTGCATTAGAGGGAATGAAGATCAAATTGAAATTGTGCATCAGAGGGAATGAAGATCAAATTGAAATTGTGCATTAGGGATCGTAGGTTTTGTAATAACTTATGAATTATATTGTGATGATAAATTGAATGGTTGAGTATAATGTTTAAATGACATATGAAATGTTGAATGAATGGAAATGATTGAACATATACATTGAATGTTATGTAGCATATTTAGAAAATTGAATGTCTATTAACTAATCATGGAAAATTATTAACGAATGGATTTTATGGAAAGACTTGAATGAAAATATATGGTGTTTGAATGACATTGAATGGAATTCTTAATGAATGATTGAATGGTGATTTGAACATGTTATGGAAATAAATCAAAAATTGACTAAATTTGGATGCATCAATCGAAAATCAATAGTTAAGATAATCCAAGGCATGATTAGAATCAAAATGCAAATGATCATTGTCATATGGGCCTATGGAGTAGATGGTTGACTTTGGTCAACAGTTGACCGAAGTCAACTGGAGGCAAGAGTTAGGGTTTTCACATATAATATAGTCAAGGCACGATCCACATGAAACAAGCATAAAGTTCAAGCTATAATGCATGAATCAATAGACTTAATATCTGAATGAATATGTCACCCTTGACCATCTGTACCACATGAATGAAATGGATCAAGACATACAGACCTATGCATTTGCAAATACAAAGAGACCTTGGTCAATGGGCTAGGCAATGTTTGAATCAGGTAAAATATCAACCATGTAGGCATGTGGATAATGGGTGAGGCATGATATGACAGTCATACATCTTTCCCCAATGAATTAGGGTTTCTATCAAGCAAGTTGATAAATCAAGCCATAAAGCATGTAGTATCATGCTTTACCTGGTTAGGGTTTCATATGCATAGATAAAAGCTCACGGGGTCAAAGGGTGGTTAAATCAGGAATTAGGGTTTTGAATACATGAATGAATTCCATGATTGTAACCTTCCTGAACCAAGATTGAAAGAGCATGACATCAGGGTTTCCCCTCACATGATGAGCCAAACTCCGATACTCGGGAAAAAACATGGTTTTAATTAACCACAAGCTTTGAATCTATGATGTTTGTATTAACATGAATGCATGATGCATATGAATCTCAAGTCACGGGTCAAATGAAAAGTGAAAAAGGGAGGGCAAATTTTGGGGTACGACAGATGGTAGTGTTTATTCATCTTCGGAAAAGGGAATGGAGTTTGAATCACATTCCTCCCCTTATGTCAGTGGTGGTTTTAAATCAGGAATCATCATTTTGAGTGACAATTCAAGGATGCATGATTCATCTGAAGAATCTCTTTCAGACGATGCTCTCCCTATGAATACTTCAGAATATTTGTTTCATGTAAAATCCGACAGGGTTAAAAACTTGTTGAGAGATTAATGCCTTCTCCTGTCTTGACTGAGGTAGAAAGAGAGGATGCCCGCCAAATGAGGGAATATGTCGGGTGCTTTGTCAAAACATATCGGGAGTCAGCTAGTCATGACCCTAGGGACGCCGAAATATCTCCTCATATAGTGTGCCAAGGGCGACATGATGTCGTGTCCTGGGTCAATCATGATGATCATCATAGAGATAACGTATTGGCCCGTAAGGGTCTTCAATTAATAGAGTCGGTTAATGCGAATAGGTACCATTGTGTGGCCGTCAAAATAGTTGGGACTTTTTCTATTCTGAATATCGTCGAAGTCGTAACCCAAGCCAACTTCATGGTTGGTAATTCCCCAGATTGGGCGATTCTACTAATAGGTCTGAATGAGGGGGCATGTGGCTCTTTCGAGGGTTACTCGGTTCCCTTGTATGGGTGTCTTTTCACTAGGTTAGGGATGTGTCTACCATTCTCTGATTTTAAGATGGCTATGATGAATCATCTAAAAGTTTCCCATCACAGCTTTATCCTAGAGCTTTGGCCTTCATGATGGTATTCCAACTTTACGTCGAGTACAAGTCTTGAAAACCTTCATTAAGGCTCTTCTTCGACCTTTTCTCTATAGCTCGCACTTCGCTGGATGATGCTCGGGTTCAATGATTAATCTCCTTTTTTCCCCAAGTATCTTGGTTCAACTCTCTCGCTTCTAACTGGGGTGATTTTTAGGAGCGTTTCGTATTGGTGAAACTCGTCGCTTCTGAGGCGCATATGGCCTTCTTATCGTCTTTGGATCCGGCGGGAAACGCCCACACTTGTAGAGGTGGACTTTGGAAATATTGATACAGGGTTCATTTCTACCGGCATATTCTGTTGGAACAAATTTTTTTTGTCCCATATCCCTTAGGTTTTAATGATAACAAATTATTTAAAGAACAACTGAGTATACTAGTATTTGTTAAATTATGTAGGACCATAGACTAAAGTTTCATGAATAATACAAGTATTAGTTCTGACTATGAACATATAAAGAGAAGCTTAAAAACCAGAATCTGACGGATCAGAAGCTGAAGACCAGATTATGAAGAAGTCAACTTCTTAAGAGGTTAACGTCTGATGGCCAGAGTCTCATGAAGTCAACCTCTAAAGACCAGACTTTGAATAAGTCTGCTTCAGAAGAAACTGAATTAAAAAAAAATCAATTAAATGGTGGAAAAAGTTGGATGAGATTAACTAATGAATGTGATGAGGAAGAAATGTTTTGTTGGGGAAGGCATAGTGAAAAGAGCTTAATAATGCATGGGTTTACTCTCATTCACTGTAAAGCTGAAAATAAAATAACTTTTGCATCAATTTACTCTCATCATAAGGTAGCTAAGGGTTTAAAGAACAGTGGGCCAGTTGTTTCTATTCACCAATTTTTCTTCTATTATATAACTTTTATTTATATAATATAATAATATTTGTCGATTTTGATTAAATGATTTGTATTTAAAAGTTGAGGAATTAATAACTAATTTTTTAAAATATTTTTATTGGTTTATTTTGGGGTAGATTTAATTAATAGTGGGATATAATGTATTTAGCTTTTTAAGAATTTAAATTTGTTGTTTTTAATGTAAAATTTTCATTTCAAAAGATGCAAAATTTATTTTTGACCTGACTATTCTTTATTAAGGATATGTGAAATCTCGATCTTTATTCTACTTTTTATTTATTGATTATGCTTTTTTAATTTATTATTTATGTTTTCATTTATTTATTGATTCATTCGTTCTTTTGAATTTAATACATTTGTTTTATTTAGCATATTGACTCTTTATTTTCTTTTTATTGATATTATATTAATATTATATTAATAGATTTGACTACATTTACATTTTAATATGTATAATAACAAGTTATTTTTCATTGACATTCTTTTATTATTATATTCATAAGGTTTAAATAGTCTTTTCGTTCCTATAAGTCGACGTGTTTTTTATTTTTGTCCCTACATTTTTTTAATAAAAATATTTTCTGAATGTTAAAATCAATGTGGTGTTAATCCCTTGATGACTTCTCAACAAGTGTACAGGTAGTGTCGCAGTAATAAAAAGATATTGAATCCACTAAGACTGTTATTTAACAAAACAATATTTGTGCAAGTTGTAGAAAGTAACAATTTTTTTTTCCAGGTTTGAATGCGAAAAATAAAAGTTATGAGAAAATGCGAAAGCAGTTGGGTTTTGTATATAATCCCTTATTTATCCTCTGTTGGTGTTTGATGCATTACATGAATGAGAAAGTTGTTATATTTTCACGATGAATTAACAAAACCATTATACCCAATCTCTTGGTGTATAGCTCATTAATTCCTACTAGAGATCTTTTGTCCATATTCAACCATCGTAAGTGAAATTAGGTAATGCAATAGTATGTTAACTCAAATGCCACTACTAGAGAGGTCTCTTGCCCCTATTCAACCAGTGTAGGCACAATACTTGCACTAGTTCCAACACATGGACTAATGGTCAGTATTTCATATGCGTCCATAGTTAGATTAAAAGAGTGTCTCACATAAAAAACATTAAGCATAAGATACAATTAAATAGAAATATAACTTCAATTATTCATGCACCGACAAATCAAACATATGTCCCAATAGGTTCCAAATAAGTTCATCATACAAAACCTAACATAAAAAAATTTAGCTACTCATAACGATACAATTAAATGCCAAACAATAAGATGAATATTGCATATGAAAATCCTTAAAGAACTGACCTCCAATAGCTTCCAATGCTCTCAAAATCGCTCCCCTGATGCTCTTTACCGTCACTTTTAGTAAAACTCGTAGAAACCTTGAAAAGATGTCAAAACTTCCTTTTATAGCTGTCAAATCAGTCCAGAATGCGTCAGAATAGACCTAAAAAGGACTTATCGCGTGCATGATATCCTTCATCGCGTGTGATGCTGACAATACATCTCTATCACGCGCGCGATGATGTGCATGACTATTCCAGTAGTTACACATTTTTGCTCCTTTTTCCGACAAAGTGTCATCATCCCTAAAGTTAAAATCCGTAGGAAAATTTGAATCAGGTAACCTACATATTTTAACTTTAGGGACTAAAACCAAATGAAATTCAACACTTAAGGATTTAATCCAAAAATAAAGATTCAGAGACGAAAAACAAAAACACGCTAACTTACATGAATGAAAAAAATATTTAACTCTATGCATAATTATATCTTATAATTTTGACAATTAATAAACAATAATTGTTCTTGTAAAAATAGCTCATTTTTTTATGCATATTCAATTATTAATTTACATAAAATTGTGACATGTTCCATGTTGTGTATCAGAATAATAAATATGTGTAGTCATGGAAGCTATAGAGGAGAATAACTTGCGGTGCTAGTAAGGGTGTACATGCAATGTAAGCATTCTATCGCTCAAGTCAGTATGTGTATGATGAAAGAGTATTCAAATTATGTTCAAAAATTTGCTAACTTGCTAACTTTCCAGCATAGAATACTGAGGATCTTTAGAGGGATGGATGGATCCCCTGCTTCCATATTACTGAAGGTTTAGTGGTTAGAAAATTGCTCCAGAAGCTTTAGCATGTAATTGAATTGGATTCGGGACGTTACATTCGCATGTCTAAAAAATACGACCTCGCTAGCGTTCACACGCTTGTGGAATGATTGAACAAAGTCGCCACCAAACTTTATTTATTCCAAAGAATGAAAGGGAAAATATCGATAAAACCCTTTAAAGAAAGAGAAAATGGTCGTCGCAACCAAATTCGGGTTCGGGGGTCGATTATGCGAGGGGAAGGTATTAACACCTCTCAAATCCGTTGTAATCAACGAGAACCATTTAGTTAGTTTGTGCATAAGTGTTAGTTTAAAAAAGTTTACTTTCCTCGAGTTATTTAAAGAGAAAAATAAAGGGGTCACAATTTTTTTTAATGTGCTTGAAGAGATTGCAGGTCTCGCTCCTACGTATCTTCATGTACAATGAGGAATTCAAAGTTACGTAGAAAACCACGTATTTATTGGTTTATTTTATTGAACGGTTGTTTAGATCACGCTCTAGCGGTTAAACATTGTTTGTGCTCGCGATTGGAGGCTTAAAGCATTGTTTGTACTCGCTGTAGGACGTACTAGACAATGTTCTTTTTTAAAAGGCCTTCGATCGTGCGGGGGCGTGAAAGTTGGTTTGATGTGCTAAGAATGTTTTTAGGGTTGGAAGACGAGTATTTAGGACTTGCAAGCTCTTACAACTTGGGTCTAATACTCTATACTATGATTAGATCTTACACCTAGGTAGTCTTTTTCTTTCAATTTTGTTATGAAAAAGATTTGGAATATTTACAAGTGTTTTGAGTGGAAGACAAACACTTGGACTTGCAAGCTCTTACAACTTGGTTCATACACCAATTTTTTCCGGGCATTTTAAATTCATCTGATACGTGTCCATTTGTCAAGTTTTGCATTTTTACCCATATGCATTTTTTATCATCAAATAAAGTCACCATAACCATTCTTATATGCATTATAGTAAAAAAGTCAACATAAACTCAACATTTTACATGTTGAAGAAATTGACTAAACTTGTATTACATCATTATTTCATCATTATAAACCTCATTTATACTATTTAATTAAATAAGTTTCTAGAAGTGACTCAACATTTTTTATCTCTCATTTATTACATCATTATTTCATGCATATATTACATCATTAGTCACTATTTAATTAAATAAGTTTCTAGAAGGCACTCACACTATTTGCATAATTCCTAAATTATCACTTAACCTAACTCTAGACCCTATAAATAAACCTCATTTCAGTCACAAAATAGACCACAAATCATTCATTAAAGCTAAGCCAATACTTTCTTCATTTTTCTTCAAGTCATTTCTTTCTTTCTTTATTGAATTTTATTTTAGTTAATCTCTTATGCTTGTCATTTATTTAATTCTATTGCACTTTTATTCTTCTTTTATTTATTTAGTACTTTAATCATCACTATTTTGTCTAGAAACTCAATTGATATTAAATCAAGAATTGAAAAGTGTTCTTGAACCTCCATAAGCAAAAATGATTTGTTGTTGTTTAATTTTTATTTATTTATTTTTTATTGCACTTTTATTCTTCCTTTATTTATTGAGTACTTTAATCATCACAATTTTGTATGGAAACTCAATTGATTTTAAATCAAGAGTTAAAAAGTGTTCTTGAACCTCCATAAGCAAAAGTGATTTGTTATTATTTAATTTTTCTTTGCATTATTATTCTTGTTGTACTTAATTAGTATCTTAATCATCATTATGTTACATAGAAGCTCCATTGATTCAAACTCAAGAATTTAAAGTGTTCTTAAACCTCCATGAGAAAAAGTGATTGAATGTGATTTAGTTTTCTTTTTTTTTGTTGCTTGTTTTTTAATTCTAGGTATTTTATGTTGTTCGTGAGATCGAGTAGATGGATTTTCATTATTCATTTTCTTAATTTCATGAAAATTGAGCAAGTTATGACCAAAATAAGAATGAGTGTTGGTGTTGTTCTTGAATAAGCCCAGATCTCATCATAGCCGTTTGTTCTATTTTTCTAATACATTATGCATGCGCCACATGGCGCTGAGAGGCTGGTCCACTTTTCCACCCCCATTTTGCTTTTACTTGTATTTTTACTATTTTTTCTGTGTGGGCCTTAGGCCACCCTTTTGGCAACATTTCTTTTATTTTTGCTAGCTTATTTTTCCTATATTGCACTTCTACCCCCCTTTCTTTCATTTTATTTTCTCAAATATATTTTAATTTTCATTTTAAGCTATTTATATTCATCATAAATCTTAACTTCTTGAATACTTTGACATGCACTCCTTTTGTCATGATGTCTGCAATCTAATTCTCAGTTCTACAGTGTTCCAAGTTCAACTTCGCTTCTGCTACTTGGTCTCGAAGATAATGGAACCTCATTTCGATGTGCTTACTTTGTCCATGCGCTATCGGATTCTTCACCAGATTGATAGCAAGCATGTTGTAGATCTTCATGGTAATCGCTCCATGATTCTTCCCTGTAATCTCTTTGACCAAATTCACCATCCATATTGCTTGACATGCACAGAGAGAAGCATATATGTACTCTACTTCACACGACGACAATGATATTATTGGTTCCTTTCTTAAGCTCCAAGCAACTAGTGCACCACCTAGCATAAACACATAACCAGTTATGGATTTTCTATCCTAAGCATCACTACACCAACATGAGTCGGTGTATCTACTAGCTTGCATTATTTTCCTTCATCAACTGCAGGAAACAAAATTCTATAGTCGAGAGTTCCTTTCAGATGCCTTAGTATCCTCTTTGTCGCTGCTAGGTGTGATACCTTTTGCTTCTGCATGAATTTGCTCACCACACCTACACTGTATGCTAGATCAGACCTTGTGTGACAAAGGTATCAAAGTGATACAATGAGTCTTCTATACTGTGTTGGATCAGCATTGTAACACCCTAAACACCGCACATAATTTATCTCATAAATTAAATACAAAATAAAACCATGTAGGGTGTCACACATTCATAACACACATGATCTGCTCCGTAACACGGGTTTCAACAGTAAACTTTAATACACACATTTGTAATAAGGATGTTTACACGACATCAAACTTATCTGAATTAAACCTAGGATGTTTACATGACATCCACCTCATCTGATCGATATTATATATTCACATAATAAGACATTCATAAATTGTCACCACACACTCACTTCCATTTTAAAGTATCATCGCAACGAAATTATCATCATATTTATGGAAGATAAAGTAAGTAATAACATCTAGTTTCAACTTCAATTGTAATAACAAAATAAGAGAGTTGTAATCAATCAACTTAACATCTTAAGAATTCTCAACAGCAAAATTAGTCTTATGACTTCAACATAATCAAACATAAGGAATAAAATAAGCGTTTAACCCAACCCGATGTTAAATGATCAGAGCAAGGTACCACTAGTAAAAGCGACAAAATAAATAAGTAATCTAAGAGTTACCTTCCACTTACTTCAGCAATACTTCTCTTGAGTATTTGTACGATGCACATGTAAAGGCAACATTCAAACAGAAGGGGTGAGAATTCATTTCAATAATAATGATATAGAATGAAGAATAGAGTACAACATCTACATAATCATGCACAATAATATATCACATCCTTACATCCAAATCATAATCAACATCATACACGACAATATCTCAGTTATCATCAACATCGTACAAAACAACATCTCAATTATCATCAACATCATATGCAACAATATCTCATCCAATAACATATCACCAACAACCAATACAAATGCAACACTTATGCAATATACTCAACACCAACTCGACATGCATGTGGTACCAAATATTGTCACTCAGGTTCATCTCACTCCATGATCCCCACCATAGGATTGATTACCTCTTGGAACTGGAGCACACCAAAATCGCTACCATCACCATAAGTAACACTTCACTAATCCTCCATAATAGAAATTAGCTACTCGTACCCGATCCATCACAATGGGATCGAGGCTCACCAAAACTTGTTACCATAAACATAGGTAACGCTTCACTAATCCCCCATAATAGGAATTAGCTACTCGCATATGATCCATCAGTATAGAATCGAGGCTCACCAAAATTGGACCGAAGCTCGTACATCAAGATGCATGACTCTCAAATAACATGCATTAACACAACATGGTTCACCTAAAGGGTCCCCACACACATCTCATCCTTTATGCATCACATCATACATCATGCAACAATAAATTCATTTTACCACATGAATAATATCAACAAACATCATCAACTCGTCAACATCTTAACATCATCGTCATAACAACATAATTATCACACCACGATATTACAACAATGCAATGATTCATCAACCAAACGTTTAAACCAATATATTTATTAATATAGTAGGCATATGAATATTATTAAAACATCTAAATAATCATTACCATGTTATATGTCTAAGAGTTAGCTTTCTAACACTTCAAACGACATTAAAATCAGACTTACAGAATAAAAGTTATGACCAAAATCATCGGGATAAGTCAATAATTAATTAATCGAACGTATGAACAAAATCTTCACCAACACAGTAGGTATAGGAATAATACTCAAACAATTCACTTATCACCATCACGTTATATCTCCGAGAGTCAGTTTTTTAATACTTTAGACCCCAACCCAAAATGATTCACGAGTTGAAAGTTATGATCAGAACCGTGCACGAATGCATTACTAAAAAGTTATTGTTTTTCTAAAATGTCCAGCACAATTTTCATCTTCTTCACCTTAAAAACATCCACAAAATAATCATCAAATTTATTTTATCCCTGAAACAAAGTTATAGCTATCTATTTCAGATATTCAACTCTTTAAATGAAACTTGATTTGGACTTACGAATCAAAAGTTATGGCCAAAACGATTTCGACCGAAACACACGAACAAAACCTCTCGCGCTGAGCGCAGTCTTGACGAACACAATGCATAATTTTTTGCATTTTTCATTGTTGGAGGCCTTTCGGACCTCCGATTTTGATTTCGTAAAAAGTCAAATGCTCAGAAAATTACAAAATATGAAATACTCTAATTATCTTAAGTTAATTTACAGTTTTAACACAATTATATAATCTAATCATTGTTTTAAGATTATGCCTAAAACCTTCGAAATTGTAACAATGATGGATATAAGTTCAATCATCAAAACAGAAAAAATACACACATATAAGACATACGAAACTCATCATATAATCATCACATAACAACAATCATAGTATCCCAATTCAAAATTATGAATAAAAAAATCCAACCCTAAGGAGGTTAAAGGTTCCTCCATTCCACCCTTCTACCATACCCTTTACTATTGGAACAAGTTCTCACCCTTACCTGAATTCCTTGCTAAATTTCTGAATTGAAACCTTCACTCTCTTTCCTTGATCACCTTGCCTATTGCCTCTTTTCTCCTTTTTCTCAAATGTCATGTACTGTGAAAATCTCCCTAAACCTAGGTTCCTCTTAACTTTTTATTTTTAGGGTAAACTTTTCCAAATCACCAACTTGGCCCAAACTTAAATATCTCATATTCTTTCCTCCCACTAACTTTCTCAATTTATCATAATTGTCCCAATTATTCTATCTTCACTAATTAATATAATAAAAATAAATAAAATATTTTTTTTAATTATCAAAATAATTCTAAATTATTCTACTTACTTCTATCATCTCTCTATACCTGTAACTCAAGGATAAATACCCCGCCAACACCCAGCCATAAAATAAATCATCAAAATTCATAATTCAAACAATTAAATATAAAAAAATATCTAATAAAAAATGGGGCGTTACAAATCTCTCTCACTTAAGAAATTTCCGCCCTCAAAAATTACTTGAGGAAAACAGAGTCGGATATCACTTCTTCATCTGCTTCTCACGCTCCCAAGTCATGCTCCCACCATCTGGTCCATCCCAACTGCCTTCATTAATTCAATCTCTTTACCATGCATCTTCCTCACTTCCCGATCCTCTATCCGCATGGGTGATACGTCAACAATCATGTTATCTCTCACCTGCACATCATCCACATGGATCACATGAGATGGATCCGAAATATATCTCCTCAACTGAGACACATCTAATACATCACAAAGATTAACAAGCGGCGGAGGATAATAAATCTTATAGGCGACCTCTCCTATCCTCTAAAAAATCTGGTATTGACCAACAAAATGCGGCGTGAGCTTTCGAGACTTCAAAGAACGACCAACACCAGTTACCGACGTAACTCTAAAAAACACGTGATCTCCCTCCTGGAACTCAAATGCTTTCCTCCTCTTGTCATGGTAACTTTTCTGAAAACTCTGCGACGCTTTCATCTTTTCTTGGATCATCTTGATCTTTTCAGTCGTCTGGTGAATAATCTCAGGTCCGAGCACAACACTCTCACCTGACTCATACCAACACAAATAAGTTCTACACCTCCTACCGTACAACGACTCATATGGTCCATTCCGATACTAGAATGGAAATCGTTGTTGTAGGTAAACTTAATCAGTGATAAATAGTTATCCCAAGTACCTCATTGTTCTAGCACACAAGCTCTCAACAAGTCCTCCAAGGACTGGATAGTCCTCTCTGTTTGATCGTCCTTCTACGGATGATAAGAAGAAGTCAACTTCAGATTAGTACCCAAAGTAGCCTGCAGACTCTCCCAGAACCTCGATGTAAATCTCATATCTCTATCTGACACAATACTTGAAGGATTACCATGCAGCTTCACAATCTCATCAATATACAATTCATCTAGCTTTTACAAAGGATAATTGATCCTCATCAGTACAAAATGAGCCGATGTGGTCTATCTATCCACAATCACCCAAATTGAATCGCATCCCTTTAAAGTCTTCGGTAAATCTGTTACAAAATCCATGGAAATATTATCCCATTTCCACTCTAGAATATTCAATGGTTGCATCAGACCCAACGACTTCTGATGTTCGATCTTTGACTTCTTGAAGGTCAAACAAGCATACACAAATTCAACAACCTCTTTCTTCATTCCTGGCCACCAAAACATCTTCTTTAAATCTTGATACATATTTGTAGCACCATGATGAATACTCAATCCACTTTTGTGACCATCCTCAACAATACTCCTCTTAAGTTCGGGTACATCAGAAATACAAACTCTATCTCTGAACATCATCACACCATTTTCATCAACTCGGAAATCACATATGTTACCTTGGTTGATTAATGTGAGATGATCTATCAAACTCAAATCAAATCTCTGACCTTCTCTGATCTCTTCAAGGATACCACTCGTTAGCTTCAACATACCCAACTTTACAATGTTAGAAGTTTCTCCACCCACTAACTCATATCTTTGAATTACTCAATCAATTCTAACTCTCAAGCCATAAGCATCAAATTTATGTAAAGACTTCTTACTCATCACATCAGCTACATCATTAGCTTTACCTAGATGGTAACTCAAATCAAAATCATAACCCTTCATAAGTTCAAGTCATCTCCCTTGCCTCATATTCAACTCTTCTCATCAAATAAATATTTCAAACACTTGTGATCACTGAACACTTCGAATTTGGAGCCAAATAGGCAGTGCCTTTAAATCTTCAACATGAATACCACTGTTGTCAACTCAAGATCATGCGTAGGGTAATTCCTTTCATGAAATCTCAATTGTCTCTAAACATAAGCCACAACCTGACCATTCTGCATCAACACACCTCCCAGAACCATCTTCGAAGCATCACAATATACAACAAAGGACTCACTTGGATTCGGCAAAATCAAAACAGGAGCAGACGCCAACTTCTTCTTGAGTTCTTGGAAACTCTTTTCATAATGTACATCCCAAACATAGGCTTGAACCTTTCGAGTCAACTGAGTTAACAACAACGCCAAATTTAAAAAATCTTTAATGAACTTCCTGTAGTAACTAGTCAATCCAAGAAAAACTTCTAATCTCAATGGTAGACTTCTGAGTCTCTCATTGTTACACGATATCTATCTTCGGTATATCCACAACCATACCACCACTAGAATCACATGACCAAGGAAACTTACTTCCTTTAACCATAACTCGCACTTGGAAAAACTTTGCGTACAAATGGTTATCTTTCAATACGTATAATACAATTCTCATATCACTCATAGCCTTATACTACCATCCCTCTTCTTCACTAACAACACCAATACACCCCACAGAGAAGCACATGGTCGAACAAACTTCTTCTCAAGCAAATCTTCTAGTTGCTTCTTCAATTCCCCAACTCTGAAGCAGACACGCTATAAGGAGTCATCGACACCGGACTAGTACCAAATACTAAGTCTATAGAAAAATCCATTTCACGCTCTGGAGGCAAATCACTAATGTCTTTAGGAAACACTTTAGGAAATTCACACACTCCAGGAAGATCACAAATCACTCCTTTTCCTCTAGCTTCCAACGAAGCTAACATCACAAACACATGTGACATATCATTCACGGACTCTCTCACTTGCTTAGCTGATACAAACGTCAACTTTTCACCTCCATCGAATTCAAATTCACGCTCTAAAGGCAAATCGCAAATATCTTCAAGAAAACATCAGGAATCACACACCACTGGCATAACATTAGTCGTCACATTGCTCCCTACTCTTCAAGAAACAACATTAACAATACCTGATCGTTTTCCCTAAATACTTTCCAACATGACCTACAGACAGAAATCTCGAATCCACAACATCTTCAATGTTAGGAACAACACAACTTTAACATTGCCTGATCTCTTCCAATCAGTGGCACACTGCAACAACTTATCAAAAAAATTGGTAAACACTTGGTTTAAATCCAACCAATTTATTCCAAGAATAACGTCAACTTGTTCCAACAAAATACAAACTGTACACATCCTCAAGGAACACATCAAGATACTCAACACACCACTGGCTAATCTCTAGCCAAAACATCTCTTTCCCCTCACAAGGAAGCGACCAATGAGAACACCTGACCGTATTCCCTCAAGGATCACAACATTTTGCTAACTGACACCATCCTCGAATCTAAGTTCTCTTTGGGTTCAGAAAAAACAAAACATTCTCAAAACAGGTTAACTAGCCAACAATCCACTCTTGCATGGAGTAACATGATGTCCAAGCTCTATATAGTTGGAACATCCAAGAGAAGCAGACGCTTCTCCATCACTTGTTGCATTCCCAACCTGCAAATGGAAAACAAAACAAACATCGACGGTGTTCTCACACACATGTCGCATACTAGGGAAGAAACATAATTAAACAACCTGGCTAGACGGACCGACCTGCTCTGATACCACTAATGTAACACCCTAAACCCCACACATAATTTATTGCATAAATTCAATATAAAATAAAACCACGTAGGGTGTCACACATTCATAACACACATGACATACTCTGTAACACGGGTTTCAATAGTAAATTTCAATACACACATTTGTAATAAGGATGTTTACACGACATATACTTATCTGAATCATACCTAGGATGTTTACACGGCATCCATCTCATCTGATCGATATTATATATTCACATAATAAGACATTCATAAATTATCACCGCACGCTCACGTCCATTTAAAAGTATCATCATAACGGAATTATCATCACAATTACGAAAGATAAAGCAAGTAATAACATCTAGTCTCAACTTCCATTGTAATAACAAAATAAGAGAGTTGTAATCAATCAACTCAACATCTTAAGAATTGTAAACAACAAAATTAGTCTTATGACTCCAACATAATCAGACATAAGGAATAAAATAAGCGTGTAACCCAACCCGATGTTACATGATCAGAGTAAGGTACCACTAGTAAAAGCGATGAAATAAAGAAGTAATCTAAGAGCTACCTTCCACTTACTTCAATAAGACTTCTCTTGTGTATCTGCATAATGCCCATGTAAAGGCAACATTCAAACAGAAGAAGTGAGAATTCATTTCAATAATAACGATATAGAATGAAGAATATAGTATAACATCTACACAATCATGCACAACAATATATCACATTCTTACATCCAAATCATAATCAACATCATACACGACAACAACTCAATTATAATCAACATCATTCAAAACCACATCTGAATTATCATCAACATCTCATCCAATAACACATCAACAATAACCAATACAAATGCAACACTTATGCAATATACTCAACACCAACTTGACATGCATGTGGTACCAAATATGAACACTCAGGTTCATCTCACTCCATGATTCCTGAAATTCTAGCGTAGTCAGATTTCAGATGTTCTACTCCAAGTCATGACATCTGATCCAACATTGTAACTAATACAGCAAGACAGTTATACAATTTAAACCCTGAACTAATATGCACACGTTCACAGATGTCACGACATCTGCTTCTATATCACCCTAGAATGGAGGAACACCTAGTTCTGTGCATCTGGTAAAAGGACTCAGCAGAGATCAACCATAGCACTGACTTCTGTTATTTTCCTACACAGTTATCAGCAAGATGTCTCAATAGTGATTTGAACATCATCTGGTACATTATTCCAGTTTGCTGGCCTTGTACTTATATTTCCTAAAATAAAGGTTGAACAAGTTAATCTAATTTTCACTTATTAGGGTGCTAACAAATATGCTATTTGTTAGGTTCATTAAATGTAGTTCAGTTGTTAGTTTCCTGGATTTTAGCTCAGCTGTTGAATTCCTGAAGAATAGCCTGAGAAAATTACTAAAACAGAAAAACTAATCATCCTACAATTTAGCACATGCTGTCAGGAATGAATGTTACAACATTCAGTTTGACAACCAGAACATATACCTCATGCTGATTCAGTTATGTCCCTGAAAACCGACTGTGCTAAATTTGTTGTACTGTAAAAGACTAACCAGTCTCTACTTCAGTATCAGCATACATGACTAACTGTCAAGACATCCAGTTTGACAGTTTCACAATGATCCTTTGCCCAGGTCTGTTATCCTCTTGATAACCAGACTGAAATACATACTGAACTGAAGCAGAAAAACCAACCTGCCTATTATTCAGTATATGTTGTTAATGATGAATGTCAAAACATTCTGATTGACATTCAAGCAGAAGGCTGTGTATCAGGTCTGTTATTATCTTGATAAGCAGACTGAAATACAAGCTGAGTTATGGCAGACAGGATTATAATATGCAGAAGGTAAACAAACACAGGAAATTGTTAACCCAGTTCGGTGCAACATCACCTACTCTGGGGGCATACCAAGCCAGGAAGAAGATCCACTATCAGCAGTATTAATTCAGAGTTAAACTCCCTCGTTTACAACTCTTCACTTAATCCCTACCCAATGCAATCTATACCTAGGAACTCCTAGATAGAAACCTCCAGTTTCCATTCCTATCACTACAAATACAATGTAATGTTAAACAACTTGAACATGCTTCACAGCTTCGTTCAAGACCATAACAACTCTTGCCTACAGGCTTTGAGTTACAAATACTCTCAGCTTTGAACACTGAGAAACACATGGTAACCTTCTCACAGGTTGGGAGGCTTACCTCACACACACCCCTAAATTTTCATTCTATGAGGCTTACAAAACCTAGGTTACAATATGCTATTTATAACCTAAACACCCAACTGGATTTGAGCCTTCAGAAATCGCAGCAAACTTCTTCTTTGCTGTTACAAAGTCAGCAGAAAATTTCTGCTACAAATAAGGTCTTCAATCTTTTAGTTCCTAAAATCTCTCCATATATATCTCCATATTTAGAGCCTATATATTCTGATTGAGTCTTTAAGACCTCCACATGGAAGTTAGGATATTCACCAAATATCCTCACTAATCCCAGAATATATACTGAATTAATTAATTCAGTTTTCTACACATATGCGATGTCACAGGCATGATGTCGTGACATCGTACATGACATGTTAGTCCAGATGTTGAACTTCTTCAACCCAACATATTAAAACAAAAGAGATGATTACATTATTTGTTTTCCAAAATTAATGCCAATCCTAAGGTATTAACAATTCCCACCATAGGATCGATTACCTCTTGGAACTTAAGCACACCAAAATTGCTACCATCATCATAGGTAACGCTTCACTAATCCCCATAATAGGAATTAACTACTCGCATCTGATCCATCACAATGGGATCGGGGCTCACCAAAACTGGTTACCATCAACATAGGTAACGTTTCACTAATACCTCATAATAGGAATTAACTACTCGCATATGATGCATCACCATAGAATCGAGGCTCACCAAAATTGAATCGAAGCTCGTACATCAAGATGCATGACTCTCAAATAACATGCATTAACACAACATGGTTCACCTAAAGGATCCCCACACACATCTCATCCTTTATACATCACATCATTCATCATGTAACAACCAATTCATGTTACCACATGAATAATATCAACAAACAGTAACGACTCGCCAACATCTTAACATCATCTACATAACAACATAATTATCACACCACGATATTACAACAATGTAATGATTCATCAACCAAACGTATAAACCAATACATTTATTAATATAGTAGGCATTTGAATATTATTAAAACTTCACAACAATCACTACCATGTTATAGGTCTAAAAGTTAGCTTCCTAACACTTTAAACGACATCAAAACCGGACTTACAGAATAAAAGTTATGACCAAAATTGTCGGGATGAGTCAATAATTAATTAATCGAACGTATGAACAAAATCTTCACCAACACAATAGGTATAGGAATAATACTCAAACAATTTACTTATCACCATCCCGTTATATCTCTGAGAGTCATCTTTCTAATGCTTCAAACCCTAACCCAAAATGATTCACGAGTTGAAAGTTATGATCAAAATCGTGCATGAATGCGTTACTAAAAAGTTGTTGTTTTCCTAAAATTTTCAACATAATTTTCACCATCTTCAACCCTAAAAACGTCCATGAAATATTCATCAAAATTATTTTATCCCCTAAATAAAGTTATAGTCCTCTATTTCATATATTCAATGCTTTAAACGACACTGGATTTGGACTTACGGATCAAACATTATGGCCAAAACGATTTCAACCGAAAAACACGAACAAAATCTCTCCCGCTGAGCGCGGTCGTGACAGACAGAATGCATAATTTTCTGCATTTTTCATCGTTGATGGTCATTCAGACCTCCGATTTCGATTACGTAAAAAGTCAAACGCTCAGAAAATTACAACTCATGCAATACTCTAATTATCTTAAGTTAATTTATAGTTTTAACTCAATTAAATCATCTAATAATTGTTTTAAGATTATGCCTAAAGCCTTCAAAATTCTAACAGTGATGGATATAGGTTCAATCATCAAAACCGAAAAAAATACATGCATATAAGACACACAAAATTCATCATATAATCATCATATAACAACCATCATAGTACACCAATTCAAAATTAGGAATAAAAAAATCCAACCCTAAGGAGGTTAAGGGTTCCTCCATTCTACCATTCTACCATACCATTTACTATTGGAACAAGTTTCCACCATTACCTGAATTCCTTGCAAAATTTCTGAATTGAAACCTTCACTCTCTTTCCTTGATCACCTTGCCTATTGCCTCTTTGCTCTTTTTTCTCAAATGTCACGTACTGTGAAAATCTCCCTAAACCTAAGTTCCTCTTCACTTTTTATTTTTAGGATAAACTTTTCCAAATCACCAATTTGGCCCAAACTTAATTATCTCGTATTCCTTCCTCCCACTAAATTTCTAAATTTCTCATATTTGCCCCAATTATTCTATCTTCACTAATTAATATAATAAAAATAAATAAAACATAATTTTTAATTATCAAAATAATTCTAAATTATTCTACTTATTTCTATCACCCCAATACACCCTTAACTCAAGGATAGATAGCCCGCCAACACCCAGTCATAAAATAAATCATCAAAATGCATAGTTCAAATAATTAAATATAATAAAATAAAATATCTAATAAAAAATGGGGTGTTACAAATATCCCTCACTTAAGAAATTTTTGCCCTTGAAAATTACTTGAGGAAAACAGAGTTGAATACGACTCCTTCATCTGCTTCTCACACTCCCAAGTCATTCTCCCACCAGTTGGTCCATCCCAATTACCTTCACTAAGTCAATCTCTTTACCATGCATTTGCCTCACTTCCCGATCTTCTATTCGCATGGGTGATACCTCAACAGTCATATTATCTCTCACCTAGATATCATCCACCTAGATCACATGAGATGGATTCGAAATGTATCTCCTCAACTGAGACACGTGAAACACATCATAAAGATTAACAAGCGGCGGCGGAAAAGCAATCTGATAGGTCGTCTCTCCTATCCTCTGTAAAATCTGGTATGGACCAACAAAATGCGGTGTGAGCTTTCGAGACTTCAAAGAACGACAACCACTAGTTACCGATGTAACTATCAAAAGCACGTGATCTCCCAACTGGAACTCAAGTGCTTTCCTCTTGTTGTCATGGTAACTTTTTTGACGAATCTGTGACGCTTTCATTTTTTCTTGGATCATCTTGATCTTTTCAGTCGTTCGGTGAATAATATTAGGCCCGAGCACAACACTCTCGCCTGACACATACCAACACAAATAAGTTTTACACCTCCTACCGTATAATGCCTCATATGGTCCATTCCGATACTAGAATGGAAACCATTGTTGTAGGTAAACTCAATCAACGGCAAGTAGCTATCCTAAGTACCTCCTTGTTCTAGAACACAAGCCCTCAACAAGTCCTCAAAGGACTGGATAATCCTCTCTGTTTGACCGTCCGTCTGCGGATGATAAGAAGAACTCAATTTCAGCTTAGTACCCAAAGTAGCATGCAGACTCTTCCAGAACCTCGATGTAAATATCATATCTCTATCTGAAGTCGAAGTTGGGTTGTAATTTTGCATCTCAAATCTCTTGAGTATTTCGCCTGCATATCTTCTTTGGTGCATCATCAAGCCTCTACTACTCTTATAGAATTCGATGACAAGGAAATATGAGAGATTTCCCAAGTATGACATTTCAAACTCCTTACTTAGGTCATGTTTGAAATCTTCGATCTCTTTCTTGCAACTTCCTATTATCAACAAGTCATCGACATAGAGACATAGTATAAGCAACTCACTATTGCGTATTCTTATATATACTCCACGGTCAATTGTGAACTTCACATATTCTTTCTCCCTTAGTAAATTGTCTATCTTCTTATTCTAAACTCTTAGGGCTTGCTTAAGTACATACAGGGCTTTATGCATCCTGTATACCTTGCTTTCTTCGCCGTGTTTCACAAACCCAACTAGTTATGCAACACACACTTCTTCATCTAAGGGGCCATTAAGGAATGCACATTTCACATCTATCTAACATGTGTGCCAGTTATTCATGTTTTCTAGACCAACAACCAAGCTGATCGTTTCGATTCTAGCAACAGGTGAAAAAACTTCATCGAAGTTGATTCCTTCCTTCTGAAGAAATCCTTTCACCACAAGCCTTGCCTTGTGTCGAGTTACTTCACCTTTGGGATTAAACTTCAACATGTATACCCACTTCACATCGATTTACTTCTTACCTTGAAGCAATTCGACAAATGACCAAGTGTTGTTGACTTTGATGGACTTCAATTCCTCATTCATTGCTTTCACCCACTTCGAATCCTTTAATGATTCAACTGCATTGAATGGTTTGACATCTGCACAGAAAGCATAGTGTACCATCTCACCTTTATTTTCGACCACATCATCTGATGTAATCACACATTATTGCAACCTTGCAAGCATGTTTTTATTCTCTAAGGTCTGCTTGTGCTTGCTTGACCTCTGACTTCTTCTTGTCGAACTTCTCTTTTGACTTCACATGCTGGTTCTTCACATAGGATTCTCACTAAATCCTTCTTGACAATTTTAGTCCAATACCATTCCTTAAGCTCATCTATGATCGAGTCCCTATTGATCACTACTTGCTTGTCCACTGGGTCGAACAACTTGTAACCTCCAGTCAAATGATATCCTATTAGGATTATCTAACTCAACTTGTCATCAAGTTTTCTTCTCAACTAATCTAGCATATTTCTATGTGCTATAGATCTAAATACTTTCAGATGACTCAAGCAAGGCTTGACACTATACCAACATTCTTCTGGCGTAATTCCATCTAGCTTCTTCGTCGGACATCTATTCAAAATATATGTTGCAGTCGAGACAGCTTCTCCCCATAATTCTTTAGGTAAATGCTTACCTTTTAACATACTTCTCACCATATTCATGATGGTTCTATTCTTCTTTTTTGAAGTTCCATTCTGCCGTGGAGTGTAGGGTGGAACCACCTCATGTATAATCCATTCTTTCTCACATAACATGTCAAAATCTTTCAACACATATTTTCCACCACCATCAGTCCTCAGAATCTTGAGCTTTCTACCACTTTGTCTTTTGACCATAAACTTAAACTTGGAAAATACCTCGATCACTTCACTTTTCTTCTATATCAGATAAGTCCACATTTTCAACTAAAATCATCTATGAATGTGACAAAGTATTTGTTACCTCTAAGCGAATCCACCTGGATAGGACCACACACATCAAAGTATATGACTTCAAGGATTGCCTTCGACTTTCTTCTTGCATCCTTGTTGAATTCGTTCTTGTACTGCTTCGCCTGCACACATTCCTCACATACTTCATTTAGAATGTCAATTTATGGTAATCCTTAAACCATATTTCTTCTCTTCAGATCTCTGATGTCTTTGAAGTTGAGATGGCCAAGTCTATAGTGCCATATCCATTCATCCCTGCTAGCTTCAGTTGTAAGTCATTTGTACTCCATCACATTAAGTTCAATCATGAAGATTCTATTCTAAGACATAGGTGCCTTCAAGATTAACCTTCAACCTAAGTCAAGAACTCTCATCATCTTGTCTTCAATCGACACTTTGTAGTTCTTTTCGACCAAATTCCATATGCTGAGCAAATTACTTTTCATGCCTGGTATATACAATACATTGGATATTACTGACCTCTTAGCATCTTTCCTTATAATCAGAACATCACCAATACGTTCAGCTCCTAGAGTATTGTCATTTGAAATTTTTACCATGTTCTTCATTTAGGGTTTCATGTTGACAAACCAATCTTTCCTACCAGTCATGTGTGATGAGAATCCTGAGTCTAACTACCATTGGTCTTGGAATCTTTCTTCATCTCTTGTTGTGACCATCAACAACATCTCTTCTTATTCATGCTTTGCAAACTTTGCATCATTATCTTGATTCTTTTGTTTTTCAGGACAATCACTAGAGTAGTGACCATACTTCTGACAGTTGAAACACTGAATGTGACTTTTTTTCCAGGTTTTCAACCATCACCTCTTCCTCTACAGGCAACACCACCTATTTGGTTGCTTTGTTATGAGGGTTTTATCTGATTCAACCAACCTCCTTCTTGATAATTTCGAACATTCGAATTGTTGTAGCCTCCTCTACTTTTGTTGTTGAACCACTTCCTTTTACCTTTCTTTTCTCTTGCTGATTGTGCCTCTAAAGTGACATCACTCTTCGACTTACCTACAACTCTTTCAACCATTATTTGTTCATGAGATTCAAGCGTTCCTTGAAGCTCTTCCTTTGTCAGTGTTGACAAATATTTTGACTCTTCTATGGCTACTACCACATGGGAGAACTTTGGAGCCAATGACCTCAAGATCTTTGTGACAACCGATCTTGATGTCAACACTTCTCCATATACCTTGATTTGATTCACTAGTTTTGTAACCCTAGTGAAAAAGTCAGTTATGCTTTCATTGTCTTCCATCTGAAGCAATTCATACGTCTTTTTCTGAGTTTGTAACCTCATTTCTTTCACCTTTTATGCACCTCCAAATGATTTTTCTAGAATTTCCCATGCTTCTTTTGGTGATTCAACATCACTAACCTTTTCAAAATTGTCTGCATCAACACATTGGTGGATTATAAAGAGAGCTTTATAATCTTTCTTCTTCAATTCTTTGTGTAGCCTTTTCTTAGTTTTTCGTGTTTGCTGCAAGTGGTGTCACTCCCTCCTTCACAAGATCCCAAAGATCTTGATAGCAAAAGACAACCTTTATCTGCTTGCACCAATTCTCATAATTCCAATTCTTCAAAATTGGGAGACTCTCTAGAAAATGCCAATTTGAATGATTCATCACCATCGTGTTTTGCTTCCCACAAATTGCTCAACGGTGCTCTAGATACTAGATGTTGTAAATTCACCAATTTCCCTTCAAGAAATTCATCAAAACCTATGGAGAATTCCTAACCGAATCTTAATGAACAACAATCAATCTTTCTGATTGATTACTCCTCTTATTTTTCACTCTTCATTCGAGTGAATCAACCAACCTTGGTTGCAAGATTTCGGTGCACAATGGTAATGAAAAGAAACAAAAATTGAATTAGGGAAGAAAGAGATATTATGGTTTTCGAATAAGGAAGAAGAAGAAGAATTTCTTCAGAGTAACTCTCTTCTCTCAAACTGAGATTTTATTCTTTTGCAACTACAAGTATGTGTTATACAATCAATAAGGGTTACTCCATACTTATAGAGTTAGGTTTACTTGCTCCTCAAGCAAAGTCCAAAATACTTAATTCTGCTAACACTATAAAATTGGGTCTAAGTAAAAATCTATGTTGAGGCTAACTCCTCAACACTTTGACACTTCAGCACTTCGACACCTAGGTGTTTCGACAACAATATGCTTCGACACCATTAATTACATTCTCAACAGCTCAAAGCTCCATTTAAACACCTTCATCCATTACCATCCCAAACTCTATAATAATCATCAATAACATGAAATCCATAAACACCACAAACCAAAACCAAAACCATAACTCAAGTACAATCCCAATTATCAACAACAACTCTTACATAACTTAGACCAACATAGAACATATCAAATAAAAAAGTGAAGAATAAGAAACTAAAACACATTCGAACTGCCAAGGAGCGTCGTCGCCAAAAAACCTCCACCCGATCTGCAATTGTGCCGCTCAGCTGCACTGTTGTGTGCGCCCCTCTCCCAATCGAGTATCCACCCGACGAACACCATCACCTCTACCGATGCAAATCCAATGAAAACCACAATCTCCCGACCACCATTAATTTCGAGTGGTATTCTTACGTTTTCCTTTACCTTTCAATGATTGCTAACTATTTAATTTTTTGTTTTGAGGTTTGATTGGAAAGTTGGTATTGTTGTTAGAATTAAAAGTTGAGAAAGAAGAGTTGTTGTTGGGAGAGTGAGGCTGATGAACGAGAGAGAGAGAGATAGATAGAGAGAGAGAGAGAGAGAGAGATATGAGTGTTGATTCCTTCATATTTTACCATATAATTTGTTTTATTATTTTTATTTTAATAGCACCCGCCACTTGTTAAGATTATAAGTTGAGAATATATTGTGGAAGTTGTTACTTTCATTAAATTGAGATTTCCTACTTATACACAGTAAATATGACGGTTTCAGAGATTTGCTAAAATCTCTCCATAAAGCCACTAACATAACTTACAGGCCACGTATTCAGCACAAACTAAGGAACAACATTGACTGAGTTTATTTAAATAAATAACATTAAATGAAAAAGGTAAATACGATTAATTTGATTCTCTAACACACCCCCGCAAGCCGGACGGCCGTTGGGAAAGTCCGAGCTTGTTGATGATGGACTCAAACTGTGGACGGTGGAGAGGCTTTGTCAAAATATCGGCGAGTTGGTCGCCTGTGGACACATGGGTTACCCGGAAAACACCGTGTTGCACATTCTCTCGAACAAAGTGATAGGCGATGGCGATGTGTTTCATTCGGGAGTGGAATACAGGATTGGAGGAGAGAAATGTGGCACCCATATTATCACAATATATGGCAGGTTGGTGGATCCGGTGGTGGAGCTCTTTGAGTAGAGATAGGAGCCAGAGAACTTCAGATGCGGTGTCGGCGAGTGCTCGGTACTCAGCTTCCGTGGAGGAACGAGCCACAGCTCTTTGCTTTTTGGAGCCCCAAGAGATAGGGGTGGAACCGAGATAAATGATGAACCCGGTTGTGGAGACGTAAGTGTCCCTGTCACCAGCCCAGTCAGCATCGGAAAAGGCATGTAATGTTGTGGATGGGCTGGAAGAAACGACGATGCCCCTGTCGATAGTTCCGACAAGGTACCGAAGCAAGCGTTTGAGAGCAGCCCAGTGAGAAGAGGTGGGATGTTGCATAAATTGGGACAGTCTGTTGACGGCATATGCAACATCGGGACGGGTTAAGCTTAGGTACTGCAAGCTGCCGACGAGACAGCGGTAATCGATGGGTGAGGGAAGTGGTTCACCATCTGTTTTGAGCAGGGGAGTTGACGCAGAGAGTGGTGTTGTGACTGGTTTGGCATCTTCCATGCCAGCTTTGATGAGTATGTCACTGATATATTTTCTTTGGGACAAAAACAGGCTGCCAGAATGACGTGGGATGACTTCAACACCCAGGAAATATGACAGTGTGCCTAGATCCTTGAGAGAGAAGCGAGCAGCAAGGCGTTGAACAAGTTAGGTGACGGCTGTGTCGGTGTTCCCAGTGACGATAATGTCTTCCACATAGACCAATAAGGCAATAAAGACTGACTCGCTGGAATGGATGAAGAGTGACGCATCTGCAGCAGAAGTGACAAAACCAATTTGGAGTAGAAAGGTGCGAAGTTCAGTGTACCACGCTCTCGGTGCCTGTCGGAGACCATAAAGGGCCTTGTTGAGCCGACATACGTGGTTGGGATGAGATGGATCGACAAAGCCCGGTGGTTGGCATACGTACACCTGCTCAGAAAGGGAACCTTGCAAGAAAGCATTGTTGATGTCGAGTTGACGCAAGCGCCAACCCTTGGAGACAGCCAACGTGAGAATGACTCTGACGGTAACCGGTTTGACCACAGGGCTGAACGTCTCATGAAAATCCCATCCGGGTCATTGATGGAACCCCTTTGCGACGAGCCTTGCCTTTAGACGATCAATGGAACCATCGGGAAGATATTTGGTTCGAAATACCCATTTGCTACCAACCAAGTTTTGTGTGGGGTGGGGTGGAACTAGAGTCCAGGTATTGTTGGCGCAGAGGGCATCATATTCCTTTTGCATGGCTTCTCGTCATGCTCGATCCTTGAGAGCTTGCGTGATAGTTCACGGTTCAACGGGTGGATGGGGAGTGGCAGAGAGGTTCATCTTGTGGAGGGGTTTGATGATGTTGTTTTTGGATCGAGTGATAATGCCACGATCCGGGATGATTTGAGTTGGTGGGGGTGTGGATTGTGGTTCTGAGAATGATGATTGAGAGGTAGAGGGAGTGGCGGCTAAGGGACTGGAGATAGGGGAGTTATGTGGGCTGTTAGTAGAGCTTTGTGGGGCTGGAGTTGGGGTAGGTGGGTAACTAGGACATGATGGGTCCGATTGGGAAGGAGAGGGAGGTGGCATGGGAGGTGGTAGGATGGGTAGTGATATGGTGGTCCAATCGGTATGGTGGGCTGAATTTTGTGGGGTTTTTGGTTGTTGCCAAAACGGGAATTCTGTTTCGACAAATTTGACGTGCCGTGAGGTGTAGATTCGTCGGGTTTTCGGGTCCATACAATAGTAGGCATGTTGAGTGGTGGAGTAACCTACAAAAACACAAACAACAGATCTGGATTCCAATTTATGAGCAGTGTATGGTTTTAACCACGGAAAACACAAACAACCAAAACTTTTTAACTTAGCATAATCTGCATTTTGTTTAAAAATAATAGAAAAAGGTGATTGGTTTTGAAGGGTTGGGGTAGGAAGACGGTTGATGAGATATACCGCGGTGAGAAGTGCGTGAGGCCAAAGCTCAAGTGGCATACCAGAGTGTGTTAGTAGGGCCAAACCAGTTTCGACTATGTGACGATGTTTACGTTCAGATATACCGTTGTGTTCGGGAGTATGGGGTGGTGAAGTAAAGTGACTTATTCCGTTTTGACTTAGGAAATTTTGGAGAGCAATAAACTCACCGCCATTATCAGAATAGAAGATTTTGATTTTTGTTTTGAAGTAATTTTCGACAAGTGATCGAAATTTAATAAATGTGTGTTGGACATCGGATTTGCGTTTGAGGGGATAAATCCAAGAATACCGTGTAAAGTGATCAACAAAAACTACATAATATTTGAATCCATCATACGACAATATTGGAGAGGTCCATACATCAGAGAAAATAACTTCTAGAAAATAGTTTGAACAAAGACTGGAATTGTAAAATGGGAGCTTATGACTCTTATTTAATTGACAAGAGGTGCAATCAGATTGCTCGAACGTGGGAGAGCGAATTCGAAGTTGTTGTTGAATTAATTTAAATGTAGCAGTAGATGGATGACCTAAGGCATGGTGCCATAATGGGCTGGAGATGCGGGATGAAGACAGAACTGTAGGAGAGGAGGGCCACACGTACAAGCCGTCTCTGCAAGGCCCATTAAGAAGAATCCTGCCTGTTTTGAGACACTTAACATGAAAAGAATGGGGTAAGAAAACAATAGCACAGTTCTGTTGATTTGAAAGTTGAGAAACAGAAATGATATTTTTGGTCATTTGTGGAACACAAAGAGTATCGGGTAAATTAAACAAAGATGCAGAAGTGCTAAGTGAAAGAGTTCCAGAGTTAGTGATTCGCAAACCTTCGCCACTGCCCATGAATAGTTCGTCCGGGCCATTGTAGGGATAATGGAGGGAGAGTTGGTCGAGGCCAGTGACAAAGTGGTGCGTTGCTCCGCTGTCGACGATGTAGTTTTGAGATGTGGATGCAGCGTTGACAGTGTGAGCCTGGGGTGGGGGTTGAGGTGCAGGAGTTCTGGGTAGTGTTGGAGGACGAGCATTTGGATGTTGTTGGCGGAAGAGAGGACAGTAGGCAACGACGTGGCCCGTTTCACGGCACCATTGGCATTTACCAAGAAATGGCCGAGCTTGTGGCGGGGGAACCATGGGAGGAGGGGGAAAATGAGTGGAGGGTGAGCGGTTGGATGGCGGCTGGTGGCGTTGCCGATTGGTGCGTGGACGAGACTGTGCGTTCAGGGCTGTTGCCGGTGCGGCCAACGTGGTTGCTGCAGAGCGGAGTTCGAGTTCCTTGACAAGGAGCTTTTCGTGAAGATCGTCAATATGGATGGTGGTATCTCGGGCCTTGATCGCATCAACAATGGACTGATAGTTACCGTCGAGACCTTGGAGGACAAATGAGACAAGGTCGTCAGCGTCAACCGGTTTTCCGAGCGAAGCGAGCAGGTCGGCAGTCGAAGTGATCGATTGAATGTATTCAGTGATCGACATAGAGCCTTTTGTGGACGAGCGTAGCTTGGTTTTGAGTTGATTAATGTGGCCCTTTGATGGGTTGGCGTAGGTGCGGGCGAGAATATCCCATGCTTCTTTGGAGGTGGTGGCTCGAGTGACTAACGGAGCGACAGAGGCGTCGAGGGTGCCGATCAGAGCACCATAAAGGAGTTTATCCTGACGCATCCAGGAAGTAAACGCCAGGTTGGAGGTGGTGACGTTGTCGGCAGTAAGAGTTGTAGGCGGAGCAGGGTGGTCGCCGTTGAGAAACTTGAAAAGGTCATAACCTGTGAGAGTCGCCTGAATTTGCGACTTCCAGGTTATGTAGTTGGAAGGGGTAAGTTTTATGGCGTTGGTGAGGTGCACAATGACGAACGGACGAGCGCCGTCGTTTGGGTTAGTAATGGTTGTGGAAAACTCAGCAGCCATGGTATAGGATTTTGGAGAAGGGATAGGTTTCCAAGATCAGCGGCTGATACCATATAAGTTGAGAATATATTGTGGAAGTTGTTACTTTCATTAAATTGAGATTTCCTACTTATACACAGTAAATATGACGGTTTCAGAGATTTGCTAAAATCTCTCCATAAAGCCACTAACATAACTTACAGGTCACGTATTCAGCACAAACTAAGGAACAACATTGACTGAGTTTATTTAAATAAATAACATTAAATGAAAAAGGTAAATACGATTAATTTGATTCTCTAACAAAGATATGGGTGACCCTTATTTTAAAATTAAAAAAAAAAAAACTAAAATATGGTCAGTATGTTAGATCTCTTTCTAGTAGAGTATTTGATTTTTTTTCTTTTGTTTTAATTTTATTTCATTTTTACTAATTAGGGTTTGATTGTGGTTGTGGATTTTTGGTCGTAACCCCTTTTATTGACACCCCATTTCTTTTACCAGTCAACTACAAATGCACCTTTTTTTCTAATTTATTTATTTATTCTACTTAATCTAATTAATTTAGTTGTTTACGTATTTAATTTTAGTTAATGTAATTTTAAATTCTTTTTTAGTATATTTAATTTTTTTTAGTTGATTCATAAAAACAATACAAATCAAAAACACTTTTTTCTCGTTTAAATTCAAAAATATTAAAATTATATTTTATTTCCTTTTCATTCAAAATTCAAAAATTATATTTTATTTCTTTTTCCATTTAGAGTTAAACACACAAAGATATCTTTTTTATTTGAAACTCAAAGATAGCAGAGTATTTCTTTCAAAAAAATACAAAGATTTGTCCCTTATTATTCTACTTATTTTAGTTTAAGCCTTTTATCTTTTAAATACAAGAAAATATGATAAAGCTTTCTCATTTGTAAATAATTCAAATCTTGTACATAATCAAACTATTTTCAAGATCAAATTAGCATGCAAATAAAAATAGATGAGGGGATGCACATATCTTACCCTAAAATTTATCCTGATTTTTTTTCATATGCATCATCATAACATGATCATTCCATTTGATCATGCATTCCATTATTTATTTGTATTTTATTCATATGTACCACTATCATCCATCAGCATGTTTGTTTTCATAAAGTGAGACTCAGGAGTTTGACTTTGTTGACTTTTATTTTTTATCTCATTTACATTGTCATATTTCATTTTTGACCTTGATCTTTTGACTATTAAGGGCTTAATCTTTTTACCTTCCATTTCAATTTGTTTTTGGCTTTGATTTTATTCAAATGTTCCAAGTGAATGTAAATAAAAACAAGGAAGATAAATAGTTCGAAATAAATTGATTTTTGCTTCATTAAATCATGAAAAGAAATAAATATAAATAGGATTATTATATTATTTTTTTACTATACTACAATATTAAAAAAAATATAAATAATATTACCCATAAAAAAGAGAAAAGAGAGAATTAGATCATTCAAGACATGCTAAAATCACTATAGTTCAATACAACAATCCATTTAGTGTCAATCCATCCCATTCACATAGGCAATTACCATAATCCAAGAAAAATCAGCATCTTCACATCCAACATAACTATCCATCATGACATGCACATCCTTCAAGTCCAGTCATCTTCTTCCAACTTTCCTCCAATACCTTTATGATCAAGTTTCCTCATTATTCTTCAAGTCTCCCTCATGATCACCACATCATCATACTGCAAGTAAATGAGCAATCAAATATCAATTCAAGCATATTCTAGGTTCAAGCATTAAGCCCAAATTTAATTCAAACAGTCATGCTCGCCTGTATAATTTACATATAAGGTTTCAAACCAAGGCCAATACACTTGATACCACTCATGATGCAACAATTGAAGTCCAAGGCAAAATACACATACAATATAAGGCCTGTAATTTCAAGAAAATACACATACAATACATATGCAATCTAAGAGCCAATCTAAAAAAATCAGAAGCAATGCACATATAGTTCAGTTCAGATCCTAAAGATAACTTGCATTCAGCTCACAAACAAATTCAATTCATCCATGTTCTAATAAACCAAAATACATTCAAAATATAACACAATCCATTCACTATACAGGTCCACATCAGATTAAACATTCCAGGAGCCATATACAATTAAACATATGCAATGCACTACTTCAATATCAGTTCAACATGCTACAAAAACCAAATAAGCAAAAATTCTAATGGGATCTAACTTCATTCAAATGATAGGTGACAAACCAGTTATGACAATTAGTATTAACTCTTAACTCACCTCCAACTAACCTATCAACCAATAAACCAATTCCAAAACCTACTTCCAATTAACTTCCAACTGTCAAACAGAAAAAACCTCTGCTAACTATCACCACTCTAACCCAATCAGTTCCAACTAACTTCAAACCAATTTCCAACAAACTCTAACTTTCATATAACTAACATTGCCACCTGTCTAGTACAATACCCAAAATGCCTTTGAGTTAGTTAAACTCAAAATTCCCTCCAAAAACCAAAACTCCAAACCCAACTAAACAACAACAAACATCTCAACATCAACAAAGACCAAGGAGTTGAGGGAAATATTTGTACCTGAGCATTGGAGCCTCCCCTCTGGGTTTCTTCATCATCATATTAGACTTTCTCTACATTTACCACCGGAGTAAACCTCAGCTCCCTAGATAAACGTGAAACGTCTAAAATCTTTTTCCTCTTGCTTTATTCTTATTACCATGTTGTAGCCCATGTCATGTAGAACCATAGCCCCTGATTGCTACCCAATTCACTGTGTGGTTACCATTTAATTGTGATTAGGGCATTCTAGGGTTTTGCGTGTTCAAGTCAAATTCAGGAATTTTGAATGGGTTTCGAAAGAATCAAAGGTTAGGATTGAGTTGGGGAAAGGAAGAGATATGAGTTTGGTCGAGCCCCGTCGCACCGGAGGCAGCGGGGCGATTTCCGATGAAGAAGTTATTTGAGAGAGAAAAGGAGAGCGAGAAGGGTTTGAATACGAACGAGAAAGGTGTCTTGCCTCTCAATTCAACGGTTGGGCCTCAACCTATTCAAGCATAAGCCCAGTTACAATTACTATTCATCACCCATTTTTTATTTTTTTTCTGAACTCAACAAAAACATGTAATTGGGCTTCCTCGGGACTTGGCCCATGCGCCATTTTGGCCACACACACCCTTTGGCAGTTAACACCCCCAAGGTTGTTGCTTATTTATTTATATGTTCTTAGATTTTTTTCTTTAGGTTTTCCTTTTTAAAAAAAAAGTACATCTTGATGACATAAAAATATTGCTAATTGAAATTTAGTCTTTACATTTAGGACTAATTTTTTATTAAATTTTGGGTTAAAGGAATTATTAAAAAATAGGGCTTTATTCTTGTTCTCTTTTGCTTTACCCTTGCTTGGTTAAGTCCTAGCTTGCTTGCCTGATAAATTGACCTATAATCCCTTTGTATGCTCCCTTAGGATTTTAATTTTAATTAGTTTTTAATTAGTTGAGTGTTGCCACCTGATCAACTAATTTGAATTAAGTTTTTAGGACTTGTACCATAACCTTCCCTTTAGGTCAATTTCCAAAACCCTAAAACAATTGAACAATTGCATGACAACATTATGAACTTTCCCCATTTTAATCAAGTCATTTTCTTTATCCATATAAAACTAAATTTCTTTTTGCAAATAAACTCAAAAAACCTAAAAATACAATGTAAATCGTGTGTCACGAGCCTTAAGAAAATGGAGAAGAATAAGATGGTGTATTCCTATCCTTATTTTGAATATCTTTGGATACGGGACACATGACCTAGTTTTTCAAAGCATTCGTCTCCATTCATAGACTTTAGTATGATTCAAATCAAAACGATTTTTCATAATTAAAGGATGAAAAAGGAATTGGTGGTGTATATTTCCCGATTCCCCGTATATTCAAATACCCGCTATATTGGGGGACCGTTTGATATATGTCTCTTAATAATCAACTCCAACTCATCAAATCTCATTTTTTCCTTCGGGCAAACCTTTGAAAACCTTTTTAGAAAGAACATGTTAATTTCGTTCTACCGCAATACAAACAAAGACTTAAGAAAGTCAAACCCAATTTTTGTTGTTTTATTTGTGTATTTTTTTGTGTTTATCTTTATTGCTTTATTGTTTACTTGCTTTCTTTTATTGCATTTACCGCCTTATATATTTGATATATTCTGGATATATATGTTTATTGGTCCTCAATTGTGGGTTGAGTTTCATTATGTTATTTGAGAGAAAACCTTTCTACCCATCTTGAGTACACATGATAGAATCGTGGATAGTTGTGTTGACCTGCGTTTCGTGTAACAACCCAATTTTAGTAATTATTTCTTATATTATTATTACTATATTTTATTTTATTTATTTGGAGTGTTAATTAATTAATTGGTCGTTAGGTAGTAAAAATTGATTATATTAATTGATGTGGTGTGTTAATTAATTATTTAGTTGATATGAGATATAATGAATAATTGAATTAATTAACTTGGTGTGCAATTGAGTTGGTTTAATTTATTTGAATTAAATAGAGACATTATAAGACTAGGTATTATTGGGCCTAATAATTAAACTAGAAGTATCACTCTTTAAGCCCAAATATAATACTAGTATATAAGAGGTGAGGAGAGTGAGAATTAGGATTCATTTGATCATTTGAAGGCAATAGAGAAAGAGAAGAGGAAAAGTAAGGAGAAGCTAGGGTTTCCAAAAAATCGAAGAGGTAAGGGGGGAATCCTTATTATTATGGGTTAGTATGATTGGGTCAATGAGTAGAAATATGTTTAGGTTAAAACCCTAATTTTCATAGTTTTGGAATTGTTAGGTTTTGATGAGTATTCTTGATTTATGGTGATTGATTGTGTTAAAACTGCAAATTAACGTTATATACTTAGAGTATTGTGTGAGTTATAATTTTCTGAATGTTTGGCTTTTTACGGAATTGAAATCGGAGGTCCGAAAGTCCTCCAACGATGAAAAACGCAGAAAATTTTGCATTCTATTTTGTGTTAACGCAGGAATAGCATTTTGTTTTGCGTTAACCGGTTAACCAAAAGCGTTAACCGGTTAACACTGTTGAAAATCTGTTAGGAATTGCATTCAGTTTTGCGTTAACCGGTTAACCGAAAGCGTTAACCGGTTAACACTGTTGAAATCTGCCAGGAAGTGCATTTTGTGTCGCGTTAACCGGTTACCTGAATGCGTTAACCAGTTAACACTGTTGAAAAATGATAAATTGAGGATTTTAAATGCTGTAATTATTTTGAGATGAAATCTAATTGTGCGTATTTGATAATTAGTTTACATATGTGAATAGTGGATTGTGATGAATGTGTATATGTACTATTGGTGGATAATTCATAGAGTTGAGTTATGGTAATATGTGGAATGTTAAGATGGTAGAGATGATCTTAATTGCATATTTGTGAATGATATATTGTTATGAATGTGTATATGTACCATTGGTGGATAATTCATAGAGTTGAATTATGGTGATATGTGGAATGTTAAGATGGTAGAGATGATCTTAATTGCATATGTATTGGTATTTGTATATTCATTCATGGCATGGTCGGCTTCATGGTGGAAGCGGTGAAACTGTGGGTTCACATGGTAGCATACGTTGATCCTTGATTGAAAATAGACGTAGTAGACGTTGATCCTTAATTGGAAATAGGCGTAGCATACGTTGATCCTTAATTGGAAATAGGCGTAGTAGACGTTGATCCTTAATTGGAAATAGGCGTAGCATACGTTGATCCTTAATTGGAAATAGGCGTAGTAGACGTTGATCCTTAATTGGAAATAGACGTAGTGGCTTTGATCTTGTCTGGATCGGAAGCGTGGCTTGGATTCTAGATATTGAATCGGAAAGCGGTGAAACGTTGGATTCACATTGAGGTACCGCATGCATAGAGTCACATGTCTTGCATTGAGTCACATTAGAGTTATGTGATAATTGAGTGTATGCATTGTTGTGATTGTGATGTGTGTATGAGATATGGTAATTGGATTTGGTGATGTTTGAGTACATAACTTGGCAAATTATGTGATTATGTGATAATTGTAGTTATGTGTATATTGGGGAATAGAGTATTCGATTTTAGTATCAGACTCCTTGTGTTTTGATGGATGTTTGGAACATGTGAAATAAATATTGGTTAGTATTATTTACATGGTTATACGAAGTGTGATTAATTCCTTTAATTGTTGATTTAATCATTGTGCTTTATTATACTTCTTCATAATGATTTGAATTCTCACCCTTTCTGTTTGAATGTTACCTTTACATGGGTATCGTGCAGATACTCAGGAGTAGTATTGCTGAAGTAAGTGGAAGGTAGCTCATTCGAGATTTAGCCGGAGAGCTTCCGTATTCTAGTTGGAGACTAGGTAGTGAGTCAATGCTCTGGTCATGTAACACGGGGTAGATTAGTAGTATTGAACTCATATCTTATTTGGATACGTATTATGTTATTACTTGTGAACATGTTTGATTGCAATTGCTGTTTGAGATGCCATAGTTCCAAATATTCTGGATATGGTTTTATTTTATCTTGAGGAGATTAGTGAGAGATGATCATGGTATGGGACATGGATCATTTTATGAAATGCATGAGTATTCATTATTTTCCGCTGCGAACGCATATTCTTGTATATTCATGATAATTGAAAGGTGTTATTTTAAATGACCAGGTGTATTGTATATTGATGATGAACGATGTTGGTTTTTTGAAAGCTTTTAGTTTTTGAAAACGTCGATGTGACGCCCTTTTGGTTATATGCGTGCCTATTTACTCTGATTATATGTTAAGTATTTTGGGGTAGAAAAAGGGGTGTTACATTAATGGTATCAGAGCCTGGTCGGTCCGTCCGGCCAGGTTGTTTAATTATGTTTATTCCCTAGTATGCGACATGTGTGTGAGAACACTGTCGATGCTTGTTTTATTCTCCATTGCAGGTTGGGAATGAAATAAGTGGGGGAGAAGCGTGTGCTTATCTTGGATGTTCCAATTGTATCGAGCTTGGATATTATATGGTTGCATGCAAGAGTGCAGTTGGCTAGTTAACCTGTTTTGAGAATGTTGTGCTTTTCCTGAACCCGAAGAGAGGTCGAATTCGAGGATGGTATTGGTTAGAAGTTAATCGGGTGTATATCAACTGTTTCGAGAAGACGGTTATTTTTCCTGAGGTTGGTGCGAAGGAAGATTGGTTTGTGTCTGCTAAGCAAGTTGATGAATCGGTGCAAGATGGTGCCGAGTTGTTTATGTTGTTGGCAACCTTGGATATTCGTGAGAAGAGGACCATGCCGAGCATTTGAAGGTTGTGTTATCGGTGTTGAAAGAGAGGAAGTTGTTTGCTAAACTCTCTAAATGTGAGTTTTGGTTGAGTGAAGTAAGTTTTCTTGGGCATGTGATTTCGAGTGGTGGTATTTTTGTGGATCCTACGAAGATTGAAGCTGTATCTCAGTGGGAAGCTCCTAAGTCTGTTGCTGAGATTCGAAGTTTCCTTGTTTTGGCTGGTTATTATAGGAAGTTCATTGAAGGATTTTCTAAGTTATCGTTACCATTGACGCAGTTGACTAGGAAAGGTCAAGCTTTCATTTGGACTTCGCAGTGTGAAGCGAATTTTCAAGAGCTTAAGAGAAGATTGACTACGGCTCCTATTTTGATTTTACCGGATCCGTTAGAAACTTTCGTTGTGTATTGCGATGCTTCTTTGTTGGGTTTGGGAGGTGTTCTGATGGAAAAAGGGCAAGTGGTAGCTTATGCTTCAAGGCAACTTAAAGTTCATGAGAGGAATTATCCAACGCATGATTTAGAGTTGGCCGCCGTTGTGTTTGTGTTGAAGCTTTGGAGACATTATTTGTTTGGATCGAGATTTGAGGTGTTTAGTGATCACAAGAGTTTGAAGTACTTGTTCAATCAGAAAGAATTGAATATGAGGCAACGGAGATGGTTGGAATTCTTGAAAGACTATGATTTTGGTTTGAATTATCATCCTGGAAAGGCGAATGTTGTAGCCGATGCATTGAGTAGGAAGTCATTGCACATGTCTATGTTGATGATTCGAGAGTTTGAATTGTTGGAGCAATTTAGAGATTTGAGTTTGGTTTGTGAAGCGACGCCTTCGTGTGTTAAGCTTGGTATGTTGAAGCTTACGTGTGGCATTCTTGATGAGATTAGAGAAGGTCAGAAGTCAGATTTGAAATTAGTCGATGTTATGACATTGATTAATCAAGGCAAAGGTGGTGACTTTCGGATTGAGGAGAATGGTATCATGAGATGTCGTGATCAAGTTTGTGTTCCGGATGTTGCGGATTTGAGAAAGAGGATTCTCGAGGAAGGGCATAAAAGTGGTTTGAGTATTCATCCTGGTGCTACTAAAATGTATCAAGACTTGAGAAAGATGTTTTGATGGCAAGGTATGAAGAAGAATGTAGCGGAATTTGTGTATTCATGTTTGACTTGTCAAAAGTCAAAGATTGAACATCAAAAGCCGTCTGGTTTGATGCAACCGTTATCTATTCCCGAGTGGAAGTGGGATAGTGTCTCTATGGATTTTGTTTCGGGTTTGCCGAGAACATTGAGTAATTGTGAGGCGATTTGGGTCGTTGTGGACAGGTTGACGAAATATGCTCATTTTATTCCGATGAGGATGGATTATTCGATGGAGAGACTTGCTAAGTTGTACATCAAGAGGATTGTGTGTTTGCATGGTATTCCGTCGAGCATTGTTTCGGATAGAGATCCGAGGTTTACTTCGAGATTTTGGGAAGGTTTGCAAAATGCTTTGGGTACGAAGTTGCATTTGAGTTCGGCATATCATCCACAAACCGATGGTTAAACGGAGAGGACTATTCAGTCACTTGAAGATCTTTTGAGGTCTTGTGTTTTGGAACAAGGAGGAAATTGGGATAGTTTCTTGCCTTTGATCGAGTTTACGTATAACAACAGTTTCCATTTGAGTATTGGAATGGCACCTTTTGAGGCTCTTTATGGCAGAAGGTGTAGAACTCCTTTCTGTTGGTACGAATTGGGAGAGAGTGTTGTGGTTGGACCTGAGTTGATTCAAGAGACTACGGATAAAGATTAAGATGATTCAAGAGAAGATGAAGGCTTCTCAAAGTCGTTAAAAGAGTTATCATGATAAGAGGAGGAAAGCTCTTGAGTTTGAGAAAGACGAGCATGTGTTTCTTCGAGTTACGCCAATAACGGGTGTTGGTAGAGCTTTGAAGTCGCGTAAGTTGACGTCGCGTTTCATTGGTCCTTATCCGATTTCCGAGAGGGTAGGTGAAGTGGCATATTGGATTGCATTACCACCGTCACTTTATAATCTTCATGATGTGTTCCATGTGTCTCAATTGAGGAGGTACATTGTGAATCCATCGCATGTTGTTCCATTAGATGATGTTCAAGTGAGGGATAATTTGACGATTGATACATCACCTATGCGAATTGAAGATCGAGAAGTGAAGAAGCTTCGGGGTAAGGAGATTGCTTTGGTGAAAGTGATATGGGGCGGAGTCGCCAATGGAAATATTACTTGGGAACTCGAGGATAAGATGAAGGAATCATATCCGGAGTTGTTCGTTTGAGGTATTTTCGAGGCCAGAAATCTTTTAAGTGGGGGAGAGTTATAACAACCCAATTTTAGTAATTATTTCTTATATTATTATTACTATATTTTATTTTATTTATTTGGAGTGTTAATTAATTAATTGGTTGTTAGGTAGTAAAAATTGATTATATTAATTGATGTGGTGTGTTAATTAATTATTTAGTTGATATGAGATATAATGAATGATTGAATTAATTAACTTGGTGTGCAATTGAGTTGGTTTAATTTATTTGAATTAAATAGAGACATTATAAGACTAGGTATTATTGGGCCTAATAATTAAACTAGAGGTATCACTCTTTAAACCCAAATATAATAATAGTATATAAGAGGTGAGGAGAGTGAGAATTAGGATTCATTTGATCATTTGAAGGAAATAGAGAAAGAGAAGAGGAAAAGTAAGGAGAAGCTAGGGTTTCCAGAAAATCGAAGAGGTAAGGGGGGAATCCTTATTATTATGGGTTAGTATGATTTGGTCAATGGGTAGAAATATGTTTAGGTTAAAACCCTAATTTTCATTGTTTTGGAATTGTTAGGTTTTGATGAGTATTCTTGATTTGTGGTGATTGATTGTGTTAAAACTGCAAATTAACGTCATATACTTAGAGTATTGTGTGAGTTATAATTTTCTGAATGTTTGGCTTTTTACGGAATCGAAATCGGAGGTCCGAAAGTCCTCCAACGATGAAAAACGTAGAAAATTCTGCATTCTGTTTTGTGTTAACGCAGGAATAGCATTCTGTTTTGCGTTAACCGGTTAACCAAAAGCGTTAATCGGTTAACACTGTTGAAAATCTGTTAGGAATTGCATTCTGTTTTGCGTTAACCGGTTAACCGAAAGCGTTAACCGGTTAACACTGTTGAAATCTGCCAGGAAGTGCATTTTGTGTCGCGTTAACCGGTTACCTGAATGCGTTAACCGGTTAACACTGTTGAAAAATGACAAATTGAGGATTTTAAATGTTGTAATTATTTTGAGATGTAATCTAATTATGCGTATTTGATAATTAGTTTACATATGTGAATAGTGGATTGTGATGAATGTGTATATGTACTATTGGTGAATAATTCATAGAGTTGAATTATGGTAATATGTGGAATGTTAAGATAGTAGAAATGATCTTAATTGCATATTTGTGAATGATATATTGTTATGAATGTGTATATGTACCATTGGTGGATAATTCATAGAGTTGAATTATGGTGATATGTGGAATGTTAAGATGGTAGAGATGATCTTAATTGCATATGTATTGGTATTTGTACATTCATTCATGATATGGTCGGCTTCATGGTGGAAGCGGTGAAACTGTGGGTTCACATGGTAACATACGTTGATCCTTAATTGGAAATAGGCGTAGTAGATGTAAGGGCAAACTGTCATACAACATACGATCATAGGTTTCGATGATGACAAATGACCACCATGGATGAATCGGCATTGTCGATTCCACCTCTACAAAACAAATGCAACATATCACCTATCATATCCTTTTCTATGCTCATCTAAACTGTTATATTTCATACAACATATGTGGATAAAATGTGGTCATGACAAAATGCATGAAAACCACATAAATATGAATTTTTGCAGATTTGCAGGGTTTGAGTCGACCACAGTGTCGGCGCATAACACCGTGCATTTCCCACGGGTCAGCGCATAACCTAGCGCATTTCCCACGGGTCAGCGCACAAAAGGCTTGAGTCGACCGCAGGGGTCAGCGCATGAACCACGGGTCAGCGCACGCCGACCTATGGTCGACGCATACTATTGTGCTTTTCAGTCTATCCAAAACTGCAGGCCATGAGTCGACGCATAGACCTGCTATGGTCGACCGTTCGTGCGCAAATTCAGTTTTTAAGTATTTCCCACTCTGTTTGAAAAGCTGTTAAGTGGGTTGGTTGGTTTGTTACTATAAATAGAAGTTTAGTTATTTGTATCAACTTACATTTTGATAATTTGATTCAAGTCTTCAAAGAACAAGAAAAAGTGAAATAGGTGTCCAAGATTCTTCATCTTCATCTTCAACATCTCACAACACATCAACTACACACAACCATTTTTGAAGTGCTTTGTGATTGGTTAAAGGGGATAACATTCGAAGCCGAGATTGGGGAATCCGGTTCGGGTGAAGCTTGCGACAGGTTTTTTCTTGAATAAAACCTTTAGGGTTTTGTCCTCCAAGACTGGTTTGATTTTGGGGGGTTTTTGGACGAATTTCTTCATCAATTTTCAGCTGAGCGAAGGTGATTGAGAAGAGGAAGTCTTCATCAATCTAGTAGCGGATTCAGTGATATTGAAGGGAAGATTTCGGATTCGATTTGTTGTAGTTGAGATCAGCCGGGCCGAGGGTTTGAAGAACTGAGGGTTATTCAACAAAGGGGCTGGAATCAGAGGTCTATCAACAACAATCGAAGGACTTGATTCACCTTGAATCAAGGAACAAGGAGTGGAAGCAACATTCAACGTCTTGAGAGTTCTGTTGTATATTTGCTTTGTAATCCTTGTATAAACGGTTAAACTCAACAGGTGATATCTATTAAAGCAATCTCAATTCTAGTTTTAGAATTGAGGGCAGACGTACCCCGAAGCGAGGACGACGGGGGAACTGCCTCATCAAATCTTTGTCTTCTCTATTTTTCAGCTTATTTGTTTTGGCTTTAAAAAAAGTGATTTTTGTATAAGCACTTTATCAAACCTTGATATTAATTGAGTAAGAAGTTAAAACTCTGTTTTTGAATCCAAAGTATAATAAGAAATTGTACTAGACTAATTGGAATCACTTACTCAACATAAATATCTCTTGGAGTGTTTTCACACACCAAGTGTTTGATAATTTGCCTAAACCAAAATTATCTTAGTTGTGTATCTAGTTTGGTTTGCTCTTTGAATCATTGGAACTAGGAATCCTAGTAAGTGAAACAAATCATTGATAGTGTGACTAGTGTAGTGATTCGTATTCTACATTATCACTAATCCATAGGTTTGACGCATATCCAGTTTTCCAATAATAATTCGTTTTAGACTAATTTTTCCTCGGCCGCTTCCGCACTTAAAACAAATTTTCAAAACCAATTTTATTAATTGGTAGCGCCGACTCAAATTTTAATTGGGATCTATTCAACCCCCCCTTCTAGATCCGTGCCATAGTCTAACAGTAGACGTTGATCCTTAATTGGAAATAGGCGTAGCATACGTTGATCCTTAATTGGAAATAGGCGTAGTAGACGTTGATCCTTAATTGGAAATAGGCGTAGCATACGTTGATCCTTAATTGGAAATAGGCGTAGTAGACGTTGATCCTTAATTGGAAATAGACGTAGTGGCTTTGATCTTGTCCGTATCGGAAGCGTGGCTTGGATTCTAGATATTGAATCGGAAAGCGATGAAACGTTGGGTTCACATTGAGGTACCGCATGCATAGAGTCACATGTCTTGCATTGAGTCACATTAGAGTTATGTGATAATTGAGTGTATGCATTGTTGTGATTGTGATGTGTGTATGAGATATGGTAATTGGATTTGGTGATGTTTGAGTACATAACTTGGAAAATTATGTGATTATGTGATAATTGTAGTTATGTGTATATTTGGGAATAGAGTATTGGATTTTAGTATCATACTCCTTGCGTTTTGATGGATGTTTGGAACATGTGAAATAAATATTGGTTAGTATTATTTACATGGTTATACGAAGTGTGATGAATTCCTTTAATTGTTGATTTAATCATTGTGCTTTATTATACTTCTTCATAATGATTTGAATTCTCACCATTTCTGTTTGAATGTTACCTTTACATGGGTATCATGCAGATACTCAGGAGTAGTATTGCTGAAGTAAGTGGAAGGTAACTCATTCGAGATTTAGCCGGAGAGCTTCCGTATTCTAGTTGGAGACTAGGTAGTGAGTCAATGCTCTGGTCATGTAACACGGGGTAGATTAGTAGTATTGAACTCATATCTTATTTGGATACGTATTATGTTATTACTTGTGAACATGTTTGATTGCAATTGCTGTTTGAGATGCCATAGTGCCAAATATTCTGGATATGGTTTTATTTTATCTTGAGGAGATTAGTGAGAGATGATCATGGTATGGGACATGGATCATTTTATGAAATGCATGAGTATTCATTATTTTCCGCTGCGAACGCATATTCTTGAATATTCATGATAATTGAAATGTGTTATTTTAAATGACCAGGTGTATTATATATTGATGATGAACGATGTTGGTTTTTGAAAGCTTTTAGTTTTTGAAAACGTCGATGTGACGCCCTTTTGGTTATATGCGTGCCTATTTACTCTGATTATATGTTAAGTATTTTGGGGTAGAAAAAGGGGTGTTACATTTCGCGCATTGGGTTGGTACGAGACCCACACCTAGACTAGACCCACTAGGATGTACCATTGTCCTGCAAGTATTTTCTACGACAAGGTATTTTCATTTGGATCCATGACTATTAGAGGCCTTTTTGAGAACCATCTTTTTTAAGACTAGAACCTACTTGAGAGAGGGATATGGATTGCAGGAAACCTAAAACTCCACCTACCTTGTGAATTACATATCTAGAAAAATGTTGGACCTTTGAATCTGAAAGGTTTAACCTGCTTTGAGAATCATACAGTCTTATCCAGAATATACTGAACCTTGAACCTATGATGTTACATTTCATTATAGCACACCATCATAGAAAACTCATTTAACATATGCGTCAAACCTTTGATTATTCTTTGCATCCCATAACCTCATATCACATTTCTTCTGTAACCAGCTAGCATATTACCTGACACACGCTTAAAACTAAAAGCATGTCCCAAAAGACTATGGACGAACTTCAACAAGGCCAAGAATTATTGAAGGAGGAGGTCAACCAACTAAAAACATAGATGAGTCTGGTTATGGAAATCATGCAAGCATTATTGATGAAGGAAGGCAATCCCACACCAATTGCCACAACAAAGATGGTCACTCCTTTACATATGCCTGGTTTCACCTCATGTCATGGGCTACCTCATGGATATCATCCACAACCAGGACTTCAAAGGCCTCACTACCAACAACGATTGCCTATTCTTTGACCAAGATAAATGAACCAAGCGTGGAATTAGAATCGGTATCCAAATCAGTAGCAAAATTCATATGCTCAACAAGACCAACAAAGACCAAGAGGCCAGAAAGAAAGTTTGACCCAATTCCTATGCCTTACAATCAGTTACTCCCTCATTTACTTAATGGCTCACTGGTCCAACTATGAGATCCTAAGCCCCCTCCAACACCTCTTCCTTATGGATACAACATGAATGCTAGATATGAGTTCCACTCCCAAGCGCCCAAACTCACAATCGAGAATTGTAAAGTTATGAAGTACAAAGTATAAAACCTGATTGATTCAGAGGCTATCATATTCACACCAAGTGGCCTGAACAAAAACTGAAATCCCTTGCTAGAGTGAGTGCCAAGACTGCAAAAAGCATCCCTTGAAATAGTGGATTAAGCCTGAGAATGTAAAAAAAAAACAAGGAAAAAAATAGTTTGAAATAAACTGATTTTTTGCTTCATTAAATCATGAAAAGAAATAAATATAAATAAGATTATTACATTATTTCTTTTACTATACTACAATATTACAAAAAAATATAAATAATATTACCAAAAAAAAAAGAGAAAAGAGAGGATTAGATCATTCAAAACATGCTAAAATCACTGTGGTTCAATACAACAATGCATTTAATGCCAATCCATCCCATTCACGTACACAATTACCATAATCCAAGCAAAATCAGCATTATCACTTCCAACATAACTATGCACCATGACATGCACATCCATCAAGTCCAATCATCTTTTTCAAACTTTCCTCTAATACCTTCATGGTCAAGTATACTCAGTATTCTTCAAGTCTTCCTCATGATCAACACATCATCATACTACAAGTAAAGGAGCAGTCACCAGACTAATCACAATAAAATAATTACTTTTAATACTTATAATCGCCCAAAATTTCAACACACCTCAACAAAGCTATTATATTATTCTGTAGCCCAAAACAACACTAAAACACCCAAATTACTCTAAAAGGTTCGAACGGGTTCCCAAAATCACCAATTTCATCCAAGGGATTTTTTCCAAATCCCATTTGGTCACCCAATTTTAATAGATAAACACTATTGATTCAATAAACTGTAATCAAATAAGATTTTTCTAAATCCACCCGGTCACCAAAATTGCATATTGTATCTGTATCCAAAAAAATAAATTAATATTTTACACCAAATTCACAATCATATATATATATATATATATATATATATATATATATATATATATATATATATATATATATATATATATATATTATAACAACAACACTTTTGAGATATTACCATAAATTAAGGCAAAAGAGGTTAAGGAAACCTCATTTGGCTAAAATACAAACACACATAAAACACATAAATCATGATCAATAAAGAAAAATAGGATTAACAACCCAAAACTCTTGGCGTTGATGAGAGGAAAAGGGAACACTCATCATCATGTTGCCTAAATAATCACCTTGCGGTAAACAATCTCCCTTACCTGGTAATTAAGCTTTTCCCTACTGCCTTCGTGTAACGTGAAATTTGTTCCTCTGTGATTGCTTCCTAAATCCCCATTATCACAGCAGTTTGCTAGAGTTTTTTTTGTTACATTTTCCCTAATTCTAACCTCACCTTGGAATATATAGTCTCAATAATAATAAAATATTTTTATTTTATTAAATAAAACTCCACTAATAATTATTAATAAAAAAACTAAATTATAATAAAAACTATAAAATATCAATTTTATTCTATTTTAGCCAAATCCTCATATCTAAATAATTAAAATAATCTCAATAATTAATTTATTTTATAAAATCCTATTTTCTAAATAATGTAATACTTTTATTTAATAAAAATTACACCTCGATAAATATTTAATAAATTTTTTTAATATTATAAATTATTATAAATAGATTCTAAAAATATATTTTTACCAACTAACTGAAACATTCTTATATCTATAAAATTGTTATTTCAATTAAACAATTATTTAAGTATAACAATAATAATAATAATGAATCATTTCTATAAATTCTAATTAATCTAACCGTTACAAAAAAAATTATCTAATTATTATTAATAATCTAAATTGTTCTTATTTTAATTTTCTGCTCTCAAATTCAATATTTCCCATAATTATTAAATTAATAAAAGATCCCTCAAATATCAAAATTAATAAAAATCACACAAATCACCAAAATCAAACTAAACAACACACCAACAAATTCCTAAGTATTTAAATGAAATATTAAAATTAAAATAAAGATATTATAGAATTCATGAATGATTATTGCAGTGAGTGAGGTGGATCAAAACTTTCTATTTTTCATGGATTTTCAAAGTGAACGTGAGGTTTTCCTTTGTTTCAACTATTTCCTGCAAGTTTTTTATTCTGTAAGTCCATTATGCATAACCAATTTCCTTTGTTTTTCTTGCAAGTTTTTCCTTTATTTTCAAATGGCCTAAACATGAATGCAGAACCGATTTCCTTTGTTTCTTGTTGGATGTTGAAACAAACTTGCTTCATATCCTTGAATCACATATTTCCATGAATGAGAATTCTTTTGAAATGTTATGTGTTGAATGCCATCTTGTGCTTGAAACTTAGCCAACTTTGAATTTAGAATTGCTTTGAATTCGTGTCATCATGTTTGGACTACATTGGTTTGTTTCCCTCTTGGATATTTCTTGTTTTCATTTACTTGTCTCTCATTTGCTTAGAAAGAGGATTGATCTCATGATAGTAATCTTGGATGATATTGTTTCAAGTAAATTTGAAAATTGCATGCTCAAAACTTTCTTTGGCTTGATGCTTTAATGGTTTTTGGGATGTTCTTGAAGAGGTTGACCAGGTGGAACACGTGGTAAACACAAAAAGGATAACTTATTAGGGGTTGCCATGAGTGGATGAACTTGAAGATCAAATGGTATTTTCTTTCAAAGATTTCTAGTTTGCCACAAAGTGAAGAACACGTGGTGAAGAATGGACGGATACTTGGTTTATAATCCAAATTGTCTTCGAAATCAAACAATTTGCAACATTCTGGAATAACTTATAGCATATTTTGAATAGAGACTTGTAGCTTAAGAAATTCATGTAATTTTAAATCCACTTGCATCCATTTGGATCTTTTGTCAACTTAGGAATATTATGTCATTTTGAACCTAGTGGTTGAAGTTTGTATCAATGCCTTTCTTTGTAGTCTTAAAACTTGATGTAATGACATAAATTTGAATATTCAAATGTGTATTCCAACTTGTTATTTATTGTATGGAGCCTTTCAAAAGTATGGCATGGAACTCTTGGTAAAATGATAAACATGCGCGTGCTTGTAATTGAATGGGCATTTCAAGTCAAACTTCAATTCTCTTTTGTTTTTGCCTTTGCTTTGAATTTCAAAACAAGTGAACTTCTAGTTTTGCAAAATGAAATTTGTTGAGAAAGAAATGGTGACTTACACCATGGTTACAAAGTTTATTTGATCAAATAATATGCAAGTTCAAATGTTATGCAATTATAACTAAGTCTCTAATTTGCACTTTAATTCAAGTCACCTTAAAGTGACTAAAAAGAAAAGGTACCATGGTTTTATTCTGATAAGAATGAGACCTCCACATTTGGATGAATAACAGATTAAATCTAAACACAAATTCAAACAAAAACAATTCATTGACTAAGTGACATTCAAATCTATTTTCAAAGATTGAAACAAGACACTAAATAGTGAATGACTATCAAGTGAACTTCTAATGACTCCAAATTAAAATGACACCTAAATTCAAACCGAAATGTGCATAAAAACATATGCAATGCACTACTAATGACTCCAACCTTAAGTGAACCTTGTCCTCAAAAGGAAGAAAAACCTCAAAATCAATCTTAAATAAGATAACCATTAGGTGGTGATGATGTAACAAGAACCTCATCTGTAGGATAAAAAGTCAGGGAAAAATTAGGGTGTGACAGGTTGGTTAGAGGTGAGTTAAGAGTTAATGTTTACTTTCATAACTGGTTTGTCACCTATCATTTGAATGAAGTTAGATCCCATTAGAATTTGTGCTTCTTTGGTTTTTGTAGTATGCTGAACTGATATTAAGTAGTGCATTGTATATGTTTTTATTGTAAATGGCTCCTAGAATGTTTAATCTGATGTGGACCTATATATTGAATCGATTGTGTTATGTTTTGAATGTTTTTTGGTTTATTGGAACATGGATAAATTGAATCTGTTTATGAGCTGAATGCAAGTTAACTTTAGGATCTGAACTGAACTATTTGTGCATTGCTTCTGATTTTTTTAGATTGGCTCTTAGATTGCATTTGTATTGTCTTGAACGTTGTTGAACTGTATATTCATGCAAAGTACATCCCATAACTTTTCAACCAGAACTCTTGTAGCCAAGCAAGACATTTCCCAGTTTCAACCATACATGACCCACCTTAGGGACACTTGTTGAACCTTCAAAACCATTACATAAATCATCACCATGCATTAACCATGTGGCTTACCTTATTCATATCATTCATCTAAAATATCATAAAGCCTTGTAAAAAAAACAAGAAAATCCCAATCCCAATATTTATTGGCACCTCCAAGAAAAATCAAAGTCCAACCTCGGTTGACACCTTGTAAAGCCCAATCATCATTGGCAGAATTAAAAACCCGCTTTGTTGATAACTAAAAACCCTCATATTGATTGATAAACCCAATGGTCATTGATACTTTAAATTCTCAACCTTCATCCCTTTTGAAAAAAAGCATCCGACTTTGTATAACCCATACATACCATAAATTCTAACTATGTTGGCATTATGCATATAATAAACATCATTATATAGCATCCTTAAAAACACGTAGCATATCCATCAATTCAAAGCATTACGCTATATAATTTGAACATGCATACTTAAGATAAGCCAAGATTTAAACCTTTCTCGAAAGCACAAACTAATCCTCAGCCGAGACAGTGACATTTCTCCAGAGAGAATGTTATCCCCACTAAAGCTCCTTATTTGTATTCCCAACAGGTTTCTCTTAAAGTATTCCTTTCTACTTGCCTTTGGCCATTTCCAGTTTTCTATTTCCCAAATTCTCTATGCCTTTTGACATATAAACAATCATTTATATTTCCAATCGTCGTGCAGATGTCATTCAATTTCTTTCCAGCCGTCGTGTTGATGTTATTCAATATATCTCCGGCCATCGTGCTAAGGTCATCAAGTTTGCTTTCTAACCACCATGCTGATGTTATTCAACACCCAAATCACAATACTGATGTTGATCATATTTTGTCTCCAATCGCAAAGTTGATGATGATCAGTCGTTACCCCAGTTGCAGTACTAATGTTGATCATATTTTGTCTCTAACCGTAGAGTTGATGATGATCATTTGTTACCCAAGTTGCAATACTAACGTTGATCATATTTTGTCTCCAACCGCAGAGTTGATAATGATCAGTTGTTACCCTAGTCTAATTACTGATATTGATCATATTTTATCTCCAAGCACAAAGTTGATGATGATCACTTGTTATCCCAGTTGCAGTACTGATATTGATCATATTTTGTTTTCAACTAAAGAGTTAAGGATGATCAGTTGTTACCCCAGTCGCAGTACTGATGTTGATCATATTTTGTCTCCAACCATAGAGTTAATGATCAATTGTTATCCCAGTCACAATACTGATGTTCATCATATTTTTGTTTCCAACCGCATAGTTGATGATGAACAATTATTATCCTAGTCACATTACTGATCTTAATCCTATTTTATCTCCAACCGCCAAGTTGATGATGAACAGTTGTTATCCCACTCACAATACTGATCTTAATCCTATTTTATCTCTAAACGCCGAGTTGATGATGACCAATTTTTATCCTAGTCACAATATGGATGTTGATCATATTTTGTTTCCAATCGCAGAGTTTATGATAATCAGTTGTTACCCCAATCGTAGTACTGATGTTGATCATATTTTGTCTCTAACTAGAGAGTTGATGATGATTAGTTGTTACCCTAGTCGCAATACTTATGTTGATCATATTTTTTCTCCAACCACAAAGTTGACGATGATCAGTTGTTATCCTAGTCGCAATACTGATATTGATCATATTTTGTTTCCAACCGCAGAGTTGATGATGATCAGTTGTTACCCCAGTCGCAATACTAATGTTGATCATATTTTGTCTCCAACCACATAGTTGATGATGATCAGTTATTATCTCAGTCACAATATTGATGTTGATCATATTTTATTTGTAATCACAAAGTTGATGATGATCAGTTGTTACCCTAGTTGCAGTATAGATATTGATAATATTTCATTTCCAACTGTAGAGTTGATGATGATCAGTTGTTACCCCAGTCGTAGTACCGATGTTGATCATATTTTTGTCTCTAACCACATAGTTTATGATGATCAGTTGTTACCCTAATTGCAATATTGATGATCATATTTTTGTCTCCAACCGCAGAGTTGAGGATGATTAGTTGTTATCCCTGTCACCGTACTGATGTTGATTGTCATACCCCAAAATTTGCCCATTTATATTTCAAGACATTTTTCAAGGCATTCCGACTCATTTTCATGACACTGATCTTACGGGAACGAAGGCCCAGCTCGCGAATGACCCAAACTGACCTATTCGCTACACGCTCGCCTAGTGATAACATGAAAGTGGTTTATTTGGAAGCACAAGTAAAAATGGAGGAGAAGAGGTGCAAAAAGGAGAGAAAACGAACCGAATAGCAAAGCCCAGCCCAAAGCGCAAGCCACAAATGTTGTGCTTGTGACGGACGTCACGGAGGGCGTGACGAGCGTCACGCAAAGCAGCCTTGTGACGGACGTCACACATGGTGTGACGAGCGTCACACCACTACCCTACTTTTTGGGCGCAAGTAACGCCTCAGAGACTTGAAGAGACGTTGAGGAGTGTTGGGCCCTATATCCACGCCATGAAATTAGCCACGTTGAAGAGCTCTTGGCAGCAAGTAGTTACTTAATGGTACCAATATAAATAGCCACGAAGAAAACCTAGAAAGGGGGGCTTTTTCCACATTTTTCCTTTGCCGTTTTCACTTTTGCATATTTTCTTTTCCAGCAGCTTAGGCATTGTTTTTCCTACGAGTTCTACACTATTTTCCTTGCAATTTCCTATTTCTTGTTCAGCATTTAGTTAGTTCTATTCACACAATAGTTTCTACAAAGGAAACTATTGTGTACCTTTTTACCGGATCCAACCTTACGTTAGGATCTAGTTTATTTTCTTCGCTTTAATTTGTTGTTTATTTGACGAATCCAAGGACAAATCCTGCCGGCTTGTGGCGGAGCGTTCAGGACTACTGTTTAACTTATTCCGAGTAACCCTAAAGGAAACCCGGAAGGAAAAGCCTACGGCAGCAAGGTCACTTCCGCTCAATTCGATCCGATCGGCCAATTCGAGGTTGCAATTCAATTGCCAACAGGTTTGCGTTACTATCACCGCTTTATGTTCCTAATGCACATGTGATATCATAATTGAATTCATAAATACATTTGAGGTTTTGCATGTGGACTTAAGTATGCCTGGATACCTTGAATTGTTGTAATGGAGGCCGCTGTTTCGCTCTGTTTTGATCTTTACCCATCCGACTTATCTTATTATAACCAGGCTTAGTTTACCTGATACTATTACTGCTTTGGTGCAACTCTTGATTGCACCCTGATTTGGTACTCTAATCCGTTTGCTGAATTTTGTAAAGGTTCACCTGTCCCAGGAAAGGATTGCTGTCTAGGTCTTCCACTTTATTTGTGGGATACCCTTGTGGAGATTCGCCCTAAATTACTTGATTAATTTTAATGTGTTAATTTTAATGTATTAATTTTAATGTATTAATTTTAATGTGGAGATTCACCCTAATTACTTAATTAACTTTAAAATATGGACTTTCAATATGTGATCTTGGACCTCTCTTTTGCCTTACGATTACGGTATTACGGTCATGTCCCGCGAATGTGGGGATACCCTTAGCAAAGACCCTTCGATTAAATCATCATGTCCCTTTAAAATAAATCATAGTCCCTCGGATGTTGCCTTCGAATATATGATTTTGTCCCTCGATGACCCTTCGGTGTAGCCTACGGTTAAATGATGATCGTCCCTCCGAATGCTAAGGTATCCTTACAACTGTTGCCTTCAATGACCTATCGATGACCCTACGATGACCCTTTTACATCCAAAGGATAAAACTACTTACTTCTCAATAGTAAGGACAGTTTTACCCTCATAAGGATTGGAAATGCCCATAAAGACCCTAGGAAGGTATGACTCTCAACTGCTGGATCATAATCTAAAACATTTTCCATCCCTCACACTTTGCAAATCCTAGAAAATCACCACTTGGTATACATTCATACTAGAATCATTACCAAGTTATATTTTTTTCTAAATCGTTTTCAAAATCAAACGAGATAAATACTTTGTATACATTCATACGAGAATCATTACAAAGTTGAATTCTCTTTTCAAAACATTTTTAAGCAATTCACCCACACTTTTTCAGACAAAAACATAAGTGATCCAACAATTAAGAGCCCATGGATAACCATGGATACAAAGGGTGCTAATACCTTCCCTTTGTATAATGTACCTCCCGAACCTAAGAATCTAAATTAAGGTCTTTCCTGTTCTTTTCCACCTTTCCTTATTGGATAAAAGAAAAGTCGGTGGCGACTCTTGCTATCCGCGACATTGCGATAAAAAAAAACACAAAAAGTCAGTTCACCGTATGACAGAACTGGCGACTCTGCTGGGGACTTTAAAAAGAGAGGTTACCTTAAAAACAAGATCACTTATTTAAAATTGTCTGATTTACTTTTAAGGGATTGCTTGGGTATTTTGGAGTGAAAGATCCTACACCCGGATCTAGTGTACCTTAGGTAAGTAGCAATAGATCATCGCGACTATCCGGCGTATACTGGAATGGTTAAAATGATGGCTACGGTTAATGTGACACTTTGGTTGTCCTGATGTTCCTCATGTTACTTGAGGAAAAATTTGGCTTCCGCGTGGTGTCATCAAAGCATTAACCAGACCTTTAGAACCCTAATTGACTCATCCTGGCCATTAGAAAGTAGTGAGCTAACTAACTTCGGTTCCGACTGGGGCTTGGTTGAGACTCGATACTACACTCCTTGAGATTGGACTTTAGGGAAGCTTCGGTCAACCACTTGGTGTTGCACTGAAGTGGACTTAAAGGAAGGTCAATGATTGGAGATCCTTCTAGAACCCGGTTACTATTCTAGGACAGGTTGAACCAACCAAACTTCAGTGGGGAGGGTACTTACCTATGGAACTCATGCAAGCCTTAAAACCTAGGAATGATGGTTGTGTGACTTGTTTGTGCTTGTTGTTTACTTAACATCATAACATCGTAACATCGTAACATCATAACATCATAACATCATGGCATTGTACTAACCATTTCGAGGACTTAGGGATTTAACTTTGCTCTGTTTTGTAAAAAAAAAAAAAAAAAAAAAAAAGTTTCCTTTTTTGTTGGCTTACGTAAAGTTAAATTCCAAAAGTCCTTAAAAACATTTCATACATTGCATAGCATAACATAACATTGCATGACAGGTGTTCCAAAGGACCATATTCTCACGGTCTGCCTCTTAAACAGAAAAATGGATCTCGAACAAACTGTCAAAGATCTCCAGACTCAAAATGCTCAGTTCAAGGAGATGATGCTAAGCCTATCCAAGGGGCAGGAGGAACTGAAGGCTGTGAGTTTCATTAACCCAGGAAGAAGGCGTAAAGGACAGGCTACGGGAATCAAATTTGGAATCCCGAACGGTCCAGAGGATGAGGCGGAGAATGATTCAGAGGAAGAGGATGCTGATTTCTCCAACCCTGAGGATGATGATGAGAAGTATGAAAATGAACAGTACTCTCCGAGAGATGATAAGTACAAGTTGTTGGAAGAACGTATGCTAGCTATGGAGGGTCAGAAGGCGCCTGGTCTGGATTTCGAAAGTTTGGGTCTGGTCTCCGATGTGACCATTCCTCGCAAATTCAAAATCCCCACTTTCACTAAGTACGATGGTGCATCCTGCCCTCAGATGCATTTAAGGGCTTATGTGAGAAAGATTCAGCCGCATACCACTGATAAGAAACTGTGGATCCACTTCTTCCAAGAAAGTCTGTCTGGCACTCAGTTGGAATGGTATTATCAGCTCGAGAGCTCTGACATCCGCACCTGGACTGATTTAGCAACAGCTTTCTATAAGCAGTACCAGTATAATTCTGAGCTAGCGCCTACTCGGTTACAGTTGCAGAATATGGCTATGGGATCTAAAGAAAGCTTCAAAGAATATGCTCAGAAATGGAGAGATTTGGCCGGCCGGGTCAAACCCCCTATGACTGACCGAGAATTAGTAGACCTGTTCATGGGTACCCTGACTGGCCCATTCTACAGCCACCTACTGGGGAGTTCTTCATCCGGTTTCACTGAACTTATATTGACAGGTGAACGGGTGGAGAGCGGCATTCGAAGTGGAAAGTTACAGGCAACTACTTCTACAAGCAGTAAAAAGTCCTATCACGGGAAGAATGAGTCAAATGCTGTGTACGGTCAAAAGAATCATAATAAGAAAAATGGTGACCACGCCGTTGGAGCAGTGACGATCGCAACCCCACCAGCTCAAAACTTCCAGCAAAGACAAGACAGACCAAGAAGGCAGTTTACCAAGCTTAATATGACTTTAGCACAAGCACTGCAAAGTATGCTAAAGGCGAACTTAATCACTCTCAGAGGTCCTCCTGCAAATGTCAACACTGCTTCGCCTCGTTATAATCCCAATGCCAGGTGTGCATATCACTCCGATAGCCCCGGGCACGATACAAACGATTGCTGGCTGTTAAAGAATAAAATTCAGGATATGGTCGATGCTGGGGAAATTGAGTTCGAGCCTCCGGAGACTCCTAATGTCATCACTGCTCCTATGCCTAATCATGACAAGGCTGTTAATGCCCTCGATGACAATCCTCTCATCACTACCGTAGCGGACTTAACATCTCCTCTCCCGGTCATAAAGAGGAATTTATTGCAAGCTGGTTTATTTCCAGGTTGTACTGAAGATTGCAATCTCTGCATACTCCGGCCCAAAAACTGTTTGAAATTGAAGAATGGTATTCAACAGCTGATGGACGATCGTACAATTCTCTTTGAAAGGGTCTCTAAGGCGGAAAACCCTATTGAAGAAGTATCTGTGATTGCAAGGTCCAAAGGTCCAGTGAAGATTACTGCTCCCAGAGTACCTGTGAAGATTACTGCTAAGCCCAGGGTTGCTCCCCTAATCATTACTGCACCTGGCCCGATCCCGTATTCTTCAAGCAAAGTCGTTCCGTGGAATTATGGAGGTGATGTTTATGTCCATGGCGTAAAGCAAGTTGGTAATTCTGCTAATCCTAATGACATTGTTGGGACTAGTAAAGTTACCCGGAGCGGAAGGATCTTCTCCCTAGAAATCTCACCTCCGATTCCTGAAACTCGAGGAAAGGAACCAGTCAATCCTTCCCAGTCAGAGATACCGATCGAAGCTACTACTGAAGACGTTGCCAAACAAGAAATGGAAGAAGTGCTGAAAATCATTCGCAAGAGTGATTTTGATGTGGTAGAACAGTTGGGGCATACTCCGTCTAAAATTTCAATGTTATCCTTATTGTTATCTTCTGAGTCTCATGCCAATGCATTGATAAAATTCCTGAAGACCGCTCATGTACCTCATGAGACATCCGTCGATCAGTTTGAAAACTATGTAGCCAACCTGACTGTTGACAATGGCCTAGGCTTTTCCAATGCTGACCTGACACCCGCGGGAAAGAACCACAATAAAGCCCTGCATATCTCCATTGAGTGTAGGGGAATCACTTTGTCTCATGTGTTGATCGATAATGGCTCTTCCTTGAATGTGCTGCCGACAGCTGTGCTGGATAAGCTGGATTGTAAAAGCATTGAACTGAAACCTAGTGACATTGTGGTACATGCTTACGATGGTGCGAAGAGTGTTGTCCATGGCGAAGTAGTCCTTCCTATCAAGATAGGACCTCAAGTCTTCAATACTACCTTCCATGTAATGAACATTCGTCCTGCCTATTCCTGCTTACTGGGACGCCCTTGGATTCATGGGGCAGGCGCTGTAGCCTCGTCTCTCCATCAAAAGTTGAGGTATCCCACAAAGGGCAAAATTGTCACCGTGTGTGGAGAAGAAGAGTACATTGTCAGTAGTGTGCATACCTTCAGATACGTCGAGATGGATGGTGAATTCATTGAGACTCCTTGTCAGTCATTTGAAGTAGTTCCTCCGACCGATCCTGTCCTTAAGCCAACTTCCTGTGTGCCCAAGGTTATTCGTGTTCCTCCTGCTATGATTTCTCTGAAGGACGCTCAAGTCGTGGTTGAAGATGGTGGTCGTACTGGCTGGGGTCAATTGATCGACGTACCATACAAGTCTGACAAATTTGGCCTAGGGTTCAGCTCTGACAAGAGTCAAATTAATGCTGTAGAAGATGCTGACAGTGATTGCGACCTGGATAGCTGGATCTACCCAACAATTAGCGACGGACTCAATAATTGGAAGGCTGAAGACACTATCCCGATCTCCTTTAGTCAGGAGTAATTGTTATTTTTAGTCTTTAATTTTTCAACTGAACTTCTTAAAGCATTGTGTCTACGCCCGGGGCACAATAGCTAATTTGTTAAGGGTTTTGTCATTTCATAAGCATATTCATATTCAATAAATCAATGGACTTTTTCGCATTCAAATATTGCGCTCTTTATTTTTCCTGTCGTCTTTCAAACAAGCTATGCTTTCTTACACACACTCACGTAACAAATTGCAGATCCGTATCCACTCTGGATCCTATTGATAATAATTCCGCTACTGTTCATTATGACTTTGAAAATCCAATCTACCAAGCCGAAGATGGAAGTGAGGAAGATTGTGAAGTCCCTGGAGAACTTGCCAGACTGCTACTGCAAGAGGAAAAGACTATACAACCGCATGAAGAGTCACTCGAAATCGTAAATCTAGGTACTGAAGTGGACAGAAAAGAAGTCAAAATAGGAGCAGGTTTGGAAAACAGTGTCAAGGAAAGATTGGTTCAGATGTTACGCGACTATGTAGAGATTTTCGCTTGGTCTTATGAAGACATGCCGGGATTAGATACTGACATAGTAGTGCATCGACTGCCAACGAGGGAAGACTGCCGTCCTGTCAAGCAAAAGGTTCGCCGCATGCGTCCTGAAATGTCTGAGAAAATCAAAGCCGAGGTTATGAAACAATTTAATGCCGGTTTCCTAGCCGTTACTTCTTATCCTCAATGGGTTGCCAATGTGGTGCCAGTGCCAAAGAAGGATGGTAAGGTGCGAATGTGCGTAGATTACAGAGATTTGAATAAAGCGAGTCCCAAAGATGACTTTCCACTCCCGCACATCGATGTCCTGGTAGATAACACCGCTCAACACAAAGTATTCTCATTCATGGATGGATTCTCGGGTTATAATCAGATTAAGATGGCACCTGAAGACATGGAGAAAACTACGTTTGTGACACAATGGGGCACTTTCTGTTACAAAGTAATGCCATTCGGCTTAAAGAACGCCGGGGCAACGTACCAGCGTGCTATGGTGGTTTTGTTCCATGATATGATCCATCATGAAATAGAAGTATATGTGGATGACATGATAGCTAGATCTCATACTGAAGAAGAACATCTCGATCATTTATGCAAACTGTTCGAGAGGTTGAAGAAATACAAGCTAAGATTGAATCCGAGCAAATGCAATTTTGGAGTAAGATCTGGTAAACTCCTGGGCTTTGTTGTCAGTGGTAAAGGAATTGAGGTTGACCCAGCTAAAGTGAGGGCTATTCAAGAAATGCCGGTTCCCCGTACGGAGAAAGAGATCAGAGGCTTCTTGGGACGCTTGAACTACATTGCTCGATTTATCTCCCACTTGACCGCTACCTGCAAACCCATCTTCAAATTACTGAGGAAAAATCAAGAAATGATATGGAATGACGAATGCCAAGAAGCTTTTGACAAAATCAAGAAGTACCTCCAGGAACCTCCGATTCTGATACCACCAGTTGAAGGAAGACCTCTAATCATGTATTTGACCGTATTAGAAAATTCAATGGGGTGCGTATTGGGGCAACATGACGAGTCTGGTCGAAAAGAGCATGCCATATACTACCTGAGCAAAAAGTTTACCGACTGTGAAACAAGATACTCACTGCTCGAGAGAACTTGCTGTGCTTTGGCCTGGGCTGCTCGCCAACTAAGACAGTATATGTTGAATCATACCACTTTATTGATTTCTAAGATGGATCCTATCAAATACATATTTGAGAAGCCTGCCCTCTCCGGAAGAATAGCGAGATGGCAGATGATCTTAATAGAGTACGATATCCAGTATACTACCCAGAAAGCAATCAAAGGAAGTGTACTCGCTGATCATTTGGCTCATCAAGCGGTGGATGATTATCAATCTATGAATTTCGAGTTCCCAGATGAGGATGTCATGCTTGTTACTGATGATGAAAAACCTAAACCGTATGAAGGACCCGAACTGGGATCCCGATGGACTATGGTTTTCGATGGATCTTCTAATGCATTGGGCCATGGTGTTGGGGTTGTACTCATTTCTCCCGAGGGTTACCATACGCCTCTCACAGCTAGACTATGTTTTCATTGTACCAATAATATGGCTGAGTATGAAGCATGTATTTTTGGACTCAAAGCTGCTATAGATTGGCGAATCAAGTTTTTGAGTGTGTACGGAGACTCAGCATTAGTAATCAGTCAGATCAAAGGAGAATGGGACACTAAGCACCCGAATCTCATCCCTTACCGAGAACGGGTGATGACGTTGATCCCATACTTTGAAGAGATTACATTTGAACATATCCCACGAGAAGAGAATCAGTTGGCAGACGCATTAGCTACCATGTCATCTATGTTCAGAGTCAGATGGGGCAGCGAAGCTCCCATGATTACCCTTGGACGGTTAGATGAACCGGCATACTGTTATGAACTTAACACTGAGAGGGTACAGGAGAAACCTTGGTTCCACGACGTAAAAAGATACTTAGAAGATCAGGAATACCCTGAAGGGGCATCCATCAATGACAAAAAATTCCTGAGGAAGTTCTCCGCTAAATTCTTTCTGAGTAATGGAGTATTATACAAACGTAATCATGATTCAACTTTGCTTCGCTGTGTGGATAAAAAGGAAGCCGAAAGAATTATGGAAGACATGCATGATGGTATTTTTGGGACTCATTCTAATGGACATACAATGGCCAAGAAGATTCTGAGATCAGGGTATTATTGGTCTACCATGGAAGCTGATTGCCACCATCACTCCAGAACCTGTTGTCGCATCACGCGAAAAACCGGCGGGAAAAGAAGAAACAACAGAGCCGCCACCGTGCGTTATTTATCCCAAAAAAGAGGGAAAGGAAACGCTCGAAGTAAACCTAGGAAAGAACATGGTCTCGCGACCAAAGAGGATGGGTTCGGGAGTCGGTTATGCGAAGGGAAGGTATTAGCACCCCTACGCATCCGTAGTACTCTACGGGATCCACGCACAAAAGGAAGGAAAATTGGTTGCTAAACACTGCTCAAACTCACACACACTGGCTGAAAGAGACAAAAGAAACTGACTGAAACTGACTCGGCAGGATATCGCATCCTGGGCCTACTTAGTCTATCAGGCATAGACATCAGAGTCGAAGTAGTTCGGACTGGGGAAACGACACATGCTCGCTAGGATATCGCATCCTATGCATACGTATCTTCTCGGACGAGAGAAGAATCAGAGCATTCGTAGCTCGGCTGACACGCACACAAACAAACACAGGCAAAGGCAAACGTGGAGCCTGAATGCCAATCACTGGACTTACATCAGCATCCGAACCAGAAAACACACACAGGAAACCAACTGCCAATCGCTGGACTTATGTCGGACTCCAACCAGAACACACACAAGGGTGGTTAAGGACACAAAGGGTTGAAAAAGAAAAAAGGGCGCCCAGAGAGATCAGCTCATCTCCTGCCTACGTACCTCATCTGGTATGAGGATCAGGGCGACGTAGTTCCCCTACGCAGGGACAAAGGACTAGCCTAACCAGATAACAGAGGGAGACACAACACTAGGGAGACTACGACTCGAGCCTAGATGTTGTCATGCAAAGTCGTCCCTAAGTTAAGGTTTCTAGCTAACTTGCACAGGAAGCAAGCCTATCCTAAACATGACTTGCACAGGAAGCAAGCCACACCTAACCTAACTTGCACAGGAAGCAAGGGTCTCGATTGCAACTAGGGCAAGAGAAAGGGGAGGTCTCAATCGCAACGAGGGAGAGAGAAGAGAATTAGTGTTAGTTGTTAGTCAAACTCGACAAGACATCGCATCTCGTGCCTACGTATCTCATCTGGACATGAGAATCAGAGTTGCCGTAGTTCGGCTACGGAGGGACAAAGGTCTCGATTGCAACGAGGGCAAGAGAAAGGGAAAGTCTCGATCGCAACGAGGGCGAGAGAAAGGAAAAGGCTCGATCGCAACGAGGGCGAGAGAAAGGATCGCAACGAGGGCGAAAGCAAACAAGGATTAGTCTAAACTAAACCTAACTTGCACAGGAAGCAAGTCAAACAAACATACAAGCACAGATAGCACACACTATATACACACAAGGGGCTCACACAAGGGTTAGGTTTTAGTCGAGGGGTCATATCAACCTCAACAAACAAACCTCTGGAAATGGGTGATGGTGCTCTTAACCTTGCCATTGAGGGGCTAAGGTGAAGCAGATGAAAGGAGATGAGGGGTGTGCCTCATTGCTTCTATCCCTGGCCTGGGAGAGCATTTGACAAGAATGTGTGGGTTCAGAAGGTGGGAACCCTTCTACACATTAGATACTGACTCAACTGTGCAATTGCACAAGATCTTGGGTTTTCATCTGTAATGCATCAACACAGTGGTGTGAGCAAAACAGAAGACACACTGAATAGCAGGGGATAGGTTGTTTATCCCTTGGTTCTGCCAATTGCCTCTTCACTTAGGAGGTCTTTGATTCTTGTACAAGGACAAATTAAACATACACAAACATTGCCTCTTAAGGAGGACTTCAGACAGTTGCCTGGCCAAGTAACAGGCCAGGTCTTCCAGACTACATGAAGAAAAAGGAATTACCTCAAGCAAGTTGCTAAATAGCAAAGCAAAGCAAGTTCAAAGAACTTAAGCAACTAATGGTACCTGAAATAGTCAAACCAATCAGTATACAGTTCAACAGTCAAAGCAAAAGGAAATGAATCCACAGACAAAACAGATGATCAATTGTGCAAAGCACAAGACTCAAACACATGAGTCAAACCTACAAAACAAAGGTTAGCATATGATATGTAATCAAACTCAATCATATTTGTATGATCTTTGAAGCATTGATGCTTAACCTGAAACAATGAGCTCAAACATAAGCCAGGAGACCCCTAGGACAAGCCTAGGGTCAAAGACAAAAAAGTCAAAGCAGCAAAGGAAAGTCAACCATAATCAAGTTCAAACATTTAGGAAGCAAACAATATTTGGATTCATGTTCATATCATGCATCATCATCATTTCACAAACCAAAGAAGGCAAGGCATGGCAAATGAAAGCACAAAGAAGTCAACAGAATGACTTGCATCAAAAGTCAACTCAAACAATTTCAAAAATCACCAAATAATTCAAGTTCAATCCTAACACCTAGCATGGTAAGCATGTCAAATTTCATTGCATTTGGATAAGCGGAAGGCAGTCAATGAAAATCAAGAAGTCAAACAAGTTTCAAGTAAGCACAAAGAAGGTCAACAATCATGGGTCAAATTCAAAAAATCATAACAAAATGAAAACAGATGAGAAATGAATGAGATTAACACCAATGCAAAGCTCAAGATGTCTAGTATGCACATATGAAATTTCATGATCATACAATAAGGTATGGGAATTTCCCAAATGATATGGCAAGGCATGTCACACAAAGTCAACAATTGACTAGGCAGGGAAGAAAAATCTCAAACAAATGGAAAACAGCACAATTAATTCCAAGAAAAATCACAAGTCAACTAGACATATGAAATGAGGTTCTTGCAAAATTTGGGGTCAATTGGAGGCCAGGAAGTATGTTAACAAAATTCATGAAAATGCACATCATTGGTGTGACACCAAATGTAACACCTTACTTCAGAAAATCATATCTCACACACCACATATGATAAATGCACAAACTTTATATCAAAACAAAGGTGAATGTGTCTAGTTTCTCCACAAAAAATTTCAGAACCAATGGATGCATCATCATTATTTCACAATGGTTTTGGAAACATGTACAACTTTTGGTCACATTTCACAAACCCTAGAGCTATTTAAAATCCAATGATCCAAAAAATTATTAAAAATAATGATAAAAAACTAGACAATCATGTGATCATTATGCAAAAATTGGCATGAAATTTGGAGTTGAAATGAATTAGAAATGATTTTTGGAAGTTGAGGTACAATTGGAACCAAACATGAACAAATAACATGAAGGGAAGGTCAAACATGGTTGACCGAGTGGCAATGTGGTAATTCAGCGCATCACTAACCTAAGCGCTGCGTTTTAGCCAAAGCAATGAAATGTTCTCATTAGCTGATGGCCAATGGAACAGTAAAGAGACAGGCAAAATCAAATGAAGCCACCAATCGTGTTTCAAGTTCTGGGCAGGCTAGGGTTTTTGCAACAACATCATGTGTTCATCATCATACAATCATCATCATGCGAAATTTATCCAGAAATGCATAAGCATCATGGCAATGGAACAACAATGTTCATCAAACAACAAAGAACCAAACACAATCATGCGAATTTCTGGTGGTTTAAAGGTTGAAACTACAGGGTGTTCATCATCCTTATCAAAAATCATCAAGAACAAGCATGCCCAGAAAATGAAACTACACACACCAATCGAACAAGTGAAACATGTACATCAATATTTCAGCAAACATAATCATTAAAACACACCAACATCCAAGAATCGAGCAACAACAAGTTCATGCACAAAAATGTAAATCCGGATTTCTCAGCTATAACACAACCATTTCATGCGATTCAAGTTTCACAACATTCAGCAAGACAAAGACTACACAAAGCATAGCATGGGTTTGAAAAATAAAGGATTCGAAAACTTACTTATTCTTGAAGAAATCTGAGATGCAGTTGCTGTTTGGCCAAGACAAGCTCGAACAGATGATGATTTGTGCTTCCAATGGTGAATAATGAAGAAAGACTAGCTCAGCATCTCTTGTAAGAGGTGGAGTCAAGTTCTGCCATGGCTGTTCCTTGAGAAAACCAGAGCACGAAATGGAACTTCCAGCAAGGTTTTGAGGTTGCAAAGGGCTCTCAAATGATGTCCAGATGATGAAGGAAGCAAAGGATACTCGAGGGTTTAGAGTTTGTGAGCAGAAAAATCCAATGTGCCAAAATGGAGAATGAGAGAGTATGAAGGTTTTTGCTCGAGGGAGGCTGTGTCTCTAGGGTTGCAATCTGCAGAAAAATGCCTTTATATTTGCTGTTTAAGCCATGCTAATTGAATGGTAATCTTGTTTAACTTAAATGAACAAAAATGCATTTTGCTAAGTTTGGAGAATATGGAAGTGGAGGTGTATGGTCCTGCACGAAATGGGCTTGTAAACAGGCTGCAAATGACCCTTAATTTTGCTGTTTTAAGTTGGTTCAATGAATGGTAAGCATGCTTAAGTTAAATGAAGTGAAATTGCCAAATTGCTAATTTGCACATGGTCCAAATGGTGGTATGATTCTGGTCGAATTGGGCTTCAAAACATGTTGCAAATGACATTTAAAATGAATCCCAATTGTCCAATTATGCTGAAAAGGCTTAATTCAAAAAGTCAAACTTGAGTCAAACTTGAATTTAAATGGAACAAGTCAAAAAATGCCATTTTGATTGGCAAGGTTTTGGTACATGATGTTTATATTTTTGGAAAGAGGAGGAAAAATGTGGTTTGTAGGAAAAAACCCCACCAAATTTGGCCTTATGGTTCATGAGATATGGCTTGTTGAAGTTCACAAATTTGTGAAAATGAATTGATCATATCTTGCTAACCATTCATGGGATTTTGGTGTTCTTGGACTTTTTGAAAATGGGAGAACAAGATCTTCAACTTTCATGTTGGGAAAAAATTCATTTGAAGCTTGTATCATGATGCAAGCTGAGGATCAAGAAGTTTCCATTTTTGGCAGTTAAAATTACAGGTCCAGTTTCTATTTTTGGAAATTTTCTGATTGGCTTCAAATTCTTCAATGATGTTGTTTGCCATGATATATGAGGCCTATTGGGACATGAATAAGCTCTCTCAAACCATTTCCATCCATCAAAACCATAAAATCAACCACAGTTGACCAACTTTGACTTTTCTAGGGTTTTTGACTGTCTGTGCATGAACTGATGGCTTCTGAGCATCCAACCCTAGACTTAAACACTTCAAATGGACCTCCAAGACATGTGAACATGTTGGACAAACCCTAGGGCCTTGATTACTTGAGAAACACCCTTTGCTTGATTGGTTAACTGATCTCCTGATCAGTTTGACCTAATTCTTGACTTGCTTGCTCTTGAGGCAACTGGGGACAATGCAATGCTATGCAATATATCATGATATGTTATGACCTAATATGAGATGGTATGTATAATGATAGGTGCAAATTTGAGGTGCTACAGCTGCCCCTATTCAATCAGCTGGGAACCCGAACGGATGATAGCAATGGCTGTCAGACTTTCAGGGTAAACAGGGATTGAATACAAAAGAACCGTAGAAATTTGCACCGACTGGATATGCTACAAGGAAAACCACGTCATTTACCGATGACAAACTGCATGACAACTTCAGAACAGCAAAACCATTTACCGATGATTGGACAACCGGGAACTTGATATTTACCGATATCAACTTCAGCGAAACCATTTACCGATGGCGGCTGGAGAAACATATTGAGAAAAAACAGAACCATTTACTGGTGGTTAAAAAAACTTGATATTTACCGATATCAACTTCAGCAAAACCATTTACCGATGGTTGCTGGGAGATAATTTGATGTAGATGGGAAGCAAGACCATTTACCAATGGTGGCTTCAAAGCAAACTTGATATTTACCGATATCAAGGCCATTTACCGATGGCTGCTGCAACTGGGAATTCGATATTTACCGATATCGAAGAAAACTGGGCCATTTACCGATGGCATGTCCGCTTGGGGAGGAACAAAATCTCTGTGGTGATACCAGACGAGACGTTTACCGACGACTTCTGGGGATCTTGGTTTTATTAACAAGAGAACAAAGAATGACCAGACATTTACCGATGACTGGGTGAGACTCGATGTTTACCGACATCGAAAGATGATGTTTACCGACATCAAAAAGAATGACCAGACATTTACCGATGACTGGGGATGGGGAATTTATTGGTGAGAGACAAACAAATATTTGCAACTGGAAACCAAATAGGACATTTACAGATGACTCTACTGGGGATTTTTGTTGGGGATTATCAGACATTTACCGATGACTGAAGGAAAGACTCGATGTTTACCGACACCGAAGCAATGGCGTTTACCGACACCAAAAATGACCAGACATTTACCGATGACTGGGTGGAACTCGATGTCTACCGACACCGAAGCAATGGCATTTACCGACATCAAAAAATAACCAGACATTTACCGATGACTGGGTGAGACTCGATGTTTACCGACATCGAAAGATGATGTTTACCGACATCAAAAAGAATGACCAGACATTTACCGATGACTGGGTGAGACTCGATGTTTACCGACATCGAAAGATGATGTTTACCGACATCAAAAGAATGACCAGACATTTACCGATGACTGGGTGAAACTCGATGTTTACCGACACCGAAACAATGGCGTTTACCGACACCAAAAGAAACACACATGGGTACTGACATGACACTTACTGGTATCACAAGAATGACATCTTAGATATGTTAAGGCAAGGCTGATCACTTGCTGGGGGTCTCACTGGGGAGAAACGAACTTTCTGTCACCATCGGGTGAGGAAATAAACCTCTGTCACCCTCAGGCGAGGAAATAAACCTCTGTGGGGATAATCAGTTCTGAATGTTGTCGAAGCAACTGTAGCAGACTTGTTGTGCTGATGTTGAACAAAATAACCTGCCTCTGCCGGGGGATACGGTCTGATGTGGTTTCGAACACATGAATGCATATGTTTGAATTTTTCTATGGCGTAATGCTCCATATGGGATGGAAATGCTACGCAGTTTGAGGATGCAATGATTACTATATGCAATGCAATATGATAAGAACTCTGCGGGAGAAATACATAGGACGACTGTGCTGAGAAGTCTTCAATACGAACCCGCTGGGGAGAAGCAATGCAAATGCTGGGGAACCAACAACACAAATCCACTAGAGGAGGACAAGGCAACTTGCCGGGGAGTAATAATGCCACTCTGCTAGGGGAAAGCAAGGGTAAACCGCTGGGGATAGCCCAATCAATCCACAAAAATTCCGCTTGGGGAAATAAAAGACTCCGCTGGGGAAGTTAAACCAGGCAACTCTCTGGGAGTAAGGCTCATACAAACCTCAGATACAAGATAGACTATGCCTTGGGGAATAACTGTTACTCTGCCGGGGACGACCCGCAATATCCACAAGTAGCAATGACTCAGCTGGGGATGCGGGTATCAAACTGCTACGATAACTCATCCAATCCACTGGTGGGATAAACTCTGCTGGAGAGACCAATGCTTCGCTGAGGAAGGCTTAAACAAACCATAGTTAGGAGAATGATTCCGTCTGGGGAAAGCACTGCTGGTGAATGCTCACAGGTGACGACCTTACCGGGGAAAGTATTCACAGGTGACGACCTGCAAATCGGAACGACAGATGCCCAAGGGAGTACATGGACAAGATACGCTCAAGTGTCCTCCACATTCAAAATGATTTTCAAATGTTTTAATCTTTCTACACGTCATTGTTTAGCCTTCATGTTTTTATATGCAATGTTTATCAAAAATTCGGACGTTTTTGCAAACAAAGCAGTAAAAGTAAAAACAAGAGAGCAATTTATCTGAATAACGACTTTTATTGATTGAAAGTGGGCCTGAAAAGGCAAATACATCGGGAAGCAATTCCTAGAAAGAGGTAATTGCGCACAAAAGGAAAAAATAAACTATCCTAATGGCAATGTGAACACGGCATTCACTGTTTCCCAACTCTGTTATAACTCATAGATTATCAGTTTCCTCCCAATTCCTTGCTTTCTGAGAAGACTGACTGGACCGATCACATCTGTCGAGATGGCAGCTGACGAAGCATGATGAAGTACAGATGACTTAGATTGTAGTCTTCGCTTTATTCCCTCTTTTGGCTGGATCGCCCTTTCGGGTTTTCAATCCACCGGGATACCCATTTTTGCCTAAGCCGCCCTTGCGGGTTTTCGACTTACCGGGTGTACAATTTTTTATTTTTATCCCTAACTTTTGCCCGAACCTTTTCTTTCTGTTTTTTGGTTCGCCGGGATGCCCATTTTTGCCTGGACTCTTTTATTCTTTTTGTCCAGCGGGTCAATTTATGCGAAGTATTTTTTGACTACATCTGAGTTAACAGGGGAAGGAAAGTCTTCACCGTCCATTTTTGTAAGCAACAAGGCTCCACCGGAGAAGACCTTCTTCACAACATATGGACCTTCATAGTTAGGAGTCCACTTGCCCCTGTTATCTGTACCGGGAGGAAGGATCCTCTTCAAAACCAGATCGCCAGTTTGAAATGTCCGAGGACGCACTTTCTGATCAAAGGCTCGCTTCATCCTTCTCTGATACAACTGCCCATGGCAAACAGCTGCTAACCGTCTTTCTTCGATAAGGCTTAACTCATTAAACCTTGTACGAATCCATTCGGCTTCATCCAGCTTGACATCCAATAATACCCTCAGAGAAGGGATCTCCACTTCAACTGGTAGGACTGCTTCCATACCATACACAAGGGAGTAAGGGGTTGCCCCGGTCGACGTACGTACTGAGGTACGGTACCCATGCAAAGCGAAAGGCAACATCTCATGCCAATCTTTGTACGTAACGACCATTTTCTGCACAATCTTCTTGATATTCTTGTTAGCTGCCTCTACAGCACCATTCATCTTCGGTCTGTAAGGAGAAGAATTGTGATGTTCAATCTTGAAATCTCTGCATAAGTCTTTCATCATCTTGTTGTTGAGATTCGAACCATTATCAGTGATGATTCTCTCAGGGATTCCATAACGACAGATGATTTCTTTCTTGATAAACCGGGCAACCACTTGTTTGGTGACGTTGGCATAAGAAGCTGCTTCTACCCATTTGGTGAAGTAATCAATCGCAACCAGGATGAAGCGATGTCCATTTGAAGCAGTTGGCTCAATCTTCCCAATCATATCAATGCCCCACATGGCGAACGGCCAAGGTGAGTTCATGACATTCAACGGGCTTGGTGGTACATGCACTTTGTCAGCATAGATTTGGCACTTATGGCACTTCCGAGCGTACTTGAAGCAATCGGATTCCATAGTCATCCAGTAATATCCGGCTCTCAGCAATTTCTTCGACATTGCATGCCCACCAGCGTGGGTACCAAACGAACCCTCGTGCACTTCTTGCATCAACATGTCTGCTTCGTGTCTATCCACGCATCTGAGCAAGACCATGTCAAAGTTCCTCTTGTACAACACGTCATCCTGATTCAGATAAAAGCTTCCAGCTAGCCTTCTCAGGGTCTTCTTATCATTCTTCGACGCACCCTCAGGATACTCTTGAGTCTTGAGGAAGTTCTTGATGTCAAAGTACCACGGCTTTTCATCAATAGCAACAACAGACTCGGCTGCAAACACATACGCAGGCCTCTCGAGTCGATTCACAGCAACATGTGGCACATGATTCCACCAATGAACCTTTATCATAGAGGATAAAGTAGCCAATGCATCAGCCATTTGATTTTCATCCCGAGGGACATGATACAACTTCACCTTCTTAAAGAACGTCAGTATTCTTCTGGTGTAATCTCTATACGGAATCAGATGCGGCTGATTTGTATTCCAATCCCCATTGACCTGATTGATCACTAGAGCAGAATCTCCAACTATGTCAAGTGTTTTGATCCTCAGATCAATGGCTTCTTCTATCCCCATGATACAAGCCTCATACTCAGCTTCGTTGTTGGTGACGTCGAATGTCAATCTGGCAGAAAAAGGTATATGGGCACCTTTGGGATTGATCAACACTGCCCCAACACCATTACCGTTCATATTCACAGCCCCATCAAACATCAGTGTCCACTTGTCATCCGGATCCGGTCCTTCCTCGACAAGCGGCTCTTCACAGTCTTTTGTCTTCAGGTACATGATGTCTTCATCAGGGAATTCAAACATCATAGGCTGATAGTCGTCGATTGGTTGTTCGGCAAGATAGTCTGACAGAATACTACCTTTGATGGCCTTCTGTGACGTGTACTGAATGTCATACTCTGTTAAGATCATTTGCCAACGGGCAACACGTCCGGTGAGAGCTGGCTTCTCAAAGATGTATTTGACTGGATCCATCCTAGAAATCAACAGAGTAGTATGGTTCAACATATACTGCCTTAGTCGGCGAGCAGCCCAGGCCAAAGCACAGCAAGTTTTCTCGAGCAGTGAATATCTTGTTTCACAGTCGGTAAACTTTTTGCTTAGGTAGTATATGGCATGCTCTTTTCGACCAGACTCGTCATGCTGACCCAATACACACCCCATCGAAGTCTCGGTGACTGAAAGGTACATGATCAGTGGTCTCCCAGGAACTGGAGGGATCAGGATTGGAGGTTTCTGTAAGTACTCCTTGATTTTGTCAAATGCCTTCTGACAGTCATCATTCCATTTGATCGCCTGATTCTTTCTGAGTAGTTTGAAAATTGGTTCACATGTAGCAGTTAGATGAGATATGAACCTTGCAATGTAGTTCAACCTCCCTAAAAACCCACGGACTTGCTTTTCCGTCTTCGGTTCAGGCATCTCTTGAATAGCTTTGACTTTAGCTGGGTCGACCTCAATCCCTTTCTCACTGACAATGAAGCCTAAGAGCTTCCCGGATCTCACTCCAAACGTACACTTGTTCGGATTCAGCCTCAGCTTGAATTTGACCAGTCTGTCAAACAATTTCTGCAGATTTATCAGGTGCTCCTCTTCTGTTTGCGACTTCGCAATCATATCATCCACGTACACTTCGATTTCGTTGTGCATCATGTCATGAAAGAGAGTCGTCATTGCCCTCTGATAGGTAGCACCGGCATTCTTCAGCCCAAATGGCATCACTTTGTAGCAGAACGTGCCCCAAGGTGTAATGAATGTCGTCTTTTCCATGTCCTCTGGCGCCATCTTGATCTGGTTATAGCCTGAGAAACCATCCATGAAAGAGAATACCGAGGATTGAGCCGTATTATCCACCAATACATCAATGTGAGGTAATGGGAAATCATCTTTCGGACTCGCCCTATTCAGATCCCGGTAATCGACACACATCCTGACTTTGCCATCCTTCTTTGGCACAGGAACAATGTTGGCAACCCACGGCGGGTAACTTGTTACAGCCAGAAAACCTGCATCCCACTGCTTCTGAACCTCTTCCTTGATCTTGACTGCCATATCAGGACTTGTTCTGCGAAGCTTCTGCTTGACTGGCGGACACTCTTCTCTAAGAGGCAACCGATGCACCACAATGTCTGTATCCAACCCAGGCATATCTTGGTATGACCAGGCGAATATTTCCACATATTCTCTCAGCATCTCAATTAACCTCCTCTTGACAGAGTCTTCTAAAGCAGCCCCAATCTTGATCTCTCTTCTGGCGTCCTCAGTACCCAGATTAACAATTTCTAACTCTTCCTGATGAGGTTGGATGACCCTTTCCTCTTGCTTCAATAGCCTGACCAATTCAGCAGGGAGTTCACAGTCTTCCTCACTCTCCTCTTCAGCTTGGTAGATGGGATTGTTGAAATCATACTGAGCCATAACAGAGTCGTTCACAGTGGATGCCAAAAGATCTCTTCTGCATGTTTAATGTTTTGTTTTTAGAAAAAGATTTCAATAAAGTCACAAAAAACAAAAACATTGCCATTTTATTTTTTTTTGAAAAAGTGGAAAAAACAAAAATGGAAAGACAAAGATCTCAAAATTTGATTGAAAAAACGTCCTTTATTTATAAACATTGTGAACATGATGTGGCCCTACAATGAACCACTACGCCTTGGGCAGAACGTAGGGTTTTCATGCAAAATGTAAAAACAAAAGAAAATTACTCTGTCAGTAGAGTAACTTGGACCACTTCTTCAGCCGTCCAATTGTTGATAACCTCGCCTGGTGCACAAGGGCGGACCCAGACGTCCAAATCACAGTCATTGTCTTCACCACCAGTAGCGAAGACATCTCCATGATTCATCAGCCCAGCGCTGGTGAAGGTGCTCGGACCTGCTTGTACATGCTGCTCTGCTTGGAGAGGCTCGTACCCGATGCCGAATTTGTCTTCCTTAATTGGCAAGTCAACCATCTTGCCCCAGCCTTCAGCTTTGCCAGAGTCCACAACCTCCTTGGCCTGCTTGTACGACGATATCGAAGCGCCCGGCTTCCTCTGCTCTGCACAAGCTACCCCTTCTAAAGCCACCGTCTCAAATGCCTGGCACAGGGTTTCGTGGATCTCGCCATCCACCTCAACATATTTGAATGAGGAGAGATGACTCACCAAAATCTCCTTTTCGCCGCAGACAGTCACAATCTGACCGTTCCAGACATATTTGAGCTTTTGGTGGAGAGTTGACGAGACTGCTCCAGCGGCGTGTATCCAAGGACGCCCCAACAAACAGCTGTAAGCAGGCTGAATGTCCATCACGTAGAACACAATGTCGAACACCTCCGGACCTATCTTAACCGGCAAAGTGACTTCACCAAACACAGACCGTTTGGATCCGTCGAAAGCACGCACAATCAGGTCACTGGGAGTGAGCACAACTCCCTCGACATCGATCTTCTTCAGTATCTGCTTCGGCAGGACATTCAGGGACGACCCGGTGTCCACTAGCACATGAGATAATACAACACCTTTGCACTCCATAGTGATGTGCAAGGCTTTGTTATGATTACGACCCTCATGCGTTAGGTCTAGGTCAGTGAAACCTACACCGTGCCTGGTACTCACATTGGCTAGCACACCCTCCAGCTGGTTGACAGATATCTCTTGCGGGACGTATGCCATGTTCAGCATCTTCAGCAACGCGTCCCGATGTGCCTCAGAACACATCAGCAAAGAGAGTATCGAGATCTTTGACGGAGTTTGGTTGAGCTGATCTACGATCTTGTAGTCACTCTTTTTGATGATTTTCATGAACTCCTCAGCATCTTTCTGAAAAGAACCCTCAGCCTCCTTCTGAGCCGGTTCTTCGTCAACCACTGCTTGTTTGCCCTTAGCCCTTGCAGATGCCTCAGCATTAGCATCCCTCAAAGGCTGAGGAGCAAACAGTCGTCCACTCCTAGTGAAGCCTCCTGGCCCTCCAACATTGTCCACTACCGGACTTGTAACCGCAGGAGCCCTCACTGGAGCACTGATTGTAACTGGCGCTTGCACAGCTGGTCTTGTCTGGTTACCAGCTCTTCTATCTCGGCGATAGGCGTTGTCATAACTCCAGGGCACAGCTCTACTATTTTCAACTTGTCCTCTGCCGGACGCCATAATAGTAGTGGGTGCTCGGATGGTTACCGGAGCTGGAATGGTAACCGGAGTATTGCTCGTGGTAGGTGCACTGACAGTCCCACGCCCTCGTCCTTCAGACGACTTATAAAATATGGTGACAGTAGACACTGCCCCATCATCCTTAACGGCCCGGCTGAACTGAAGACAACCCTCATCCATCATCTTCTGAATTCCAGCCCTCAGCTGGTCACAACCATTGGCAGCCTCTGAACAGCCCACACAATCTTCTTCACAACCTGGGTCAACACCCCCCTTCAGTAAACGGCCCTTGATTACCAACAAAGAAGTCTGAATGTCTTCAACACTGACAACCAAGTCTTCAGCTTCTCCATCTTCAACATTGTTAACCCTATGCCCACCATGCTGAGGCATAGGATTGTTCACTACATTTGGCACTGGAGCGAAATTGATTGCCTTAGCATCAATCAAGTCCTGAACCTTGTGTTGCAAAGCCCGGCATCTTTCAATATGGTGGCCTGGTGCCCCAGAATGAAAGTCACATCTAACATTTGCGTCATAGCCAGGAGGCAGCACTGTAGGAGTAGCCATCGTACGCAACTCTACAAACCCTAACCGGAGTAGTTCGGGTAGTAGCTCTGCGTAAGACATAGGCAGAGGGTCAAATCTTCTATCAGCCTGTAATCTCTGCCTAGGCTGGAAAGGACGTTGCTGTTGTTGCTGTTGTTGTTGCAGTTGTTGTTGCTGAACCCTTTGTTGTTGTTGTGGACGAGGTTGAGGCGCAGGAATAGTCACTGCAGCCACTGGACGATATTGATCTCTGGTAGCATTTGCTCTGTACACACCCCCTCTGTGCTGTACAGCATTTGTTTCTCCTTCTCTACGGCGAGGTGCCCTAGAGAAGGGTTTCTTGGATGAAGATGAAGAACCTGCATCATGGATCCTCCCAGCCTTGATTAGACTCTCTGTTCTTTCGCCGCAGATAACGACGTCAGAAAAACTTCCGAATGGGCAGCTCCCCATCCGGTCCATATAAACACCCTGAAGAGTACTGATGAACATGTCAGTCAACTCCCTTTCCAGCATAGGGGGTTGAACTCTCGCAGCTAGTTCGCGCCATCTCTGGGCGTACTCTTTAAAACTTTCGTTGTTCTTCTGACAGAGACTCTGCAGCTGAGTCCTGGTCGGAGCCATGTCCATGTTATGCTTATACTGCCTGAGGAATGCCTCACCCAGGTCTCTCCAGCATCTAATGGAATCCCGCTTCAACTCCATATACCAATCCAAAGACGCCCCAGATAGGCTGTCTTGGAAGAAATACATCCACATCTTTTCATCGTCAGTGTATGCGGATATCTTTCTATAGTATGCCTGCACGTGAGTGCGAGGGCAGGAGGTACCGTTGTATTTGTCAAATGACGGTGCCTTGAATTTGTGCGGGATTCTCAGTCCTTCAACTAATCCCATATTTGTAACATCAAAACCGAGAGAGTTTTGACATTCTATTGCCCTGATCTTCTCAGCAAGGACCTCAACTTTGCGATCTCTCGCATCATTTCTGCCCAAAATGTCGTCGTCTTCGCTGAGCATAGTGAACAAATCCTCTTGTCTGTCAACAATCGAAATTCTGTTACGGGTCGGAACATGAATGACTCTGGCACTAGCAGCATCTGGAGCAATCGGTTGACCGTCAACTCGGATACCCCTCAACTCTTCACCTGCAGCATAGTTGTTGACGGGAATAGCAGCAGCAGAAGTGTCAGGAACTGGATTTCCTTCTGGTAGAGCCTGGTTGGGCGGTGGAATTGCAGCTTCTTGTCTCTGAACCAGTGCTCAGAGCTCTTCTTGGCCTTGCGCAACCCCTTGCATCATGTGCATGAACTGGGCCATGTTAGCCCTCATCTCAGCTAACTCGGCTTGAACTTGATCCATGTTGCGTTGATGGTTGAGCCTCGTTGAGTAGCGGTGTTGTCTTTGATCAGCTATCCTGCCTGAACACAGGAACCCACAGTAAGAAGACGGCACAAGAACACCTGTTATGCAAATGATATGAGTATGATGTTTAATGATTGTCGCATCGCGCGAAAAACCGGCGGGAAAAGAAAGAAACAACAGAGCCGCCACCGTGCGTTATTTATCCCAAAAGAGGGAAAGGAAACGCTCGAAGTAAACCTAGGAAAAGAACATGGTCTCGCGACCAAAGAGGATGGGTTCGGGAGTCGGTTATGCGAAGGGAAGGTGTTAGGCACCCTACGCATCCGTAGTACTCTACGGGATCCACGCACAGAAGGAAGGAAAATGGTTGCTAAACACTGCTCAAACACACACACACTGGCTGAAAGAGACAAAAGAGACTGACTGAAACTGACTCGGCAGGATATCGTATCCTGGGCCTACTTAGTCTATCAGACATAGACATCAGAGTCGAAGTAGTTCGGACTGGGGAGACGACACATGCTCGCTAGGATATCGCATCCTATGCATACGTATCTTCTCGGACGAGAGAAGAATCAGAGCATTCGTAGCTCGGCTGACACACACACAAACACACAAAACACAGGCAAACGTGGAGCCCGACTGCCAATCACTGGACTTATGTCAGCATCCGAACCTAAACACACACAACAGATAGATAGGGAGTCTGGGACTCAGCCTATAACTGCCAAACAACACACACAAAAGGAAAGAAAAGGCGCCCGGAGAGATCAGCTCAATCTCCTGCCTACATACTTCATCTGGTGTGAAGATCAGGGCGATGTAGTTCCCCTACGCAGGGACAAGGATCTAGCCTAACCAGATAACAGAGGGAGACACAACTCTAGGGAGACTACGACTCGAGCCTAGATGTTGTCATGCAAAGTCAACCCTAAGTTAAGGTTTCTAGCTAAATGGCACGAGGGCCAACCTATCCTAGACACGGCTTGCACAGGAAGCAGGGGTCTCGATTGCAACTAGGGCAAGAGAAAGGGAAGGTCTCAATCGCAACGAGGGCGAGAGAAAAGAAAGATCTCGATCACACAGGGGTGAGAGAAAAGAAGTTAGTGTTAGTGGTTAGTCAAAACTCGGCAAGACATCGCATCTCGTGCCTACGTATCTCATCTGAACATGAGAATCAGAGTTGCCGTAGTTCGGCCGAACAGTTCTAAGTATGGCTCACACAAGGGTTAAGCCACACAACCTACCTTGCACAAGGGCAAGTCAACTAAACCTACAGAGGCAAAGCAAACAGGCAAACACAAACACATACAGCATGAAATAAACACACCAACAAGGGGGCTCAAACATCAAAGGTTAGGCACTAGGGCCAGCTGGAATAGGGTGAGTGTGCTCTTAACCTTGCCATTGAGAGGCTAAGGTGAAGCAGATGAATAGGAGATGAGGGGTGTGCCTCATTGCTTCTATCCCTAATCAGGGAGAGCATCAAATAATAGAAAGTGGGGGAGTTCAGAAGGATGGAACTCTCTCCCCATTATTGACTCGATAGATCTTGGGCTTTTATCTCAGTGCTTCAACCATGTAATGGGAGCAATGAGATGACTCACTGAATAGTGGGGGATAGGCTACTTATCCCTACCTTCCACCAATTGCCTTACTTGAAGGACTTTTCCTGCTTGGGACAATTTTAAACAAACACAGGCATTGCCTCTTAAGGAGGACTTCAGACAGTTTGCCCGGTCAAATAACAGACCGGGTCTCCAGACTACATGTAGTAAAAGAGATTATACCTCAAGCAAATTGCTAAAAAGCAAAGCAAATCAAGTTCAGAGAACTTAAGCAACTAAAGTATCTGCAAAAGTCAAACAGATCAGTTCACAGTTCCACAGTTAAAACCAAAGGAATGGATAAACAGTCAACTACAGAAGGATCAATTGTGCAAGGCACAAAGACTCAAGCAATATGAGCCACCTACAAAACAAGTGTTAGCACATGAAACAATCACACTAAAACACATTTGAGTGATCCTCAAGGCATTGGTGCTTAACCTGAAACAGATGAACTCAACATAAGCTTAGAAGACCACTAGGACTAGCCTAGGGTCAAAGATGAAAGAAAAAAGTCAAAGCAACAAGTAAAAGTCAACTAAAACCAAAGTCAAACATTTGAGAAGCTAACACAATTGGGCCCACATTCAAATCATGCATTATGATCATTTCATGAACATTTGAAGTCAAAGTAAGGCAAAGGAAAGCATACAAAAGTCAACAGAATGACTTGCATCAAAAGTCAACTCAAACAATTTCAAAAATCATCAAATAAATCACACTCAATCCTAACATCTAACATGGTAGACATGCAAAATTTCATGGCATTTGGATGAGAGGAAGGCAGTCAATTAAAATCATGAAGTCAAACCAAGTTCAAGCATATACAAAGAAAGTCAACAAGCATGGGTCAACTTCAAAAAATCATATCAAATTGAAAACAGATGAGAAATGGATGAGATTAACACCAATGGAAAGCTTGAGATGTCTAGTTATCACATATGAAATTTCATGGACATACAATAAGATTTGAGAATTTCACAAAAGATTTGGCAAGGCATAGCACAAAAAGTCAACATTGACTAGGCAGGGAAGAAAATTCACAATCAAATGGAAAACAGCACAATTAATTCCAAGAAAATTCATACACAAACTAGACATGTAAAGGATGTCTCATGCAAAAAATTGGATCATTTGGATGCAAGGAAGCATGTCAAACAAAATTGGGAAAATACATGATCATGGTATAGCACCAAATGTAACACATAACTTCAGAAAATCATAACTCTCAATCCACAAATGATAAATGCACAAACTTTATATGGAAATGAAGGTCAATGTGTCTAGTTTCACCACAAAAAATTTCAAGCTCATTGGATACAACATGACAATTTCACAAAAGGAATGGCACAATGTATCATTTTGGCATACATGTTGGGAAAACAATTATCATTTAAAATCCAGCCACTGAAAAATTAATTAAAATTCACCATAAAATAGAGGACACATTCATGAACATGAGGAAAAAATTTCATAATTTTTGGAGTTGAAATGAATTTAAAATGAATTATGGAAGTTGAGTGATATTTGAAGCAAAAATGAACAAAATAGCATGGCAAAGTGGTCAACATGTGGTCAACCGATGGCATTAGTGTAATTATGCGCTCACTTATCAAAGCTGCGCGTTTTGGCAAGGCAAAACGAAATGTTTTGATTGGCTCTCAGCCAATAAAACAGTAACCAGCCAATCCATTTCAAATTTTATGAGTTTTCAAAACCCTAGGGTTTAAGCATGGCAAAGGCATTGGCAACAACAGCAGCACACAAACTCGACCAGCAACAACATCATGCAATCATCATGTAGGCATCAAGCAAACAGCATGGTAAAACAATGTTCTTTATGACATAACAACAACACAACATAAGCATGAAAATCTGGGCAGGGTTATGTTCATGTAACAGCAGCAACAACATTCATCATCCAATGTCCATCATCATATCGAAATTTAAACATGGTGAACAGCAGGGGAGTGATACAAACATGTTCATGCATACCTAGCTAGCAATAAAACAACACACATTCATGTAAAATTCTGGCAAGTTTAAGGTTTAAAACAACAGCAGCAGGGTTTAACAACAGCAATGGTCATGGTATCAAGTTCATCATCAATATTCAACCAGCTCCAAATAGCATGCAATGAAACAGATGATACTCATGCAATCACCATTCAAACAAACAAAACACAAGAACCTTAAATTTCTGGAAATGAACTTAGGATTCTCAAACCTAACAACATTCATCTTCATCATTCAAACATCAATTACCAAATCATGAACAACAACACCCACAATAAAACATGGCCATGAGCATTTATCAACAAGCAACCCTAGCTAACAGCAAGACAACATAAGCATGAGGAATTTCTGGACAGAAATAGGGTTCAATACAACAGTGCATTCATCATTCAATGTTCATCATCACACAGACAACTTCAAACAGGCACAATCAACAGCAGGACATTGGTACAGGAGCATCAATCAATACCAACCAAAACACGAAATTCAAATTTCTGGAAATTAAAACATGTAAAGCTCATGAACAGCAGGGTTCTATGGTTTTAGAAACAACAGCATACAACCATCATCATCATTCAAACAGCAACCAAACAACAGCATTCAATATTTCACATGGATTTTCTGGTCATGATGTTTGGTTCAAATAACAGCAAAGCATCATGTAAGCATTATAAACAAACATCAAGCAACATCAACCAACGACCAAACCAACATTACTCATGGAAATTCTGGACAGGTCATAAATTTGCACAGCAGCAGCATAAATTCATCATCATGCATTCGGCCAAGAACAAAAATTCCAGAAACAGCAATCAAGCATATCATTAGCTTCAGCATGCATCAAACAACATAAATATGGTAGCCATTTCCATCAACTTCATGCAAACTAAACAAATCGAACCAAAATGCATTTGTACATGAAAATGAGATTTCAGATTTAAAGCAATATAGTCAACCATTTAACATGATTCAAGCTACAATGGAACAAGCATGGGAAGGACTACAAGACACATGGCATGTTTTGATGAAAAGAGAAGGTCGAGGGCTTACTTGTTTTTGAAGAAAAACTGGAAATAGTGATGGAATGATGTTGCTGTGCTTGAAAAGATGCAGGTCCAAGTTGGTAATGATGATTGTTTGAAGCAACTTGACTTAATCAACTCAAATCCGGCTCTCAGTTCACAAATGCCATGGCTGATGCTTGGTACAAAACAGAGTGAGAAAATGAAGCTCCAGCTGGTGATTAAAGACCCAAAAGGTTTCCAAAGGTTGGTAGTATGTTGAAGGATGCAAGGGAACTCGAGTTCCTTCAAGGGTTTTTGCAGAATTTGTCTTTTTGCCAAAATGCAAGATGAGAGTGAGAGAGAATTCTGTATGGTGGCTGTCAAAAACTAGGGTTGGATTCAGAAAATGAAGGCTTATATGTGATCTGTTTTAGGTCCTTAATCCATGTTGTAAATTGGTTTAGTGTTAATGCACTCATTTGCATTTTTGCTAAGTGGAAGAATGTGGAACATGGAAGGTGCAAGCTGGCTCGAGTTGGGTTGGAAAGGCTGCAGAAGGACATTTGCAAATGCTGTTTGTGGTTGTACATGAAGGGCTGTACCTTGCTTTGTTCTTTTAAGCCATTTGCAAAAAATTGCCACATTTGTACTTTAGGCAAAAATGAGGGTAAAATGGTGACATGAACATGGTTTAGGAATTGGCACAAGTCACAAGTATGATTTAGAACATTTCCCAATTGGCCAAATTAAGAAAAAGTCAAAGAATCAAAAAGTCAAAGTTGGGTCAAACTTTGAATTTAAATGAAAAAGGTCCAAAAATGCCATTTTGATTGGCAAGGTTTTAGGTCATGAAATTTATATTTTTGGAAAGAGGATGAAAAATTTGGTTTGTAGGAAAAAACCCCACCAAATTTGGCCTTATGGTTTGAGAGATATGGCTTGTTGAAGTTCAAAAATTGGTGAAAATGATTTGATCATATCTTGACAACCACACATGGGATTTTGATGTTCTTGGACTTTTTGAAAATGGGAGAAAAAGATCTTCAACTTTCATGTTGGGCAAAAATTCATTTGAAGCTTGTATCATGATGTAAGTTTAAGATCAAGAAGTTTCTATTTTTGGCAGTTGAAATTACAGGTCCACTTTCTATTTTGGGAATTTTTCTGATTTGCTTCAAATTCTTCCATGATGTTGATTGCCATGACACATGAGGCCTATTAGGACATGAATAAACTCCTTCAAACTATTTCTATCCATCAAATCCAAAGAATCAACCACAGTTGATCAACTTTGACTTTCTAGGGTTTTGGACTTGACTGTGCACTTCTGATGAATTCCAAACCCTAGTTCCTTGAGACCTTGACTTCAAATGATGTCCCAAGACATATGAACTCTTGATGATTGATCATGGTGCCCAAATTCCACAAGAATGGCCACCATCCCCTGCTTTGACTGATTGTTGACTGTTTAGGGTTTTCTACCTGCCTGTGCATTGACTGTTGACCTCTGAGCCTTCAACCCTTGACTTGAACACTTCAAAAAGACCTCCAAGTCATGTGAACTTGTTGGGCAAACCCTAGGGCTTTGATTCCTTGAGAAGCACCTTTGCTTGATTGGTTGACTGATCTCCTGATCAGTTTGACCTAATTCTTGCTTGCTTGCTCTCGAGGCAACTGGGGACAATGCAAATGTTATGCAATGGAACATGATATGCTATAACCTAATATGAAATGGTATGTACAATGATAGGTGCAAATTTGAGGTGCTACAGCTGCCCCTATTCAATCAGCTGGGAACCCGAACGGATGAGAGCAACGGCTGTCAGACTTTCAGGGTAAACAGGGATTGAATACAAAAGAACCGTAGAAATTTGCACCGACTGGATATAATACAAAGAAAACCACGTCATTTACCGATGACAACTGCGTGACCACTTCAGAAAAGCGAAAACCATTTACCGATGGTTGAAGAACTGGAACCTTGATATTTACCGATATCAACTTCAGCACGACCATTTACCGATGGCGGCTGGGGAAAACAGACTTCTGAAAAACAAAACCATTTACCGATGGTTAAAACTTGATATTTACCGATATCAACTTCAGCAAGACCATTTACCGATGGCTGCTGGGATAACAACTTCTGAAAAGCGAAACCATTTACCGATGGTGGCTTCAAAGCAAACTTGATATTTACCGATATCAACTTCAGCAAGACCATTTACCGATGGCTGCTGGGATAACAACTTCTGAAAAGCGAAACCATTTACCGATGGTGGCTTCAAAGCAAACTTGATATTTACCGATATCAAGGCCATTTACCGATGGCATCTCCGCTTGGGGAGGAATAAAATCTTTGTGGTGATACCAAACAAGACGTTTACCGACGACCTCTGGGGATTTTGATTTTATTAACAAGAGAACAAAGAATGACCAGACATTTACCGATGACTGGGATGAGACTCGATGTTTACCGACATCGAAAGATGATGTTTACCGACATCAAAAAGAATGACCAGACATTTACCGATGACTGGGATGAGAAATTTATTGGTGAGAGACAAACAAATATTTGCAACTGAAAACCGGGTAGGACATTTACAGATGACTCTACTGGGGATTTCTGTTGGGGATTATCAGACATTTACCGATGACTGACGAAAAGGACTCGATGTTTACCGACACCGAAGCAATGGCGTTTACCGACACCAAAAAATGACCAGACATTTACCGATGACTGGGTGAGACTCGATGTTTACCGACACCGAAGCAATGGCGTTTACCGACACCAAAACAAAGAAGACACACGCGGGTGCTGACATGACACTTACTGGTATCACAAAGAACAATATCTGGGATACATCAAGGCAAGACTGATCACTTGCTGGGGGTCTCACTTGGGAGAAACAGACTATCTGTCACCATCGGGTGAGGAAATAAACCTCTGTCACCATCGGGTGAGGAAATAAACCTCTGTGGGGATAATCAAATCTGAATGCTGTCGAAGCAACTGTAGCTGACTTGGTGCTAATGCTGAATAAAGATGATCCGCCTCTGCCGGGGATACAATCTGATGCGGTTTTAAACACATGAATGCATATGTTTGAATTTTTCTATGGCGTAATGCTCCATCTGGAATGGAAATGCTACGCAATTTGAGGATGCAATGATAACTATATGCAATGCAATATGATGAGAACTCTGCGGGGAGAGATGCACAGGACGACTGTGCTGAGGAATCTTCAAAATAAATTCACTGGGGGAAGCAATACAGCTGCTGGGGAACCAACAATACCATTCCCCTAGGGGAAGATAAGGCAGCTCGCTGGGGAGGAAGAAAGCAACTCTGTTAGGGAGAAATGAATCAACTCTGCTAGGGAGAAATGAATCAACTCTGCTGAGGAAATAACTATTCTGCTGGGGGAAGGTAAACCAATGAACTCTCTGGGGGATAAGGCTCAGACAACCCTCAGATACGATGAACTCTGCTTCGGGGAATATCTGTTACTCTGCCGGGGACGACCCACAATGTTCACAAGTAAAAATAACTCAGCTGGGGATGCAGATATCGACCTGCTACGGACGCCTGTCCAATCCACTGGTGGGATGAACTCTGCTGGAGAAATGATCGCTTCGCTGGGGAAGGCTTTAAACAAATCATAGTTAGGAGAATGATTTCGTCTGAGGAAAGGCACTGCTGGCGAATGCTCACAGGTGACGACCCTACTGGGGAAAATATTCACAAGTGACGACCTGCAAATCGGAACAACAAATGCCCCAGGGAGTACATGGACAAGATACGCTCAAGTGTCCTCAACATTCAAAATGATTTTCAAATGTTTTAATCTTTCTGCATGTCATTGTGTAGCCTTCATATTTTGTATGCAATGTTTATCAAAAATTCGGACGTTTTTGCAAACAAAACAGTAAAAGTAAAAACAAGAGAGCAATTTATCTGAATAACGACTTTTATTGATTGAAAGTGTGCCTGAAAAGGCAAGTACATTGGGAAGCAATTCCTAGAAAGAGGTAATTGCGCACAAAAGGAAAATAAACTATCCTAATGGCAATGTGAACACGGCATCCACTATTTCCCAACTCTGTTATAGCCCATAGATCATCAGTTTCCTCCCAATTCCTTGCTTTCTGAGAAGACTGATTGGACCGATCACATCTTTCGAGATGGCAGCTGACGAAGCATGACGAAGTACAGATGACTCAGACTGTAGTCTTCGCTTTAATCCCTCTTTTGGCTGGATCGCCCTTTCGGGTTTTCAATCCACCGGGATACCCATTTTTACCTAAGTCGCCCTTACGGGTTTTCGACTTACCGGGTGTACAATTTTTTATTTTTATCCCTAACTTTTGCCCGAACCTTTTCTTTCTGTTTTTTGGTTCGCCGGGATGCCCATTTTTGCCTGGACTCTTTTGTTCTTTTTGTCCAGCGGGTCAATTTATGCGAAGTATTTTTTGACTACATCTGAGTTGACAGGGGAAGGGAAGTCTTCACCATCCATAGTTGTAAGCATCAAGGCTCCACCGGAGAAAACCTTCTTCACAACATATGGACCTTCGTAGTTAGGAGTCCACTTGCCCCTGTTGTCTGTACCGGGAGGAAGGATCCTCTTCAAAACTAGATCGCCAGTTTGAAATGTCCGAGGACGCACTTTCTGATCAAAGGCTCGCTTCATCCTTCTCTGATACAACTGCCCATGGCAAACAGCTGCTAACCGTCTCTCTTCGATAAGGCTTAACTCATTAAACCTTGTACGAATCCACTCGGCTTCGTCCAGCTTGACATCCAATAATACCCTCAGAGAAGGGATTTCCACTTCAACTGGTAGGACTGCTTCCATACCATACACAAGGGAGTAGGGGGTTGCCCCGGTCGACGTACGTACTGATGTACGGTATCCATGCAAAGCGAAAGGCAACATCTCGTGCCAATCTTTGTACGTAACGACCATCTTCTGCACAATTTTCTTGATGTTCTTGTTTGCTGCCTCTACAGCACCATTCATCTTCGGTCTGTAGGGAGAAGAATTGTGATGTTCAATCTTGAAATCTCTGCATAAGTCTTTCATCATTTTGTTGTTGAGATTCGAACCATTGTCAGTGATGATTCTCTCAGGGACTCCATAACGACAGATGATTTCCTTCTTGATGAACCGGGCAACCACTTGTTTGGTGACGTTGGCATAGGAAGCTGCTTCCACCCACTTGGTGAAGTAATCGATCGCAACCAAGATGAAGCGATGTCCATTCGAAGCAGTTGGTTCAATCCTCCCAATCATGTCAATGCCCCACATGGCGAACGGCCAAGGCGAGTTCATGACATTCAATGGGCTTGGTGGTACATGCACCTTATCAGCATAGATTTGACACTTATGGCATTTCCGAGCATATTTGAAGCAATCGGATTCCATAGTCATCCAATAATATCCGGCTCTCAGCAATTTCGTCGACATTGCATGACCACCAGCGTGGGTACCAAACGAACCCTCGTGCACTTCTTGCATTAACATGTCTGCTTCGTGTCTATCCACGCATCTGAGCAAGACCATGTCAAAGTTCCGCTTGTATAGCACATCATCCTGATTCAGATAAAAGCTTCCAGCCAGCCTTCTCAGGGTCTTCTTATCGTTCTTCGACGCACCCTCAGGATACTCTTGAGTCTTGAGGAAGTTCTTGATGTCATAATACCACGGCTTAACATCAATAGCATTAACAGACTCGGCTGCAAACACATATGCAGGCCTCTCGAGTCGATTCACAGCAACATGTGGCACATGGTTCCACCCATGAACCTTTATCATGGAGGATAAAGTAGCCAAGGCATCAGCCATCTGATTCTCGTCTCGCGGGACATGATACAACTTCACCTTCTTGAAGAACGTCAGTATTCTTCTGGTGTAATCTCTATACGGAATCAAATGCGGCTGGTTCGTATTCCAATCTCCATTGACCTGATTGATCACTAGAGCCGAATCTCCAAATATGTCGAGTGTTTTGATCCTCAGATCAATGGCTTCTTCTATCCCCATGATACAAGCCTCATACTCAGCTTCATTGTTGGTGACGTCGAATGTCAATCTGGCAGAAAAAGGTATATGGGCACCTTTGGGATTGATCAACACTGCTCCAACACCATTACCGTTCATATTCACAGCCCCATCGAACATCAGTGTCCACTTGTCATCAGGATCCGGTCCTTCCTCGACAAGCGGTTCTTCACAGTCTTTCGTCTTTAGGTACATGATGTCTTCATCAGGGAATTCAAACATCATAGGCTGATAATCGTCGATCGGTTGCTCGGCGAGATAGTCTGACAAAATACTACCTTTGATGGCCTTCTGTGACGTGTACTGAATGTCGTACTCTGTTAAGATCATTTGCCATCGGGCAACACGTCCGGTGAGAGCTGGCTTCTCAAAGATGTATTTGACTGGATCCATCCTAGAAATCAACAGAGTAGTATGGTTCAACATATACTGCCTTAGTCGGCGAGCAGCCCAGGCCAAAGCACAGCAAGTTTTCTCGAGCAGTGAATATCTTGTTTCACAGTCGGTAAACTTTTTGCTCAGGTAGTATATGGCATGCTCTTTTCGACCAGACTCGTCATGCTGACCCAATACACACCCCATCGAAGTCTCGGTGACTGAAAGGTACATGATCAGTGGTCTCCCTGGAACTGGAGGGATAAGGATTGGAGGGTTTTGCAAGTATTCTTTGATTTTGTCAAAAGCTTCCTGACAGTCATCATTCCATTTGATCGCCTGATTCTTTCTGAGTAGTTTGAAAATTGGTTCACATGTAGCAGTTAGATGAGATATGAACCTTGCAATGTAGTTCAACCTCCCTAAAAACCCACGGACTTGCTTTTCCGTCTTCGGTTCAGGCATCTCTTGAATAGCTTTGACCTTAGCTGGATCAACCTCAATCCCTTTTTCACTGACAATGAAGCCTAAGAGCTTCCCGGATCTCACTCCAAACGTACACTTGTTCGGATTCAGCCTCAGCTTGAATTTGACCAGTCTGTCAAACAACTTCTGCAGATTTACCAGATGCTCCTCTTCTGTCTGCGACTTCGCAATCATATCATCCACGTACACTTCGATTTCGTTGTGCATCATGTCATGAAAGAGAGTCGTCATTGCCCTCTGATAGGTAGCACCGGCATTCTTCAGCCCAAATGGCATCACTTTGTAGCAGAACGTGCCCCAAGGTGTAATGAATGTCGTCTTTTCCATGTCCTCTGGCGCCATTTTGATCTGGTTATAGCCTGAGAAACCGTCCATGAAAGAGAACACCGAGGATTGAGCCGTATTATCCACCAATACATCAATGTGAGGTAATGGGAAATCATCTTTCGGACTCGCCCTGTTCAAATCTCGGTAATCGACACACATTCTGACTTTGCCATCCTTCTTCGGCACGGGAACAATGTTGGCAACCCAAGGTGGGTAACTTGTAACAGCCAGGAAACCTGCGTCCCACTGTTTCTGAACCTCTTCCTTGATCTTGACAGCCATATCAGGACTGGTTCTGCGAAGCTTCTGCTTGACCGACGGGCACTCTTCTCGGAGAGGTAACCGATGCACCACAATGTCTGTATCCAGCCCAGGCATATCTTGGTATGACCAGGCGAATATTTCCACATATTCCTTTAGCATCTCACTTAACCTCTTTTTGACAGAGTCTTCTAAAGCAGCCCCAATCTTGATCTCTCTTCTGGCGTCCTCAGTACCCAGATTGACAATTTCCAACTCTTCCTGGTGAGGTTGGATGACCCTTTC